>NC_053454.1:59984066-60295733 GCF_015227805.2 Hirundo rustica
TACCAAATAACATAGGCACTCACACCTAGAAATGTCACCAATACCCTGCCAAGATGGCAGATCCCTCCTGGAGCCCTGACACAAATTTGGGCAGAATTTGTATGATTGTTGTTCTCGCTGCTGTTGATTAGCTTTATTGTTTCCCAGCTGTGAAAAACACCGTCCTCTCCATTTTTTTTTTTTTCTTGGAACCTTCTATCTTCTCCCATCCCTTCTTCGTGAAGAGTCACTTCACTACCAAGAAACTCCGAAGTGCCTGGATTTCTCCCCCACCCCAGACATGCAAAGCATTACACAGACACATTGTGCAGGAAGAATGACAACACGTTCTTGCTCTGCTATTTGTAAAATCACACCCCATAGCAAATCTCAGATATCTGCTGAGGTCACTCTGAGACCAGTTTCTTATCTGGCTGGTTACAGTGACTAAAATTCTCTTGGTTCATGCCAGCTAACTGTATGCATATATATAGATAGTGTATATTTAGGACATGGCTTTTTTGTTTGCCCCCCACTTTTTTTTTTTTTGAGGAGGTGTATTGGGTAACACTAAATATGCATTATAAAATAGTCTTAATTTATCTTGATCAACCTACCTGCCCCTGATCAGAATCACAAAACTTTCCTCTGTCTGCACTTCAGCAAAACCTTCAACTTCCAGGAAATCATCAGACCAGAAAATTATTAGCTGACAAAACAAGTAGCCTACATGACTAATGACTAAAAATGGCAGCACAAGTAAAAGGATAACTATGAGAACTTAATCCACTCATCTTTGGTCAAGGAAGAAAGGAAAAATAGTTGGGGAAAAAAATTATTTGGATTTTATCCTCGTGTCTAGAAAAGAATGCAAGTTGTAACTGTGATCCATGGGATGCTGTAACTCTTGAGAGACCCTGGATTTTTTGCATGCTAGGAATTACAAGAAGCAAAAGATTACCATGCAGACCCATGTCAAGCACAAAGAACACTCACTCCTCCCAGTCCTGTAAAGAGAGAGCTGATGCAGCCAGAAAGCAAAAAACACTTATGAAAACAGGGATGCTTCACAAATGCCTATCAGCAATGTTTTTCAATACCCACACTAGCCTCTAATTCCTTTTATTCACAGAACTCAATGACAGATTATCTTTTTTTATAACATGCTTATGTAGGTTTGTAACTTAAACGGATAATTTGCTCATCCAACTCCTTTCTAAGTAAGATTGTTAAAGAATTGCCTTTTTACAAGATAAGTAGTGCTGTGTCCCCTTCATCCAGAGATCTTACCAGTGGAGATTAAATTTTCAAGTGCCATCGCCTTCTGCTTTTTTACTCCCTCCTCAATCTGCAGGGTGGCCCACTGTTCCCAAAACAAGAAAAGTAGATGTTGATGGTTTTCATTTCATCATTTCCAGATATTCTGTAATTACCTCAGGTCAATTGTCTGACCCCTGCCAGGTCTAGGATTTTCATTTTTCAAATTCAGCCTGAAGAGTGCCCTGCACGCCTCCTCTTTCATTTGTTAAGTAGACTACCTTTTGCCATTTCCAGGAAAGATTGTTTGGCTCAAACTTCTTTTCAGGACACAGGCAGTTGTCTTTTTTTTCTGGGGGTCCAACAAATTACTGAGCTACCTATGAGACTCTGTAAGATCCAGTGTGTCCAAAACTCTCTCTTCTCCAGTTAACTTCAGGCAATAGGATTATAAGCTTCAGGCAATAGGATTATACAAAATAATATCAGTGACATTAGAGACATGCCAGAAAAATAGACCTAAAAACGGATTTTAAAGAATAAAAGAGATTACTTCATTTTGAGAGCATTTAAGTGGTCTCTGTTGACAGAAAACAGAGCTGGCAACATTTTGTGTTAATAGTATTTCAGATTTCACCCTTCCCTGTATTCATTTATTTGAGCTAAACCATTTCTCCTCCTTGTGTAGAGCATCATAAAACTCTCCATTAGCAAAATCAAATATAAAAATATGCCTGATTTTTGAAGTTTTCCTAGTTTTGAATGTTTTCATCATACATACATAGACATATAAATAGCAGCTCTCATAAGTACTGAAATCTAGCTGTATTTACATCAAGGTACTGGGCCTAACAAAGGGCACAGGATGCTTGAGTGTAGACTCTGCTCATTATTAAAGGCTCAGTGACCTACTCCCTTTATGCATTCACCTGCTATTAAGGGTTCCCATCTACAAGAGATAAGGATAATCCATCTGCTTAATATAAACTCTTGCTAAACATTCTATTTCCCTCTAGCTGACATGTGCAGACACACAAGTCACCACAAAGCTGATCTCAAATAGTCTTCACTACATTACTACGTCTCTTGTGCAAACACCAACCAGCTTTTTGCCACCCTAAAGTTTTGCATGCTCTCTACCAGCTCTTTCTGGAGCTATTGAAGTTAAGTCAGTAACAGAATGGACACTTTGCCTTGACATAATTAGGATATTTTAATTACCTTTGGCTGATTTTTTTTTTTTTTTTTACCAGCCATCATAAAAGAAAAGAAAAAAGTGAAGGCAGAATAGGCTTTGATGTGGTGTTTTAAACTCCACACAAACCACCTCAAAGCAAACAACCTCCCCAAAAAGGGAATTTAAAAACCCCGCACCACAGACCATCATCTTGCCTATACTTCCTAATTATTGTCCTGAAAAGGTCAACAGGTACACCATCTCCCTCAATCTTTTGCAACACATGGAGAGTCACTCAGAATGGTGGAGCCAGGGGATGTCATGAAAACAGCAGCCCACACACTAAGAAATGAAAGAACACACAGAACAGGCACAGGAACGTTGCAAAAGAGAGTAAAGGCAGAGGTGGCAAATTTAACCTCTTTACAAAATACTGCTGCTCCTCATCCCTTCCCCAACATCCTTTAGGATAGATGCATGGCACGAGGGAGGAAAAATTACAAAATTTAAAATATTTGAGACGAACAAATAAAGCCTTCTGCCTTAGTCTCTGCTTTCCTGTCTTCTGTCTACCACGCTTATCTTGCTCTCATTGTCCTCCTACATAAAAGAGCACCTGTCAGCTGGCCAGCACTGCCAGAAATGAGCTTGCTCATACTGTCCTGAAGGATCTGGAATACCTCCAGAAGGCTGGCTTTTGATTCCCAGATAGAAAAAGGGTGACAATCACTGACAAAGCTGACTCTAAACATGCACGTTAACTAATCTAAATGAGCAAGACAAGTCAACACCAACAAAAATTCATAAAGCTTACTAGTAAAGGATAAAATCTTGCCTCCTAGCACAGAGAAAGAGTGAGGTGAAAGTGGCAGGCTTTAACCAAATAGTCAAGGCTACAAAGACAGTGTCCAAGGAAGATGAGGAAGAGCTTTCAAAGGCTGAACACAGGGCTTGTTAACTCGGAAAAGAGCTGGCTGAGATGGGTTAAGAGAAGCATCTACAAAGTATGGACTGGCACAGAGCAGGTGCTGAAGGAACAGTTAACCATTTTCTTTTCTACTATGAGAACAAAAGTTTACTATGGGAAAGCTTTGGGCAGAGTTTGTGAGCAAGAAAAAAGGCAATATATTTCCACAAACCATCGTGGGACATGAAATTCTCCTAATTCCTGGCTTGGCACGGGAGGCTGAAGCACAAGCAGCGAGGAAGGAATACGGCCGTGCAGACACCCAAAGGTCTTTGGCTTTCAGTCATTGAAATTGAATTGACCACGTCAAATTGAATTGGCACCTGTCAAAGCCATCTGCCTGGGTCAAACTCTGGATTAATTGACTCTGGAGTGGCCACTGTTTTGCTCTGCCTTCGGTAGCATCTGTATGTATAATTTGTTTTCAAAAATGAAATAAGGCTTTGTGATCGCCTTTGTATTGCACAGCATTGAGACAGAGCTGTCACGCTGGTCTTTGTTGCAAAACAGTAATGAAAGGATGTTTTAAATACCTTACAAAAAAACACAGATGTTGCAACTAACACAGAATTTAAGTATTAAATGTAGCAACTTCATTCCTACATTTGCTGACTGAATGAGAGCTCAGGTGTTGCACTTTCCTCACTCCCATTTATGAAGTGATAAGAACAAAAGAAGTCCAAACATCACACAGTTGCTCCCACCTGGAATACTGAATACTTGACAGCTTAATTCCAACAGTCCATTTGTTTGAGCTTCCTGTAATTAAATTCTAAACAAAATGAGGGTGTCCAATACTTCATTAGGTTAATTACTGTCTTCACAGGACATGACGTGAAATACAATGTGGAATGTTCAGTTCCTGAAATCTCATTTCTTGCAGGATTTTTCCTCCCGTTTCCCTTTCAATTACAGCTCAGTACTCCATTTTTCTGTACTATGTAATAATTCAGTTTTGACTCTCTCCCCATTTTTTACTACATCTTCTCCCATATTCTCACAAAAGGCTTTTCTAATCACTCATTACATGAACTTTGCTCAATCTTTTCCTCATGTGTGACAAAGGCTTTGGGGCAATTCCTTTATGTAAAATCTTCCACTACGGTGGCAAAGAGAAGGTTGGTAGGTTTTCAGCACAAACTAAAATCACCATCTAAGATCAAGCACTTGTGCCCCCTTCATCCAACAGTGGTTTCTGCCTGGCTTCTTTTTCCCCTGCCCATCACAAACACAAACCCAGATCAAATGGTGTGAGCTTTACGCTCAGTGTCTGAGAGGATGTGACTGTACACCCTCAGGCTGTGAAAAAGGACACACAGATCTCCCAGCTGCTCCATGAGGACTGATGAAATGGGTTGAGAAGGGTTTGTTTGGGATAAAAACACAGGTATAATTTGTTTGGGGTTTGATGGAGAGGCCAGCTAAGGATAACCATGCATTTAAAAGCAGTGCAATTTCTCACCAGCTGAAGCGTCTGCAACATCTGCCATACTCCAGTAGGAGTTTACAGCAGGAGTAACATCCCTAGCACAGTTTTGCTACTATTTTCATCTCTACCAAACCCCAGGACAGACAAAGCTCAGAGGAAAGACATTATTTATAAATAAAAGTTTACAAGCATAGGTGAAAGAATAGCCCTAACAAAACCCAAATCATCTTCACCTTTATCATTTCCAGAAATATTTGAAGGATAAATTCAGGGTAATAATAATAATATGGGCTAATAGATATGCAATCAAGAAATTACTGCATTGGAGGTCTTTTGCTATTATATTATCCATATGTCCTCAAGCCACTCCCCCCCCCAAAAAACACCCCAACCAAAGAACTAACCACAAAAAGCACCTGCAATAAAAGCAGTCACCCCAAATTTTCAAACCTTGAATCTTGCTTTTATAAAATGAATTCTTTTCTTTCTAAAATAACAAGTATCTAGAATCCTTGACAGAAAAGCAGCAGAGGGTAAAAAATATTTCCATACATGATTTCATCTTTGCCCTTTATTCCAATCACCATCCACAGTGCTAAAACACTTCAGTGAAGTCAAGAAATCAGTGACTTATCTCATCATATGCCACCATTACTCATTGCTTAGTGATAGAGCTGAAAACTTGAGTCTTAGTCGAAAACACCTTTTTTGCTCCCAACAAATTGTGTAAGGTCTAAAGATACACTTGCTTTGAAAACAAAACTTAAAAAAAGGACTTTGAAGTCTTTGATTTCAGTCTCCTATTTTTCTCAAGTTGCCAAACATGGAGGAAAATAAAACATGCTTTCCTCTGCTCAGCTGTAAGAAACAGATATAAAGAAACTTCTCAGGTGAGAAGTTTTCTATTAATTTCGCAGACTAAGCCAAATGCAACACAATGAAGAGACCAGCCATAGTGCTCAAGGTTGGATTTTTGCTGAAGCATCACCCAGTTGTTTGGCACTTCCTATAGCAGTGATATTCCTGCAATATAGTCAGTAATGTGCTAATATGTGACTAAGCATGTTCAGCATTCCCTGCTCAGCTCTCTGGGAAGACATCCTGTTTCACCATTCCAGAGGATGACAGGTACCACAGATGGTGTCTGTGCATTATCCCATCAGCAACATTGCAGGAACACAGCACCACAGCTAGAAACCAGTCCACACCTCCCTAGGCTTCCAAGGTCAGGTTGTTCATATCTCAAACAAGCCTGCTTTAAAGCTGACTTATCCCAAGCTGCAATTTTGACCATATTCTGGTGAAAAAGCCCCAGGACCCCAAGAATAGGCCCAGCAATTCCATGCACAAGCTTTAAGCCAGCATTTTCCAGTCCAACCCTTTCTTCCAAAGAGCCTAGTGGGCCACATTACAAGCAAAGGGGACCTAATATCCCTTCCATCCTTTCTCCTTCCCATTTCCCACCAAAATAGCTCTTAGCTACCCTTGTGGCACAATGAGAAGCTTTTGACAATACTTGAAAAAAACCCACTGGAATTAGCTGTAAGGTGAAAACAGAGGAAACTCCTTTTTTGCCCACAGGACAATTAGGGAACAACTTCGAACAAAAGAGCAAAACAAGCCAGCCTAAACAGCAGTGCATAGAGTTGTGCTGTTCCTGTTATTAGCTGCTGTGGCAACAGGGAATTAGACACAAAAGGCTATAGCTGATCACATAACAATTAACTTAATTTGTTTTTCAATACATTGATTCTATACATTGTGAGCATGGAATTATCATGCTCATAACCTGTTCCAAAAACTGTGGAGAGAAAAATACTTAATGTGCTTTACAAAAGAGAAGTGCCTTCCTAAATAAAACACACACTGAGTGGGCCAAATGTCTCTTGAAGTTGGGAAATGCATGGGGGGAAAAAAAAGCCCAGAAATTATTTTGATGCCCAACAACTGCAGCAGCAATGTTGTCCAAAGACAGGTTTGATATGAGAGTAGCTCTTAATTAGAGTACGAGTAAGAATTTAATTAGCATACCACTGGCTGATTAAAAAATATTTCACATATAAAGGCCAATATTACAGACAGCCACTGCAGGCAGTCATTGCCTGCTGACATCACTATCTGGAAAAAATAAGTAATCCCTAAATTTTGCAGTCATGTGCACCATGCTAAATGATATTCATACAGCTGAAGACAGATACTGCCCAACAGCTCTTAATCAGTAATAAAACAAACAAACAACCTCCCCCGAACCCACAAACAAACACCCCCCAAACAACAACAAACAAAAGAGAACATAAGAAAAATAAAAGACAGAATTGGCAAGGTAAGATGGTCGTGATATTAACTGTATCACACCGTTACAGACATGTTCTACTGCAAAATGGATTACTCCAAGGGCTTAATAATAATAGCAACAATAATAGCAACATGTTTTCTGCCACAAGGAGAAAGTATATGCACAGAAAGCAGGTTTATACCAGAAGCACAAAGTTAATCTACTGGAAAATGGAAATGCTTCACTGTTCAATACGATGAATTTGCAGCACCTACTTCTGGCTAATAATGGATGTCAAAAGTCAAACTTGAGAAACTAAATGGAATTCTGGCTTATAAAAAGCTCCAGAAACCTTTTACTGATAGAAGCAGGATCAGGATTTTAGCCATGATCTCTTTCTCTCTAGAAAAATTACACTTTTAGAAGGTTACACACAGATTCCTTTAAGTCTTGTACAGCAGAACTTGTAACTGCTGGATCCCCCAGATTTATAACTGAGTGAAGCAAACACACAGAATCAGTTTTCTTACCTGGAATATTAATTTCATGCAATTAAAGTTACCCAAATAAAACCACTGAAAGTTATGTACATCTAAAATACATGTTCTTATTACTTACCAACTCCCACAAACTAATAGATCTTTTTCCTTATACTTGACTTGTCATGAGTATTCAGCTTGCAGAAAACATTCTAACAAGCATGAACTCGAAGAAAGTATCATGCAATCTCTACTTAAACCCCAAAAAACCTCAAACCAATAGCAGATTATAAGCCAGCACATAACTAGATGTCATTAAAGGCATCCCTCAGAAGATTATCAAATAGAGTAAACCTGCAAACAACACATGCAAATTAATGGATTTTTTTTTTCTGCTGACTTTTATGGCATTTCTATCAAATGTACAGATTTTTATTGTTTTATTAAACATGTCCTGTAGCAAACACATACCTTTTGAACCCACTTCTCAACTTACCTCTAGCATTTTAACTACAATTTTCACATAGAAATGGGAAATCCCCAGTGACACTCGAAACATCGAAGGCAACAAAACTAATGCCACAAACAAAATCATCCAGACAGACAAAATCTTGCCTTCAGCAAGGCCATGGCCTTCTCTATTTTCTTCCATGTTTGCTCCTCCAAAATGCCAACCAGCTGCCTTTCTGAGAATATATCCTCATCAGTAGTGGAGAATCTAGTAAGCTTCAAGAGACAGAGGCAAATAAAAATTACACATTCTAAGAGCCAATGCTGCCTCTAGGAGAAGGCTGTTGCTCACTGAAGACTGACACTACTGATACTCTCAATGATAAGGTAATTTCTACCCTTTGCCCCGCCCTAACTCCACCCACTTCCTTGTAATTGATAAGCATTTGCTCACCAGGGGAGAAGAAAGAAAAAAACATGATAAGTAATAATATATGTTAGATAATTAGATGCTGCCAGTAATGAACTTTGTCAGCGTGACACGTGGTTTTCACAAGGTGTCCTGCCAATAAATTACAATACAGAACTAGGTGGGTGTGTTTTTCAGACTGCCTAAAATCTTCTCTTCTACATCTTATTAATACAAATGAAGCATTTCTCCAACTGACATTTGCACAAATCTCTGACTTTATTCAGCCAGATTTTCTGTTTCATGGTGATATAACTGCCTTGCTTTGGTACTCAAACAAATGAATGAAACAGAAGCTTGAGGTGCAACTCAGTTTTTTCTATTTTATTTTATTTTGTTTTTTAATAACACATATGAAACGAAGATGCAAGTTTCAGCAGGCAAGGATTGACAAGACAATAAACCTGCTCCCTCCATTCTATCCCTATCAGAAATTTGCCAAAAAGCCTGTATTACAGCGTTACAAAATACACTGTGGTGAAGTAACAAGCCATCTATCTTTGCACCTATTCAACTACAGAAATGAAATGCAAGAGTTAATCCTGTTTCTCTTCCTAGCCTATCAAATTTCAATAATTGAATTCAGTATTTTTTAGAAAATACCCAGCTCAACCCCTTACAGCCACCCCTCTCCTGCCTCTTTTTGTGCATCACAGATGATACAAAGGTGAATAACTCTAGAACCTCAGGGGAGCCTAACAGCTGCTTATTTACAACATTCCCACAGAACAAATTAACCAGCCTTGGTAGAATGGGCATTTAGGGCACAGCTTCCAAGACAGTGACATGCTGGTCCACAAAAGATCTTCCCTTTGCCAGTACTCACATTGCTGTGTTGGTCTGAAGCCAGGGCTGTCCTTTTAAAATATTCCCATCCCCAAGTACCATTGCTTGGTTAGTGTTGTGGAGCAGCTGGATTCTTTAAAAATGGAAGCAGCCCCAAAGATGCCATGTAAATGTGCACCCAACGCTGTCCAGGCAGTAAGAGAAGCACAGCTGTCAGAGGGGGCTGTGCCACCTCTACCTTGCACCACGCACCCAGGCGCCAGCACGCAGCCTCCGGACACTTGCAAGCCCATGTGAATCCATGGCACAGTTCTTGTGCCACATAGTGAGTCAAGTAGCCCTAGTACTTTCAGATTTGCTGCTGCATGACATCCCTCAGGTCTTTCAAACTACATTGCAATCTTTTCCAGCAATATAACTTCTCCTTCGCAACTTTTCGTTACTTAGCTTCTTTACCGTCTCTCCTCTCGTTGGCAGCCTTCCAAGCCTTCTGTATCCTCTACAAAACCTCACCGTTTTTTAAGTGTTTCTCCCTTCCCAGTGGCAACCTTAAGCCCCTCACTCTCCACCCTGCTGCTGCCAGGTACACCATTAGCACTATTTGTCACCTGCCCCACCAAAGGGCTTCTCTAGGAGCGATGCTCCTAAAACAGCCTTGCTCACCCATTTCTCTTTAGCTACCATTCCTTATTCTCCTTTCTGGTCTCCCCCTCAAGTGGCTTGCCCAGCTAACACCCATTCCCTAGCGTGGCCTGTGGTGGAGAACTGGAGGAGAGGGCGTTGATCCACCTGGCAGCAGCTGTGAATAGCTGCCATCAGCCTCGGCACAGGGGATCGGTATGCACGTTGTCCGGGTGCTAAAAACCCCGTGTGGGCGGGAGGGTGGAGGTAATTTCTGGGACCTGATTTGAGGCAGGAAAGGTGGGCAAAATGAAGTATTGCAAGGAACAGGAAGCTGTGGCGACTCGCTTGGTGGGATGCCACAGCAGTAAGTTTAGGCACACAAGACAGATCGTTTCTTAAAAGCATAGAGGGAAAGACAGACTTCCCTAGCCTGGGTGGGAGAAAGAAGTTTCCTCTCCTGAGTAAGGGAGAGTTGTTTTTCATCCTGCGAAACCATATAAAGAAGGAACTGAAGAGTTTCTAGTAGCCTCTCTATTGAGGTGGCCAAACCATCCAGCCCAAAGGTACTACAAGATCCACATGGCCAAGGCTCTTCTTACATTTATCCTTTGCTTTATCCACTTTGTACCTCCTGAAATAATGAAAACCATTTCGATGTTCTTACTACTCTGTGTACCATCCATGTCATGTGGTTTGGAGAGAAAAAGCAGCAATCAAACACACAAAAAGCCTGCACCTTAACCACCCAAATTGGGAATGACACCAAAATCAAGGAGATTCTGCACATCTACCTATTAACAGTATGTAATAAAAATTCTAATTCAATGGAAAATTGTCCTAAATAGCACTAGGGAATGAACCTGAGTACTGGAACTTGTCCAATCATGACCAAGGAGTTAAATCTTGTTAAATTTCTGCCAAAAATGGCTGCCAAAGCTTCTAAAGCACCTTTCTGCTCTCGAGACCATGAGCATAAAAACAATTGAAACATGGGGGCCTAAGCACTGTACGCCTTAACTCCAAAGCACTTGAGACTGCTAAAGAAGTGAATGTGGATTTGAATTTTATCTCTACCCTGAATGAAGGTAAGGAACTTGCTCATGATGTGAAGAAGAAAGGAAATTCTTCATTTCTCCAGTCAATTCATAACATAGCTTCCTATATTTTGGGCAGAAAGTTGGCATAGCTTTTTGCACCCCATCACAATAATTGAATTATTATTATTATTATTATTATTATTATTATTATTATTATTATTATTATTATTTCTTCAGAAGAGCCATGAAACGTCATTTTTGTCAAATTCCAATGTGAATAGATATACATCCAATACTAAGCCGAATAACTACAGTATGCAATGTGGCTACATACATTTCCTCAACAAAATAATTTCTTTCAGAATTAGTTGTGCCATCCACTGACTAAACAGAGATTCTGCATGTCCTTCTTCTGCCCTTTTTGTCCCTCTTACCAACAGCCAGAATCCTGCAATCACATCTGTTTTGAAGCTGTGAGAGAGGCTTTATCCAGAAGTGGGAAGGTATTGCAAATAATTCAAATAAACTTGCAGCAACAGAATGTAGCACTCATTTGTAAGGTCCAGTAAATAATAGCTGATGAATTTATGGCAAATAACCACAAGCACCTTTTTTATGATGGAATATCCCATATGTCAGGAAAAGCCATCAGAAAATGGGCAAAACTCTCTGTCCATTTGGGAGAATGGAATCCAACTTAGAGGAAAGCTATGTGGGTGACACAGGAGGAATCCAAGAGCAAAGCTCCCTTAAATTTAATGAATCTCAAATTGACACCCACAAGCATAAGAAATTCACTTGAAACAATTCCTGGTCTCCTAGGGAAATGACAAGGAGATGGAATTGGCATCAGCTGCCTGCTCTAGGTTTCTACATCCCTTGAGGTCATTCTACTACTTTCATATTGCAAAACATTGCCTATTGCCTAACTGCCAATTGTCAGAGGGAACCGGAATTACGACCCATTTATTTTTTCAGTGCAAGAAGCAGCAAACACAGCACTGACCTGTGTCTATCTGTAGTGCCTTACATGGAAGGGTTAAATCAGGTATAAACAGCTCTTTCCTGCACAGCAGTGGTTACACAGCAGCCAGCTTTTAAGCAGGTTCGTATACACTGTGAACAGACAAAAACCTGCAGTGGGAGGTGACAGCTTTCAAGAAGAGCCACTATGGTTTTGCTTTCCCTCTGATACACAGGGGGAACACAGCCAGGAAATAACACTTACCATGGTCTTCAAAAAGGAAGGAATCACACAGTGATAGAAATCTTGCCAACCACTCTTTCCACGTATGCTTCTTTCCTGTCCAGCACTAACCATTCCAGTGACTCCGAGGGGGTCTCAGGGGAGTTTGCAGCCTGCCTTTACTGCAACGCCTTTCTTATCAGTCACTCAAACATCACATGTCCCCAGCACACGCTGCTCCAAAGCAGCATTGGCACATCAGCTTCAGACAGGTGGTGCTTCAGATGCTTAAGTAACACACTCCCTAAGGGTTAACAAAGAAGTATTTCTACCCGAGGCAAATGACAATGATCATGACTGCCAGTCAAGGTCAAGCTTCTGTCACTTGATCCTTTTTATAGGAAATATACAGGGTATAATTTTTACCTGCTTGGAGTAGCAACATTGTCAAAAGCTGCTTGCATCCAGTGTACAGAAGCACATCCTGACATTGCCATTGGGCATGGGAAAGTGTTAAATTACTCTTCTGACTCCGGTTGTAGGGCTCTCTGGTATTTCTCTGTGAGTTTTGCCATGATACAAAGCAGATTGATCTATTTAGAAAAGCCTTGTAAGTCAATGACACAGAGTCGGACAGCAAACCTGGGCTGATTTACCAGCATCACTTAACATCCAGCAGGGATATCAGGATTATTGCAGGATAAGAAATTCTGCAAACAGGACTGATCAGAACATTCTACACCCCAGTAATTCTGATGAGTGTACTCAGAATGAGAACTACTAAGAACATCTCTTTTTCAAATAACCTTTAACCAGCTATAACAACAACAAAAAGCCTTTTTTTAGTTTTGCTTATGTCTTCTCAAAGTTTCAATCCCACATTTATCAAACTCCTTACCTGATTGCTACTCAAGGGTGAAATAATCTCTGGCAGTTTTGTTTTGATATTTATCAAGGCTGTGGTTCATGCTTTACTTGTGGAAAATCCTCCAAAAGTCTAGAATAACCTTAGAGGTCACAAATTGCATGGTAAGCAGTGTCGGGTGGAATACTTGCTCATGGAAAACACACTGTCTTCATGCACTAAAGTGCAAATATGTTCTCCTCTGCATTCTCAGTCTAACTGCTGCTACATCTGCTGCTCTTTAGGACTCTACAGATTCCATCTACGCCACCAAACAGGAGTGTGTTTATATCTGACCACAGTAAGACTGTGCTAGTTACCCTTTATCTTTGGCCATCAACAGACAAATTATGAAAACACTGAAGATGTATCTCTCTAGCTACTGTATTGCACATTAGGACGACTGTAACACATTTAGTGCTGACCACAGAAGCATTATTGTTTCCACACAAGATAAATTCAACGATTACAGAAAGTTATTTATTGTATTCTAAGTACTGTATTACAATAGTCTTGAGTCTTTGTATCTCAAAACAGAGGAATCCACCACATGTTCTGATTACATTTGTTTGCCTCAGCAATGTATAAGTACTCACAGGTGTGTAGGCATTGCATGGCTGTCAACACATCTCTCATATGTTGTCACATAAATCTTGTATGTGGTTTGTGTATCATTGACACTGAATGCAATTAATTAATTTGTCAATGCCTAACACTTATTTCATTGAATAAATGCATGCAATTTTCTCCCAGCTCTTGCTTAGGAGTGAATGCAAGTACAGCACAGGGTCCTTTGGGAGAATTCCAGAACTGGGTCAGCATTTCTTGTCCACTTTCAACGTTTTCTCCCCAAACAGCTATAGAAGCTTGTCATACTATCTGTTCTTGTTGCCTCTACCACAGCAACATGGTCCATAATGGAATCATTTGTTGCAATATATCCCTTTAGATGTGTTGTACCTGTTAACCATTTGTTTAATACCACGTGGTCTGCATTGCAAGAAATGCACGCTAGCTCCTTCCCATCAGCCCTGTCCATTATTCTGTACCATCCAGAGACTTGTCATCCCCCTATTCGGAGATCTAGATCATTTATGAGTGTGCTGAGAAATGAAAGTCTTACCTGGTCCCTCTCTCCACTGCAACAATAGTTAAGCATCACAACAGGTTTTTTTTTTCCCCTTCTAAATACTGGCATCATTCACATGCATTTTAAATAATACTTAAAGAATTTGATTTAAATGTAAACATGCCAGAACTAACCATTCTCCTAAATCTTGGGGGGGGAGGAAGGGGGAAAAGAAACTGTACTGAAAATATTAATTTTACATACAACCTAAAAAAACATATGTGAGACCCAAAAAGCATGGAAATACCTCTTGAAAGACCACAGGTCCACACATCGTATTTCAAGAGTCAGGAAATTAACATCTAAGGCTAAGAATGTGCTTACCTATAGTCCTGATCAGGGATGAAATCAAACATTTTCTCTCCTGAAGTAAAGGAGCAAAATTCCTGTGGCCTTTAGACCAGATCTCTGATCACATTTCAAAGAACGTCATCACTTTTAACTCTCTCTCCCTGACATGGTTTTCTAGGGCTTTCTTCTGCCTGATATGTCAGGAACACCTGCTAGAACAGGGAAGAAAATGTTACTACAAATATTAAAAAGAAGTAAGATGTGACAACTGAAAAAATACAAAACACGCATTCTGCAAACAGTCTGTATCTGAGGAAGAAGTGGTACCATTTACTGCTGTCAGATCATTATTTAGCATTATCATTTTATTACATCCTTATTACATTTTATTAGGTTATTAACTCAGAAGATTTCTCCCCACAAAGAGCGGCTTGCGCCTCCATACACACTCACAACTGCCTGCCCTGTTTCGAAAGGCACAGCCTTGGTACGGACAGGAGCTCAGCCAGTGCCATGCCTTTTCATGTTGCAGGCTGGCGTGACACAATCCTCATACTCAGGAGATGGGAGCACAGCTTGTTCCACCCACTCTCCCAATGGGACAATGTGGGCCTGGCAGCGGGTTCAAATGCTGATGTTTTGGTGAAAGCATCGAACTAAAGCTCGCAGTGCAGCTCAGTGAAGCGCTTCCATCAGCACAGATCCTGCCCTTCGTCCCAGAGCTTGCAGGAAGGGGACTGGGAGCCATGGCTGAGGACAGGACAGCTTGATTCCCCCTCAGGACAAACCCTTGACCTGCCCCTAAATTCTGCATTTTTCGTATCCAGTATGGGCATCCTTCTTCCCAAGCTTTGTTAGTCTCCCGCGGGTGAGACCATTGAAGCGTGTCCAGCCCTAAACCTTAAAAAGACAATTCTACCAACAAGTAATTTGTCTTTCTAACCCATGGACATCACTCAGAGCTTGCTTGTTAGCTGCTATCTTACAGTTGTAAGCTGCACCACGGGAGGTTTTTGTTGGACATTAGGAAGAATTTCTTCACAGAAATGGTGATTAGGCATGGTAATGGGATGCCCAGGGAGGTGGTGGTGTCACTGTCCCTGAAGGTGTTTATGGAAAGATTGGATTTGGTGCTCAATTGGTCTGGTTGGCGTCGTGGTCTTCGGTCGCGGCTTCAGCTTGATGATCTCAGAGGTCTTTTCCAACCGAATTGATTCCGTCACTGTTCCACGGATTAAATCTCCCTTCTTGCTGCCTAGGCTTGAAAGCAGACAAAGACCGAGGACCAGAGAACATCCTCTCTTGAGAACATTTTTCCGAACCCCGCATTTCGGAGCCGAGGAGAGCCCCCGGGCCCGCCGCGGGGCCGCGCTCGCTGTGGGCCGGGCCCGGGCGCGGCGCTGCCGCCGGCGGCCGCTGGGGGCTCCCGCGCGCCCGCGCCCGTCCCGCCATTGCCGGCATGGAGGGCGAGAGCACCTCGGCCCTGCTCTCGGGCTTCGTGTTCGGCGCCCTCGCCTTCCAGCACCTCAGCACCGACTCGGACACGGTGGGTGCCGCGGGAGGGCCTGGCCGCGGGGGAGAGGAGGGAGGGACGGGCCGCCCCCGCCGCGCTGCCGCCGGGCCTCCCCTGCCCGGCCCTGCCCGGCAGGGAGAGCGCCCGGGCTCGGGGCCGTCCCGCCGCGCCGCGCCCGGGAGTCGCTTTGTGTGCGAGCGGCGGAATAACGTGAGGGTTCCGTGTCCGAACGAGGAGAGCGGCGGCGGCAGCGCCGTCTCCGCCCCGGGCCGAGCGCGGCCCCAGCCCGGGCGGGCAGCGCCGCACGGCCGCGGGCTGCTCGGGCTCCGTGAACACGGGAGCCACCGCAAACCCACCACCACACAGCGCTGCCGCGCTGGGGATCTTATTTCCTAACTGCATTGAAAAATGAGTGAGAATCCACTCTGTAAATAATATATATATATATATATATATAAAGTTCGTTTTGAGAGCATTTTTCCTCTCCTGAAGACAGCACTTACACTTAGTGTTCGAGAGAAGATGATGATAGAATATGTTGAGTGGGGAGGGACCCACAAGGATCACGTAGTCCAACTTCTGGCCCCGCACCGGACACCCCAAGAATCCCACCACGTGCCTGTGAGTGCTGTCCAAGCGCTTCTTGAGCTCTGCCAGCCTCTGGTGCTGTGTCCACTTCCCTGGGGAGCCTGTTCAACTGCCCAAACATCCTCCGGGGGAAGAACCTTTTCCGGATATCCAACCTAACCCCCCCAACTCAGCTTTATGCCGTTCCCTTGGGCCCTGTCACGGTCGGCGGAGGGAAGAGATCAGTGTCTGCCGCTGCACTTCTCCTCTTGAGGCAGCTGTGACTGCAGTGAGACATCCCCTCACTCTCCTCCAGGCTCAACAGACCAAGTGACCTCAGCCACTCCGGCTGTGGCTTCCCCTCTAGACCCTCCACCATCTTTGCAGTCCTCCTCTGGACACTTTCTAAGAGCTTTGTTATTTTTCTTACATTGTGGCATCCAAAACTGACAGGGGTTGAGGCTGCACCAGCGCCGAGGAAAGCAGGAGTGTCTGCTCAATGCTAATGTGATTATTTTTTTTTACCCCTCTTTCCCTCTAAAGGAAGGTTTTCTCCTTGGAGATGTGAAAGGTGAAGCCAAGAACAGCATTACGGACTCACAAATGGATGATGTTGAAGTTGTTTATACAATCGGTTAGTGTGTCCGCATTTTTCATGGCCTGCTTGGTTTCGGGGCAGTAAATGACAGCTTTCAGTTTTGAGGGACAGCAGTTTAGACCCTTCTCTGGGCTACATCACAAACTCTCCTAGACTACAGCTGCCCTGGAAAAGCTTGGTTTATCAGTGATGTGAACTGTAACGTATTAGCATCTGTTAACCTCATTTGGAGCTTATAATATTCTATGTGTGAAGGCTGCAAGCTCTTTAATAATTTCGCTAAGCAGATGCCAGATGTATTTTTCATTATCCTCTTGATGTGGTTGGAGTGGACGTACACTGAGTAACTCAAGTGAAATCCTTCAGACTACATACTACTGCAAGAAAAAATACAAAGTACCCACCTTGATTTTTCAGTTGCCAAAGTAGAAAGATACAGTTTATGTAAGTGGTTCCCTTTGCATTTGACAAAATTAACTAGAATATATAGTAAAAAATATTTCCTTTCTTCACCTAATTAGATGTTAATGCATTCAATCTTAAGGAATTATATAGAATTATTTCTTGGTCCTTCTATCAGTTTCATGCTGATAATAGCACACAGAAGAATATACATCTTGAGCTGATGAACCCAGAGTAATATTACTTTCTCTCTTTCCAGACATACAGAAGCATATTCCATGCTACCAGTTGTTCAGGTAAAAATCTTAAGTAAACATATTGAAAAGTTAAAATTAACCCTAGCTTGAACTCTGCAAGGGTTAAACTTATATTGCCTGAGAAAATCATCCAACTGTAATTATAATAGCTGTATCAACCTCTTGGAATTACAGATGCAAAATGCCTTATGTTATTCCTATTTTGGTTCTTTATGTCTTTTTTGGTGTTTGTCTATGCATATAGAAATAGAGATAAGGCATACTGCACCTTCTGGTAAGCTATGACACCATATAAACTACAGAACAATGTCAACACACTGAAAAAATAAAAGGGCATTCCATGCACTCTAACCCCTCACCCTTAAGGGTATTAATTAAAAACTAAAAAGTGAGATGATTCCCAGCATGCTAGAAATTTTTTTCCAGCCCAATTTTTTTTCCCCTCTAATTGTCCTGATTTTCTTCTAGCTTTTATAATTCTGCAGGAGAACTGAATGAACTTGCCCTGAAGAAAATACTATCAGGCTGTAAGAAGGTATTTTATTTTCAAATCTAAACCATACTGAGGAGCTCACTCAAATTTTGGAAGCTCTTCTGGATACCTCTTGCATCAAGGTTTTTTCTTTTCTCATTTTAAACCTTTTATAGTCCCTTATGCTGCTGGTCAAGGCAGTTACATCCTTTTCCTCCTTAAAAAAACAGTTTAGCTTATCTTTGACTAGGGTTTGCCTATGTATGCATCACAATTTTATTTTTAATTATTAATTTATCAAGTGAACACTTCAAGGATCCCAGAGGAATTGCACCAATTTCCACCTTAAGATCAGTTGAGGTCAACTCACAAGTGGTTAAGGACCACTTCATCAAAATAACTTAAGTCTTTTCCACAGAACAAAGTTTTACAAGGGGAAAGCAGAAGCCGAAAAGAAACAAACAACAAAACAGAAGAAAGCTTGCAGTTTCAGCTTGCACACAGGCTCAGAAACAGACCAGTTCAACACGTGGTTTTGAAGGAAAGAAGACGGGAATTAGGCTTAGAAGTTTTAAGGGTTTCAAGTTAACTTAATGCTTGACTATGCACCTACTAGCAAACAATTCAGACAGTGACTTTGCACTGAATGAGACTTGCTTCAGTGTGACACTCAGGGGCATCATGATTCAACAGTAACTGTGAATTTTCTTCTTCCTGCAGAGTGTCATAGGATGGTACAAATTCAGACGTAACACAGACCAGACCATGACATTCCGGGAAAGAGTTCTTCATAAAAACCTGCAGTCACACCTATCGAATCAGGGGCTTGTATTCCTCCTTTTAACCTCTAATGTGATGACAGAAAGTTGTTCTACTTACAGACTCGAACATGCCCTACATCGGCCTCAGGAAGGGTAATGTCTACAGCATGCACTACAAGTTGAAAGTTTCTCTACTTTGTTGGAACTGAATCAGTAACGCTGATTAATAAAACTTTTAATAAGATTGTTGCTCATGTTGCCAGAACACAGTTGAAGGCTTACCCTGGAATTCTACTCTGGGATTGACCTTTTTATCTGTAGTGCCAGCATCGCCAAGCAGACACTGTCAGTTTATTCACATGTGAGCTGCTCCTGATCAAATTGTTTTCTGTACAGGACTTCAACCATACATGGTTGTTCATCAAAATATTTAAAGTAGTGTTAACTTTATCTTCAGAGACATCCTCTCTCTGCTCACAGGCTAGGCTTAGCAAATGTTGCATTAGTGTGTGTTGTAGTCAGAAAGGGGGGAAAATCAGGGGCATTGCTCAGCTTCTGGTTGCTCTTGGAGTTCGCCTTTAGCCTCATCTGTATGTGATGTAATAGATTTAGCAAGGATTAGCTATACTGTAACCCTCCCCTCAGACTCTGAATTGTCAAGAACATTTAACTTTCAAAGAGAGACCTTTGGATATTAATAGACCGTGTTTTCATTCTTCTGCATTTCAAGTCTTTTCCAGAAAGTCCCTTTGGTGGTTACCAACTTGGGCATGGCAGAGCAGCAAGGTTACAGAACAGTGTCTGGTTCTTGTGTATCCTCTGGTTTTGTGAGAGCCGTGAGACAACACAGGTACAACATATGCTGTATTTACTGATAGCTGTAGCTTCCCACTACCATAACTACACTTACCTTTCTAGAAAAGCATTTAAGTGCTTTTGCAAATGCTATATACCCATACCTTGTTGACCCATTTTCTACAGTTACTTACCATTCCAGCATACTTGGAAAGTAATTCAGTCCCATATTTTGTCAGGAGCTGTCTGTCTCAACACACCTGGCACCTGGCACTGAAGCTCAAAACACTTCTTTACTCATTAAAGCTCTTATTAAGTAAGCATTGGAATCACTAACTTGCAGTTATGCAGTTCTACCCTTGGTCCACAGGTCAGAATTCTTCCTTGAAGATGGGTCCTTACAAGAGGTTCATAAGATAAATGCGATGTATGCCACCTTGCAGGAGGAACTGAAGGTAAGCCAGGCACGCCTGCCTCACCTTCAGCAGTTCTGCAAAACCAAGGGCTACAACATCTTGCACTGCATGAGAAAACACAGCCATGTCCAAAACATGGACAAACTGAAAGATCAGCAAGTTCCATTTACTGTGCTGCACACTATATTCTCAAAGCTGAGGATTTAAGTTCCCATTTGAAGATTAAACTTTGTGCTTTCATCAAGTCCACAAATAAATTCTCACAAGAGGATTATCTCAAAGGAGTACCATCTGTAGTTTGTCAGATCTCCTTTGCCTTGGTGGGATCAAATAAAACATCTTGCACCTCATTCAACACAAGGTTTAAGTTATCTGACAAATCCACCTCCGAATCATTACCTGAGCTTTTTACTGCTTACTGTCCAACTTAACCATGAGTGCCTTTAAGCATTTTGCAACAATTTTAAAGTCAGCTGCTGTGAATACTGTTAATCTGATCAACACGCTCTTCTTCTTGCAGAAAATATGCATTACAGTAGAAGTCAGTGAACGATCTGTAGAGAAGCTCTTAGCAGAGGTGAGCCAATTAAAAGAAGAAATAAAGAGGAAAAAGCAACAAAATTGTTCAGGTAAGTTAACCAAGTGTGATGCAAGCCTTGCCCTTTCAAAGTTGACTCAAGTGGCAGAAGCAGAAAACACTTCTGAACCTGAGGCAGCCAAAACAGCAGAGGTGCAAGAGGTTCTGCAATGCTGACTTTGTTTTTTTTTTTTTTTTTCCTCAGGAGAAGACAAAAACCACCCAGCAGAGCCAAAAGAGAATGTTCTCCTTTGTCAGGCACTGCAAACATTTTTCCCCAATTCTGGACTTCAGACGTGCATTGTTTCCTTCAAAGGCCAACAGATATCCAAGAACTGCTGTAACACAGACCATCATATTAATGTCTTGGACAAACTGACTCTTATGGTAGAGGAAAAAGACCTCACTGAAGCAGAAACGAGGCATCTAAACAAGCGTAAAGTCAGGGGGACCACAACAGTTTCAAAAGCATTCAAGAAAGCCAGATCATTGCAGCTTCACCAAGAACCACTTCAAGAACAAGAGGACAGTGACCAGGAAAGGAAGCTTACACTGAGTGGCACTGAAACAGATGAGGATATGTTTGAAAAAAACAGAGATGCGAATGAATACCCCCACTCTCCTACTTTCTGATCTGCTGACTTCACACCAAAAGCTGCTGCTGGTGTACTCCAGCGATGTGTCAATCTATTGCACTGCACCGATGTATGTAAGGGCATTTCTGCAGGTTGGTTTTTTCCCCCAGTGCACGAATCGAGTTTGGCATAAAGATAAGTCCAGCATGACATTCCCTCACTTTGCTTTTCAGAGTTCCGTCTGCCTTCTCTCTCTCAGGGTTCAAAGACTATGCTGGATGCTGTCAGTCAGATAAGCATGTCACATATTGCCTCAAAGTGACGCAACTTCAAGCTGCTGGTGACGAAGCAGTGCCACCCTCCTGATGGAGGGAGCATCAAATGAGCACCTCACAGCATTACCTGCCACAGTTTAAATACAGTAACTTATCCTCAGGAAACCAGTGCTTGTTTACTTCTCCCCATCTTACCACCCAGCAAGGGAATAAAAAACAGCCACCTGAGCTTTGGCAAGAGCGGTGAGCAGAGGAAAGGGTCCTACGGCTACCAGTTTCTATTATTGCTTTAATCTTCCTTCAGACAAAAAACTTCAGAGACTTCATGAAGAAAAATAAAAGAATGAGTGACACCCACCCCTCAGTCAACCACACACGATGTTGGCAAACCACATTTCCGGCAAACAAGTACATAAACATGAAACACAGTTTTATTGTTTATTTCCGTACAGTATATCACTCTGGATACTTGATATTGCATAGCTTGGGGTCTGTGAGAAATTGTGGGTTCTTAAACATAACTGGCATAAATCCTGTTTAAAAAGAAAAAAAAAAAAAAAAAAAAGATTGGAGGTGTTCCTAGTAGAAAAGCAGCCTTGAGTTAGAATACTCAGAAGCAAAATCACACTTACCAAATACATGAGCTCTTTTAATGGCTTTTGTAATTTCCTTCTGCTTCTTGTTGCACAAGCCTAAAGAAATGAATTCTTTTCAACACTAAGCATGTCATTAGAGGGTGAAAGGTATTGACACTTCCCTCTAGATTTGATTAAGTCTTCCTAGAAAAATGCATGTGTGCTTTTACTGTTAAACATAAACCTCATACAGTTAAGGGATATTTTAATTCCTTGATGCAGGCTACTAAATCAGGGGAATACTCATACAAAATGTACAGAGTTGGGACTGGTTATTTTCAGAAAGACTGCTGATACACAGTTACTTAGACTCAAAAAACATTATTATCAAGCCATATATGATTTAATTTAATACTTCACATACCTGTGATATGCCTGCCATAAATGGAGCCAGTGTATGGAGAAACAAACTGGGAAAGAAGCTACTTAAAATGAAGAAAAATCAAAGTCAGTTTAAGAACTTTTTTTTTTTTTTTGAGCTTTATGTTACTACTTGCACTCTATTTTTCATTTTCTCATCTGTTTATTTAAAACTCAGCTCTACCTGAAGAAAAAAAAAGTAGAGCTGGGAGCTAGATTGTATTTTCTATGGAATAACTTCCATGCTTTGTGGCAGCTGAATTGTAACCAAGGACTCTATTTGTTCAACAGCAAAGTTGTCACACATAATTAGTAGATTAGGCATCTTAGCACAACTACATTATTTGGTCCGTAACCTGCACACATTCTTACTCTTAAGTTTTAAACCCCTACACATACAAATGGATTTTCTAAATTATTATTTCCTACACACACATTTAAAAGCAGTAAAGCAGTTACCTTCATCCAAGGACAGCAATTTTCAAACTCACCTGCACATTCTTATAGTCCACATTTATTCCACATAAGACACATCTCTTTGGAGGGTCTTTATAGGGGTTCTCCATTTGTATGGGCTGAAATCAGAGAATTATTAACATCTGTAAGCGTCACAACAAAACAGAGAACACTTGTTATTTTTAATCCTTTGATCAATATTTGTCTTGAAACCAGAAGAGAAAGTTAGTGCACCACTGAAGTTTTTCAGTAACTCTATTAAACTCACTTCTTAGTACCTTGCAACCTAAAAGACTTCTCACAAGTAAACAGCCTTTTATACTTCAGTAACAATAACACTAGCAACTGTTAGATCATTCAGTACAACAGTGCTCACACCTTCTACTTGAAGTCAAAATTTACAGAAGCTAGTAGAAAAGTAGTTCTGTCTTAAAGTCACAAGAATTTCATTTTTTCTTTAATAATTTCAAAGCAAATGGCCTGAGGAAGCTCCTGTGTGCTCACACACTTTCTAAAGAGTGAGATTCAGAAATACCTCCCACGGACTGAAAGCTTCCTCACGCTTCAGAATACACCCAGCACCAAATTCTCACAAGATATGAAAGGTGTTTTTCACTTTTCACAGAGTCACAGAACAGTCAAGGTTGGAAGGCACCTTTGGATATCATCCAGTTAAACCTCCTACCGAGGCAAGGGCACCTAGAGCAGGTGACACAGGACACGTCCAGGTGGAGTTGGAATGGCTCCAGAGGAGACTCCACAACCTCCCTGGGCAGCCTTGTTCCAGGGCTCTGCCACCTTCAGTGTAAAGAATTTTTTCCTCATACTGAGGTGAAACTTCTTGTGTTTTTAGTTTACGGCCACTGCTCCTTGTCCTGTCGCTGGCTCCACATCCGAGTTACTGAGAGAGCAGCTTTAACAGGCTCTAGTTAGGATATTGGAATACCGATCCGCGGGGCCCTAACTTCCAGCGCCTGGTGACTTCCCTGTGCGCTGCGCTCCCCACAATGGATTCGGGGTCTGAGGGGCCCAAGCTACACAGCGACCAGAGTAAGAGCGCTTCCAGCCCCCTGCGGAGGGCAGGGCGGGGCAGGGAAGCCTCACCTGGTCCGAGCGCTCAGGCTGCCCCTCACGCTGCCCCTCATGCAGGCGGCGCGGCCGCGCCCACAGCGCTACTGCAAGGGAAAGAGCGACAGGGTTAGCGGCGGCGCGGCGAGACAGCCCGGACACGCGAAGGCCCCCGCGGCGGCTCGGGGCAGAGGGGAGCGGGGAAGCGGCAGGAACGCACCGGGAACCAGGCGCTGCCAGGGCCTCCGCGCCGCCACGGTCCGCGCCGCCATGACACCCGCACCGCGCGCCGCCACTTCCGCGCGCGCGTCACTGCGCCGGCCGCTGGCTGGCCAATAGCAGCGCGGCCGTCCCGACTCGGAGCAGGCGATTGGCCAAGGCGCTCCCGCGGCGGGTTATTGCCGGCAGTGCCCGCTCCCGCCATGGCGGCCGCGCCTCCCCGGGGCGGCCCGGCGGCCGCTCCTCGTGTCCCGCCGCGGCCGTGACGGCCCCGCGCCGCCCCGGCCGTGACGGCCCCGCGCCGCCCCGGCCATGGCGGAGCCCAGGCTCGCCGTGCGGAGGAAGAGCCGCTCCAGCTCGGAGCGCAAGCGGAGCCGGGCCGCGGTGCAGCCCATCGCCGCCAGCTCGCCGGTGGCTCGCAAGAGACCGAGCCCTGGCGGCGAGGGAGCCCCGGCGGAGGCTCCGGTAGGGGATGGCGGGATCCTGGGGCTGGCGGCGAGGCGGGGGAGCTCTGGGAGGGGGTGGCGCGTGTCGGGAAGGGCCGTACCTTGTATGAGAGGGTAGGATGCCGTTTGGCTTTAGCTTTAAAAAAATTTGATCTCTATCGCCTCTCCGCGCACGTATCCTCCTACTTGTAGGACGTCTGTTTCGCTGAGTCGAGGCATTCCTTCAGAACGCAGGCTGGGTTTTCCTCAGACGACATCAGACGAAATGCTTTTGTGTGAAGTTGGGGCAGACTTAGGTGACTTGGCTCTGCTGTTCGTGCTCTGCCAGTTATTGTGCCTCCTGCGGTGTCGCCTCGGGGCGATAACTTGTTAACAACTCCCGTTTCGTTCTTGCAGTGCGCTAACGACAGCGAGGAGGATATGTTTGGGGACTACGACAGCTTTTATGGAAACGATTCATTGATGGCTCAAGTGGATGATATTGAACACAAATACCTGCAGGATGAAAATACGGATGTGAAAGCAGCTGGAGAGATCGTACTTGGGAACCTCCCGTCAGGAGTTCACCAGAAAGGGCGAGATAACTCTTCTGCTTCCGAAAATGTGGTTGCCCTTGAAAGTGACAAAGAGGGTGCTCGCCAAAGGCGTGACAGTGACCCAGCTGATGGCAATCAGGAATTACCTGAGTCCATTTTAGATGACTTGCCATCGTCACAACTTCTGTATTTTGAAAAAATGGATGAACTTTCTTCTGCTCCTAGAACATCTCCAGTCTCAAAAGGGAGGGATGAACGTGTGAATTCTTCTTCAGACAAAATCAGGGACCCTTTGTCTTTTTATGCTGGTGCTGAGCACGGGAACAGGCCTGCTGACTCTTCCTCACATTCCAAGTGTGTTTTATTTAAAACTGAGAGTCTCAAAGATCACCTGAAAAGTGCTATGACTGGAAATGCCAGAGCCCAGACTCTGCAGGTGTCCAAGACCAAGCAGCTCAAAGAAGCTGTTTTATCCGAAGAGATGTTTGTGGCTAGGAAAGTTATTGAGTCTTCTTCTGTTGATATAGGCCCTTTTTATGGATTACCTAGCAAGGTTAAAGATTTATTCAGACAACTTCGAGGGATTGAAACACTTTATGGTAGTGTAACTAATGGTCTGTTGGGGAAAAGAAGAATTGCTAGCTGAATATTGTCTGCTTCACCCACTATACTGTAAAAATATTTAAGGCAATGCTTAATGTGAACCACGTTGGAAAGTAGTTGTCCTGTGTTAGGAAGTGGCTGTTTTGGTGTTTTAGATGGATGGAATGGATGAATGGTATCCATCTGGATTACAGATTCCTTTGGAAGTCAGCATCACTGAAGGCTTTAAGTGCTTTTTTGAGGCATTTTGGTATCAACTCAGGTGCCCCTGGGGTTGCTGATAGTTCCCTTTTCATTTTGCAGAGTGGCAGCATGATTGCTTAATGCTAGAATCCCTGCAGCAAAGGAGGAATCTGATCTACTCATTGCCAACTGGTGGTGGAAAAACTCTTGTAGCTGAAATAATAATTCTCCAAGAGTTACTGTGCAGGCAGAAGGATGTTCTGATGATCCTGCCCTATGTCGCCATTGTCCAGGAAAAGGTCTGGATACGGTATTTCTGCTACTGCTTTGTTTGATATCAGTCTTTGCTGATATGCTTTGTTTACTTGCTCACTTGCCTGGTTTTCAGCAAGGTTTTTGTGAAATATCTGCTGGGAAGTGAGTGACCTCTCCTAAATGCCACTCTGAGGGTCAGAAATGTTGCAATGGAACAGACACAAATCATGGGGAGTAGATGTTGAGTTGTGAAGTAAAGGGTACTGAATTTTGAAATAATGCCTTTTTAGGATGTTTTGTTTAGTTCTGCAGCCTAAGAGCTGTGCTGCCCAGCTTGCTAAAGAATTAATCTTACAATAAAAACTAACATTTTTTGGTGTCAGGGGAAAGTTAGCTTTAGAGAACAACTTCATAATATATGTAGACACCTCAATTCTGTAGCTGGAATAGATATTCTTTGCTAATGTGTTTTCTCTAATTCAGGCAGCTGATTGTGATATGGGTTGGTTTTCTGTACATTGAGTTCTTGAAGCAGCTCCAAAAAATGGAAAATGAAATCCAAAATGAGTGTGAATTTGTTCTCTAATCGATTTTCTTTTATAGGTTAGGGGTTTATCGAGTTTTGGGATAGAATTGGGTTTCCTGGTTGAAGAATATGCAGGAAGTAAAGGACGATTTCCACCGGTCAAAAGGAGAGTAAAAAAATCTCTTTATATTGCTACTATAGAAAAAGGACACACTCTGGTGAACTCCTTAATTGAAACAGAAAGAATCTATGACCTCGGCCTGGTTGTGGTTGATGAGGTAGGCCACAAGATGTACTCAGATTTGTCATATGCAAGTTCTTTTAGGGTTCTTACAAGCAGTTATTTTAGGAAGGAGCAGTTCTTTGTCTGCTTGGTTTTGCTTAGAATGTTCATCATGAAAGTTACTTTTATTTTCTATGTTCTGAATTGGCACGTAATTTTGAAAGCTGTGTTGTTTTTTGTTGTGGTTTTTTTTTTTTTTAATGAAGCAATTATTGCTGTTTCAGAGTAATAGGTTTATATTGGGAGACCTGCTGTGGTAGTGGTTGATGTTGAATTCCTGCATGACAGCTTGTTCATTTAGAAGTCTCTAATGGGTTGTAAAAAAAGCATAAAGAATTTTAATTGTGTGGAATGTACTTTATGAAGGCTAGAACTTAGCTCTTAGATGTGAAACTGTGCAACTTTGCGTCTGGACCGGGTGAACATTGACAAAAAAGAAAATTACCGAGTAACATTTGGCTGTGAGAATTGTCCCTTAACAGTGGTGGGGCTGAGTTGTGCTACCAAGGGTTGGCTGTGGGGTTGAATAACGTGCATAACACCTAACAGGGATCTTAATTCTTGGAATTCTTCAGGCTAACTGACCATACTTTGGCATCTTAACTTCTAAAGAGAGGGCAGCTGAAGCACTACTGTTTTTTCTGGAAGCTGGCTGCTAGGGATGTTTTTACTCTTAGGTGTTGCTTAAACCAAGTTTTGCTTAAAATTGCCTCAGTGTGGCAAATACACAGATCTCCACACTGACTGTTTACTTTCAGTAGTTAACTCTTTGTGTCAGTTGTGGTCTCCTTAAATGGAAGGTAAACCTTGTTGTCTGCATTTGCCCATGAGTCTGTTCTTCTGTGATTCTCAAATGCTTTTTTAAGTGAGGTTATACGTCTGAACTTAACAATCCAAATTTACACGAAGGGTATCACGAGGAAGTCAAACAAAGACAGTTCTGTAGTATTTCTTTAGGTCTATATATTTTGGAAGTTTTTTTTAGAAACACTCTCAACTCAGTAGCATTCTTGCCTTTTCTTTTTCCCTTCTGTGCACAGTTGCATATGCTCGGGGAGGGAAGTCGTGGAGCAATACTGGAAATTACTCTGGCGAAAATCCTTTACACCAGTAGTAAGTCATGGCTACGGTTAACGTCATTAACATTTTGTAGTTGTGGCCTCTCTGAGAGAAGTCACACTCTCACTTTCTGGATTTGTGCTGCTTTGGTTGCTTTGTGGCATGACTCCAGGTGTTAACAGCATTTACTCATTTAAGTGTTAATTGGCCCTCTAATGATGTTAGCGTGTTTTTATACTTCTCTCTGAAATCCCAAGTATTGTCAAATGTCTTCCATTTCTTTGTAGGAGCCCTTTGGGCATCCAGTTAAAGGCTTCTTTTTTTGCATTTTAGTCTCAGGTAGTATTTTGTAACTTAGTATTGTTTCTTAGTATTTGTTTAGGAGCGGCCTTTCCCTTCAAACCTGCTACTTTGGCATTTTGGAAAGACTAATGATGAAGTCTCGTGACTTTAATACTGGACACAAGTGTTAAAAACGGGTAATGTGACAATCAATTTGTCTCAACTTCTGTTTTACAGAAAAGACACAGATCATTGGCATGAGTGCAACGTTAAATAATGTTGGAGACCTGCAGAAGTTCCTGCAAGCAGAGTACTACACGAATGATTTTAGACCGGTCTGTATACAACATACCAGGAACTAATAAAGAAGATATTTGCCTTTAAAATCATAGTAAATCTGTTTAGGGTTGTGTCACAGCTTTTGTGCTTAATTGCACAGTATAAAGTAAGGCCTGCTATTGCTCTCCAATTGCTAGCAATACAATAAATAGCTCTATTAACTTCTAAATACAGAAATGCAATAACCTTTATACTGCTTTGCTAAGGCATTTGTTTCATTTTAACTTAAGCAATTCCTAAATTACAGCTGCTGTGAGGAGTCATTGCTGTCCATTTGGTATAACTAGAATCAGCACTGCTGGTTCTTGTATGCTGTCAGAACTGCACAGTTTATAAATAGTTCATGGTTCATACAATTTTGGCATTCTTCATTATGATTCCACGCTTTATCAAGGCAAATATTTAATTAAGTTCTCTTAAAAATTCTAAAGCGTGTGCTTATGTGCAAGTACGTAAATGACGTGTGATGCTCAGAGAAAAGCTGTAGCTGTACATCAGCAATAGCTTTAGAGAAAACTGAGTAATTGAACTAAAGTTTCCCTTCGTGGCTTCTGTCTTGCCAGGTAGAATTAAAGGAATACATAAAGGTGCGAGACACCATTTATGCAGTTGACAGCAAAACAGAAAATGGCTTTGCTTTTTCACGTCTCCTTAATTTCAAGGTAAGAACAAAGTGCTTATAGTTTCTTTTACACTGATTTACTTACAGACCTTTAACTAGGGAAATTATTTAAACAGGGTAATTCATTTGTAGTAGCCATGAGAAAGAAGTGGTAGGCTTTGAGAAGGAAAAAAGCCTTAAAATACTGAATGCTTAACTTGATTGTCACTTCTTTTTTACTCCTCAATGTAGAGGTTTCTTCAGTCTTTTGACGCGTGAAGAGTAACATGTTTGAGTACTCCAAATGCTCAAGGTTTTATGTCTGGGGGTAGATTTTCGCAACAGTTGATCACCCTCAGACAAAACTGAAAGAAGATACTTTTTGGGGCTTACTACTGCCTTGTAGGGATTCATTTCAACCTTTACAAAGAAAAATATGTCCGATGGTAGACTGCCAGTATCACAAGTGTTGCTAGAAGAAAATGAGGTATTAAGGGAAAAAGCAAAGAATTTGATTTGTATATTCATGTATCACTCAAGTTAGAGGTCTTTCAAGTGAGGATTGGGAGAAGAGCTTATCCTACAACTTCTTGGAATTATGTCACATTAAATCCAATGGGAGTATTCAAGCAATGGTTGACAACAAGTACTGAATATTCAGGTTATGACTTAATCCCTAAGTTTTTGTCAAACTGTGCTTATTACAGTATTCTAGTAATCTGGAGAAAGCAGATCCTGACCACATCATTGCATTGGTTACTGAAGTTATTCCTAAATATTCCTGCCTAATCTTTTGTCCCACTAAAAAGAACTGTGAAAATGTGGCTTCAATGGTGTGCAAGTACCTCAAGAAGTAAGAGTTTCTGTCTTTTTTTTTTTTTTTTTAATGGTATGTGAAACAATTGCTTACAATTTAGGATTTATTGTCATCTAGTTTGCAAGTGTCTTTCCCTGGTGATTAGAAGTAAATGCTTTGAACATGGAATCATATAGAGTTGCTAACTGCATAAGTGATAGCAAACTGCAAAAGGCTTATTAAATAAAAAGTTTTTTAAAAGTTCTTATTTTTATACCAAAACAATTGAAAAAGTTGATTGTCAGAGGACAAATACTAAAGAGAAGAAGGAAAAGCATACTGAATTAATCTAACTTTGTGTCCCTTTGGCACTGGTTTCTGGAAGCTTAGAAAACAAACGTTTTTCTCTGTATCCTGGAGATTAAGATCCTAAGTCATGTACTTCGGTAGTCGGTTGTATATCTGTGTTCTATACCCACTTTGGAAATCTGAGTTGTAAAAAAATCAAAAGCAGCCAGTATTTGATCCCTTCTGTTCCCATGTTTCCAAACAAGTAACGTTCTATTGCACCTAAATCAGCCTCCTGTGTATTGCTGTTTCAAAGTTACTGGAAATAACTATTTCTCCAACTTAGATGTTAAAGGAATAGGTGATGAACAGAGGTAGACAGTAAGCATGTCTCTTGGTTTTTATTTTCTTTTTAGTTAATGATTGAGCAAAGTCTAAAGAAATGCTTTTCTTCCTTCAAGAGAATTTAGAGCTCACAAGGAGAAAGAAAAACAAGATCTCATCAAGAGCCTAAAGAGTATTGGAAATGGAGCTGTCTGTCCTGTTCTGAAGCAAACAATCCCTTTTGGTATTGCCTATCACCATAGTGGCCTTACAAATGATGAAAGAAAAAGCATAGAGGAAGCTTATTCTTCAGGTGTCCTGTGTCTGCTTGCTTGCACAGCCACTCTAGCTGCTGGAGTCAACCTGCCAGCTAGAAGGTTAGTAGCCAAAACATTTAGTTTTTGCATTGATTTTTTTGCTTTGTAAAAAAAACAAACAAAAAAATCCTTAATAAGTTGGAAATCTCAGTGCTATTTAAAGTGTGTTTGCTCTTTTACCAGCAAATTGAAAGTATGAGGGATTTTGTGTTCAACTTGAGGCACAAAACTGTGCAGTATTTATGTAGGAAATGTGAATCAGTAGGAAGTATCTCGGAGTATATCACTGAAGAACACTTATTTAAATGGATTAAGGAAGTTTTAATAAACTGAAAATTGCTTTAGTAGTTTTAGTAGTGTTATTCAGGAGAACAGTGGTTTCTTAAGATACTCTCCTAAGAACAGTGTTTATTTAATTGGTAAAATAAACCTTTTTTAAGGAGTTACAGTTGGAATATGTTTTAACACTAAAACGTGTTATCTTTTCATATCCAAGTTCTGATGATAGGGCTGCTGTACTCTCTGTGTGACCAAAGATTGTTTGCTAAGAATCCACATTTGTGAGCACATTGAATACACCTTAAATAGCTTAATGCTTTATAATTGATTTACACGTCTGTCCAAAGAGGTGCATTTGATTTTTATTAGTTACGAGGTAAGGGGCACGTATAAAGAATGAATTTGAATTTGTAACATTTTATTTCTGGTTCAGTAATTTGAATATGAGACATAACTTATTTGAGACTTGTTTGCAGGGTGATTCTCAGAGCTCCTTATGTTGGCAATGACTTCCTGAAGAAGAACCAGTACAAACAAATGATTGGCAGAGCTGGTCGAGCTGGTATTGACAGTGCTGGAGAAAGCATTCTCATCGTGCAAGAAAAAGACAAACACTTGGTAATTTTTACAAAGCTGTTGGTAATCTAAATTGCTGGTTTAAGATGGTGGAATAAGCAGGAGGAGCCCAGCTGCCTAGCTTAGTTTTTGTCCACCCTTTAAAGCTGTGAGTGTTTGACTTATGTAATAATACCTTTAAACTACCTTTATGTGGCTTGTTTTCACATGGGAACTGCAAACTTTTGATGTTTACCCTTGTTTTCTTTGTAAGCTGAATCACGCATATCGGGTTTGATTTTTTTAAAGTGTAAGATTAATGCATGAATATTCCTCTGTACTAATATATTCCTTGCCCCTTTTAGGTTCAGGATTTAGTTCACAGTCCTTTGGAGAATTGCTACAGCAATCTCCTGCTGGAGTTGACCAAGGGAATGCAGAGCCTGTTGTTGTCTTTGGTTGGACTGAAGGTATCAATTAACTCTTCTCTGTGAGTAACTTAAGTGCTTGGAAATGCCAAGAAAATGTCACCTGTTGATTCTGTAGAAAAAGACAGACTGCTTAAACACTCAGTCTTGCAAGTTCAGAACAGCTTTAATCAAATTTTTGTCCTTATCTGATTTGATCTTTTCATTTAACTTGCTTGATAAGTGATCATGTAACACAACTATTACCTTATGTGTAAAAGCAAAAATTATATCTACCTTATTATACAATAGAATGTTAATATTTCTATTTCTGATACTTGATTCAAAATAGAAATAGAAACAGTGGAAACAAGTTAACATGATGCAGTAGCTAGAATAATAGAACAGATGGAGAGTAGTCCATCAGATCCACCACAGAGTATCTATCATTCTATTTGTTGGGATGTATTTCTATAGAAACACAAACTCTTCCTTTATTCAGTAATATTTTCCTGTGTGTTATTAAACATGTGAAATTATAACTTTAAATGTGCTAATCACTTCCCAAACTGGTGCAGATAGCAGTTACCCATGAGGAAGTGGACCGTTTTATGTGCTGTACATTGCTGGGTGTTCAGCAGCAGCTGATGTCTGAAGAGAAGAGCCTCTCAGAGATAATTAAAGATGGGCTGGCAAATCTAATAGAAAAAGGACTCCTGAAAGGGAAAATATCTGAGAAGGACCACAATTCCAAATCTACCCTGACAATCACACCCTTGGGTAAAGCTACATATAAGGGTAAGGCTTTTTGTTTATTCTTATTATTAAACTGCAATGAAAAATAAATTGTAGAAAAAGAGTTTTACTACATGATGTAGTGGGCTGAAAATGGGAGTGAAGTGGCACATGACTGAGTCCAGAGGGAATGAAGTGTGATAATATTGATCCCACTGGGAACAAAACCAAGACTATACCCCTAAAAAAGGCATTTAAACCCTTGATCTAGTGGCTGTAATCAAAGTGGCTCAGGACCTTGTTTTACAATTAATTGTTATGAACAGGTTATTGTAAACAGAAGGATTCCTTGGAAAGCTTAAGAGGGAAAGGGAATATATGACATGTAGACAAATTGTAATAAAAAATATATCAGGAAGTTCTGTTTTCCTGTCGTATCATAAAGATTTTGGGGTATGGAGTAATTGAAGTAAGATGAGTCTGAAGGGTTGCTTCAATCTACCACATTACTGCAGGATTTCAGTAAAGCCAAGGCATTTCACAAGCTCTCCAAAACCACACAGAATGAACATACATGAAAGTAGGGGACTGCCTCTCCTCAGCTTTGCTTCACTGCTCATGTTAAGTTAGAACAGTTAACTCAGGTTACAGATACTTCCCTCCAGTTCAGATGGCATAACAAGCTTGTGTGGAAGGTAAAGACAATACTGATTCTATGTTAAAATGTCCTTCATTTAACTCTGTGTGCCTGTTTATAACTGTGCTTATTCTTACCCTGTGTGCTTGTTCTAGGCTCAATAGACTTGGCATACTGCAATCTTCTGTACAGGGAATTAAAGAAGGGTTTGGAGGGGCTGGTTCTCGAGAGCAATCTTCATCTCCTGTATCTGTCGACTCCCTATGATATGACTTCTACCTGTAGCCCAAATTGGATGATTTACTTGAGACAGGTGAGAAATTGCTAGCAAACATGCATTGGGGCATTCAGTAATCCTGTGTATTCAATTTGCAGGGAGTTTGCACACATAGGACTTGAAGTGGGGTAACAATCTGATGGCAAATATGCTGGGTTTTTTTTTTATCGTGGGAGCACTAGAATCTATTTAATTCTGTTAAAATGAGGCATTCAGAGATGGACAGTTACAGATGCTTCAAACAAGTAGGCAAAGAAGCCCCAGAGCTGCCTGTGACTGGTGACTTTATTACTACTCTACTTCTACAGAGATACTGAAAAACATTGTTGCACTGTAAATAATACACTTGTGTTTTCTATAATATTAAGAGAACTAAACATCTCAAAATTCTTTATGAAATTTTATTTTAGTTCAACCAGCTAAGTGCAGCAGAGCAAAAAGTAGCAGAGATTGTGGGAGTACCTGAAAGCTTTATTACAAAAAAGGCTTCTGGTCAAGCCATCAGAAAGGTAGGTTGGAGATTTCTCATACCTAAGATGACAATTTAGTAATTTCATTTGATTATTTACAAATTCCAGATAATTTTTCTGCTAGTGCTGTTTATTGCTGTTCTGATTATTAAAGTTCTTTTAATCTCCTTGGTTGATTTCCTTGATGTTTTAATGTCTTTGTGTGTAATATAGAAGTGTTTTAAAGCTGTGAAGGGAGTAGAGATGAAAAGATTTGCCTTGTGATACTAACAGAACATCTGCAGTATGCTACTGGCTCTGAAGTCTAGCTTGTCTTATTCCTAGAATGTGGACAATGCTGTGGTGAACAGGCTCTACCTGACGTTTGTCCTCTACGCCCTGCTGAAAGAGACCAATGTATGGAGTGTTTCAGAGAAATTTAACATGTCCCGGGGCTATGTGCAAAATCTCCTCAATTCTGCTGCCTCCTTTGCATCCTGCCTTCTACATTTCTGTGAGGTACTGTGTTACAACAATGAAATTCTTTGTGGCTTGGTTTGGCAAAATCTGGAGGTTCATTCCCTTACTTTTAGAACTGAATACAGGTGTGGTATTTCACCTCTCCTGTGCACAAAATGTTTCTTCGCCTTTCCTGTTCTATGTTATTTTTTCTGTTGAGCAAAGCGTGTTCATACAATGACATTTCTGCTAGTGAAAGCAAGCTTTATGCACCGAGAATGTGAAAATACACAAATTGTACAGGGCATTGATCACTGCCAATGCTGTTGGTGAAATAGTTGAAATAATGCATTGCTTATCCTTCAGAACTGCCTCAGCTTTGGGATGTTTAGCTGAAGAATGCCGAATACACTCTGCAACTCTCCTGAAAGGATGACTAGAAATAATAGCGCTTCCCCCATCTAAAAGCCAAATATATGCTTGTTGCCATAGCAGAGTTTTGTCAGTCATATTGCCCAAATACAGAACTTTGGAGCTGATTTTTAGCAGTCTTTTTGTCTCTGCAGGAATTGGAAGAATTCTGGGTTTATAAAGCCTTGCTGACAGAACTTACCAAGCAGTTGACATACTGTGTTAAGACAGAACTCATCCCTCTGATGGAGGTAGCAGGGGTTCTAGAGGTCAGTAAACATGGCTCGATGAAACTCTACAATGTTAACCCGTGTGCTAAATGTTACTGTGCCTTTCGAGTGTATCTGGAAGACCAAGCTAATTTGTTACTGGGAATTCAGTATAATTCAGCAGATATTCCACAACAGTCTGGAGGTTGGGGGAAAAGTGATCTGTAGAGGAAATGGGAGCTGGAGCCAGTGTTTTTCTCCTGGCTGCTGCCACAGCGACTATGAAAACACTGTATTTGGATAATAGTTTAGCTGTATACTCAGTTGGAAAACAGTGTCCAGGTTTCTTTTGTGGTAAGGGTTCTCCAGTTCATGGGAGTAAAGGGGAACAAGAGCTTACATATTTAAGTTAGAAGATCCTTACAGAAGTATGCAAAGTCCTGTTGGGAACTTTGGCTTCGGTGATCACTTGCAGTACTGCATGTATTTTAAATAAGAAATTTAACCAGTCTCTGAATGAAAGACTCCTATTAAAATAAAAGCTCTTTTGGGGCTTCAGTCCAAGGTTCTACACTTTGCGAGATTATTTAATTTGCTTGCCTATCATATTGTAGAATCAGTTTGTCAGAAAACCATTGAATTTAGTGGCAGTGATGTTTTAATCTGAAAAGCTAAACAAGACAGACACCTCCAAAGAACGTGGGACTGTCATTCCTGTCAGTGACAGTGAATGCAGAAAACACGATAACAAGAGAAAACAGCAGCGTTGGTATCATCTATGCTCAGAGGAAACAGAGGCAAATGGGTTCCTAAGAGCTGGGTAAGATTGCTAGGGTGGTAAATCTTAGTGATAAAGCTGTGCTTTTGGGCTGTGAAGATTCTCAGTGGGCATTCATGTTAGAAAAAGAGAATTGGATTGATTTGCAGAACAAAATGTTTGAGGTTGGTGCAGAGACTGGCACTTACCAGTAATTGTTATTTCCTGTTCTGATAATCTAACACAATTTTGTGCTCTCAGGCACGAGCAAAACAGCTTTACAATGCAGGGTACAAAACTTTAGCACACTTGGCTAATGCAAATCCAGAAACTCTGGTGAGGATGATTGAGCACTTGTCACGACGTCAAGCCAAACAAATCGTTTCATCTGCAAAGGTGAGTTAGAAACAAAGCTATAAAAACCTGCTTCAGAACTCCAATATGTCAAAAGTGGATGTTTGAATAACGTTAAAAGGGAAGGATTCAATCTACTAGTAGAGGCATTAGTGGATGTTTGTGATCCAAATGCTGACCTGTACTAGGAACAATCTGTTGTGTACAGGACAGTGCCAAGTGGTGCTGCTTTTCAGAGGGGCAGCAAAGAACAGAAATGCTTGATGGCTTGTCTGATACTTGCTCAGTTCTGCCAGTATCTCAGGACTTACCTTACAGAAGTGGTAGTGGTAGTTGTGACGAAAAAATAGGATTTGTAGGGTTGTAGAAATGAAAACCAACAAGGTGCAGTGTTAACCTCACCTGTTTAGGCTGCTTTTGTCATGCCCTGTTATTCTTTCCTGTCTTTTCCATTTCGAATACGCAGGTTCTGTAACAAACAGTGAGTTGTGTCTAAACAAAGAATCCAGAAAGTATTTTATCAAGGGGTGGTATTATTTCTCTATCTCCATTCATCATCTGCTGTTGCAATGGTATTGGCTTCATGTTAGATTCTGCTAAAAGAGCAAGCTCTTGGTGAAGTAAGGGAATGTCCAGAATAAAAGGATGGGTGGTTGGTGTAAAAATAAGGTAGTTAATTAGAAAGCTTTGGTTTGCACATTCTCACACAGTAAGCATGCCAGCTTTGGGGGTTGAGCATTTAAAAGTTCATATTCAGATAGTGTTGTTGTGGGTTTCTTGCTGCTTTTTTAGTTTGCTGCTGTGGGAGCCAAAAGAAAGGGATATATGCAGATTCCTTATCTACATCAATGACAAATCTAGCAATCTACCCTATTCTCATGCTCAGACACTAAATTCATGGAGTTTTCTCTAACTAGGAAGTGCTTGCATGGGGTCCTGTTCTTCTCCATGCCAGCAGCACACAATTCAGAGCAGTGGATTAAACAACTGCTGATACCAGGAGTCCTGTATGTCTGGTGTAAAATGCTGTAGTAAAAAATTTCAAATAAAGGAAGAAGTTGTTGGCTTGGCAGGCAAAAGTGTTTATTCCAACATGGAAAATAAATGTCTAAGGTTAAAAATGTTCCTTAACAGTTCCAGACAAAACTGTTCATGTTCTGTAAATTTGGTGTATTACATGATGGCAGAATCCGGAAAACCATCTGTGTGCTGTATGAATTTTTGTGGGACTGCTTTTATATGGGTGTACACCTAGCAGCAAAAAAAATGCTGGTCCATTGAGGCAAAGCTGCTGCAGTCCTGGGAGCAGCAGCAGAAGCCTTTCACAGACCCAGATGCAAGTTTGGAACGAAACATTGGTGTTTTAATCTGTCTGAGAGTTATAGCCAGTGCTTGTACTTGTTTTCTAATTTTTGTTTCTTTGTTTTTTGCTTGTTGTGTAGATGCTGCTGAGCGAAAAAGCTGAGGCTTTACAGGAAGAAGTCGAAGAACTCCTAAAAGTGCCAGCAGATATCCCAGGGACCCACTGATTGTCATGAAGAAAAGTCACAAATCCAAAATCTGGATATTTTAAAGTTTTTAACTCTCCTGCTTAAAGCTGCTGTAATTTAATAAATATTTAATATCTTTTGTATACTGCAATTTTGAGTGAGTCCTGAATTCAGAATGTTTCCTGGAAAGTTGACTTCATTTGGAGGTTTGGATTATGAACTTTTTGAGCAATAAGACAGAATCACCTTCACTCATTCCTGGTTTCATACACAGCCCTAGGAGTGCTTTGGGAATTGGACTGACTGCTTCATGTGTACTCCTGCTGGGAGCTTATGTTCACAGCTGACTTCAATAATGTCTTTGGATATTCCTTTTAGGACACATGCACCTGAGTAAGCTACCCCAAAATGCCTGCTTGCAGGATTCTCTGTGCTAAGTGTAGCTCATGGAAGGAGCTGCAATTCATAACGAAGAAGTTGTCCCAGAATTGTGCGAGAGGTCGTAAATGATGCCTGGTTTAAGCCTTTTTTAAAAATGCAGATATCAAATTCATGTTCAGCCTCTGGTAATTCCCTGAGGTAATTCTTTCAGGATGCCTCTGAAGCAGTGCTTCAAACCGAAGGTTTACTTTTTTTAAAAGTTTTTTTAATTTTTTTTGCTTAAATGTGAAGACTAAATAAAAATGAAGTCTTAAAGAATGGACATTTCAGAAGCCCTGTCAAGTTCTGAGAGTCCATATATGCATGTGTCAGTCACCCTAATCAGGATTTTTAAAGGCATCTGAACGTGATTTGCTCCAGCAAAAAGTTAGGTCTCAATAAAGTAGTTTTGAGGATGTCTGAACCTTCCTCAGTTGTGACAGAGTAAACTTCAAAGCCAGTGCTTCATCACCCTCATAGTAAAGAATTTTTTTCCTAATATCCAATCTAAATACCTCTTCTTTAAGTTTAAAGCCATTCCCTCATAGTCCTACCACTATCTGCCCCTCTAAATATTCTCTCTTCCTCATTTGTTATAAGCCCTGGAGCCTTCTCTGTGCTGGACAGCCACAGCTCTCAGCCTGTGTTTGTAGGAGATGTGATTCAGCCCTCTGAGCATCTCCATGACCTCCTCTGAACCTTCTCCATCACAGTTCATGGCTTTCTTGTGCTGAGAACACCAGATCTGGATGCAGGTAGGGGACTGTGAGGGCATGGAAGTAGTTTTGAATTATGGGAGCCAGTGGAGCGGCACACCTAAACATGGCATTTCTGTGTCAAATTTGGTCTCTTCTCAGTAAAGGAGGAGTAAGATAAACATGAGTTAAACTGGGGACTTGTTAAGTTAATTTATGTTAGGGTTCTAGAAATAACCAAAAATGTTTTTAAATCTGACAGGGGTGTTAGATGTTGAATGCTAGATATAAAGTGGTTATGGTGAAAAACTGATGAAAATGCTAATATTCTATTGTTCATTTTGTTGTTGCATTAGAGAAATCATTGGTAGCAATTGAATAAATTCTTTATAAGCCTTTATTTGGCATAAACATGCCTCTAAACCCATACTTGTGGCTTCGTAGTGGCTTACAAGGTTTGGATAAATGCAATATTTGACTGCATTCAGTATTAAACCAGGTCAGGAATTTAAAACCAGCACTCTTTAGAGGCAGTGTGATTCATTTCCAGTGGTACACTGAGTGCCCACAGGGGAATCCTGTTACTGATATTTAAGTGCCTAAGGCGCAATTGGATTTGGAAACATGAAAAAAAAGTCAAGTTGGTCCTCAGGGCAGAAGCAGTATATGCTGCTTGAGGCTATAGTCTGTCTCTTAATGCTTTGCCCTTTTAATTAAGATACATTTTTGACCAAATGATAGATGATATTAAATCCTCTATTGGTTTGTTTGTGTTACATTCAAAAGGCAGATGATGCTCACTCCAGCATAACCATGAATACATATCTCATCAAGTGATGTAGTACCCACATAAGAAAACACAGCTACCACAATAAAGCTTTATGGGTATTTGATGGTGCTTTTCCAAAGTTTGGTACAGTTTTGTGTGGTCTTGCGGGGAAAAAAGAACCCCAGGAAGTTATTATAAAAATATTCACTCTGAGTACTGAGATACTGTGATAACAGATGTTATGGAAATAATCCATTAACTGCTACATTTATTAGAGAATAGTTAATGAGCCAGTAACCTCTGTCACAATTCTTTGCATGATCTGTGTACTTGCATGCTAATTAAAGTGTACATTTTATGTAGCAGAGGGGAACAGCAGGAAACTATCATTCCTGCCACTTGCTAAATGTACCCTCACTCTATACATGCCCATAACACCCAGTACTGCTGCAAGATCAGGCTGTGATGAGAGAGACATTTGGGAATCAAGTCAAGTATTCCCTACAAATGCCAAAGCTCCCTTGGAAATGGTAGAAAAAGCTGGTTTGAAACAAGAGAGTGGTTTTCAATCTGCATAAAGCTGGTCTGGAAAGAAAAGAGGTTAGCATTTGTTGTCTTTGCTGTTCTCTTTACACAGGCTGTGCTCTGCCTGGATGGATGAATGCAATTCCCCTAAGGCTTTCTCTGTGACCTAGAGAAGCATCAGAAGTTAAATGAAGCTGCACTAATTTGCACTGAAACTTTGTTATATGTAGCTTGTCTTATTTTCCTGAAATCAAGCTTATCAGGCAAGGCAGTACATGTGTTTCAGACCACTCTTTCTTTCTGCAGTATGTACTAATGTGTGATTAAATGCTTTTCATGTAAAGCTTTCTTACCTGGGCTTTTCCCCTGGGTGGGGATGGGAGAGGAGAAAAAAGGGAATACAACAGATGCTGCTCATGGTATTTTTGTGCTGCCAGGTGATGCTCAGTGCTTCAGTGTCAAGTACACTACTGGGCTGATTATATATATATATATATATATAACATGCAGGTGTCGGAATGAGTATGCATTAGTTTGGTAAATGTCTGTTATGGGTGAATGTCCCATGGGTAAACTTGTGCTGGATGGACTCAAGACACTTTGGAAAGCAAATATTTCTCACTTGCTTGAACAGGATGTTTGTGTCCTAAGGCCTGTGTTAAAAGAAAAGAAGAAACATTTATGAATATATCTTTATTTCCATGTGATATAATGGTAGATGCTTCGAAGCTAAGCAGGTCATAAAAATATGCTCTGTCGGATGTTCCTGCCAATGTCTTCATGACCCACAGTAAATTGGATCAGAACTATTGTGTGTGCAAGTCTGTTCAGGTGCAGGGAAGTGTTCTGACCTAAAACCTCACAGCATGTTTCTTAGTCTTTGTTTCTATTCACTCCACTTTCCAGCTTGCCCACATAGAACAGTTCTTGTGTTTGTGTGACTCCCTTCCTTCCCCTGAGTCATGATTCCATGCTTTCAGGAACCCCTTTACATAACCTACTGCAAACTGTCTCCCTGGAAGGACTGGTAAGAGAGCCAGGCTTGGGGTAATGTTTAGCTGTTAATTTTCATTGTGTGAATGAGACCTATTGTGTTCCTGTGTTCTGGAAAGCTGCTTCCACATGAGTTAGTCCCACCTAGCTCTCACTTTGTCCTTCCTTTAAAAGCTTCATTTCATCTTTGTGTGCATATCAAAGAGACCTGCTAAAATCTAGACCCAGGGTGTCATTTCCATCTCTGAATAAACACTGTGTGCCACCTCAGACTCCCGTAAGCAGCTAAGCTCAGAAATAAAGCCAGCAGGGAGTACTGAGAGCTGTGTGCTGTGTCAGGACAAGGTCTGGCTGCAGGCTAGGGGCAGGGAGGAAGGCTAACTCACAAAACCACTCTGATAGGCATCTCTGTTTTTACAGTTTCCATGCTTTCTTGGCATCAGCTTAGCCTTAGTTTCATCTTCCTGCACATAGAAACAGAGCAGTATTCTGACACAGGTCAGCTCTGTTCATCTGCCCAAACATCTGTGTCACAAGAACTGTTTGCCTTTTGCACAGGCAGCTCTTCCCTTCTGAATTCCCTTAATATACACAAGGTAAAGCAGTGACATAGATATGGATATAGGTATAAATATAAATATATCAGTGCTTGGCGCTTGCCCAGGAAGAGCAGAGGTGCCCCTGTTAGCAATAGCATGGTGCTGCTGCTGTTAGACAGTTGAAATTCCTGGAAGGTTTTATTTTTAGTTCTTTCTAGTTATAAAAACTTAGTCATCACAGGCTGTCTAATGGCATTCCTGGGAGAAGCAGAACTGTCTGATAGGAGCTGCAAGACCAAAGCATATGAATGTCACAAGGCAGGGGCTAGGCTTTGTGTGGAGTGAGGAGGAGGGGCGGCATGCTTATTTGGAGCTGGCTTCAAGTAACACTCAAGTGGGCTTAAGCCTAGTCCTAGTTCTTAAATCCTCCCTTGTAGCTCACAGGGTATCACTCAAATTCTGTGCTAATTTACCTAAGTCCAACTACACCTGTACTGAGCTCCCCTACTCTGCAATATTTAAAAATGTGTATAAAACCATGTGAAAAATGTCCAGGCAAAAGTTGTCACTTCTCACTTAGTACCTCAAGCTCTTAAGCTAATGCTGGAAGGCATTGTTTTCCAGCTACAAGGTTTCACAGGCTGCTAGAAACACAACACGTGCCAGACTTTACATACACACATCTGTAGACAGCAACTGATCCCAAAACGTAGCCTTGACCATTTGAAATACACACCTTGTGCCTTTGCTGTGAGGAATACAGCACAGTGGCAAGTGACCCAAAGTGCCTCTTCTCAAAGAAGAACGTGGAGGAAATGAAGGCAGAAGTAGGGAATCCCAACAGAAAAAAATCGTGCACAGGCTGCATCTTGCCTGACAGCCCCTGACCTTTCCTGCACCTGTAGTAACGACCTTAGCTAGGTTTGCAGCAATGATTCTTCACACACCGAACTACATTCTTATATCCTTATCCTACCCACGGGGCTGGGTGGTTTGTTTGGTGCTCCAGTCACCTGCTGATAGATGAGTTATTCCTCTGGCAGACAGTCACCCCAGCCCTTCCTGGGGCGTAGGCATATAATTGGTGCTGCACCCCCAAAATGGGATGTGTTACCCTGACTAAGATACTGAGACAGTCAGAAGTGTCACTGGTGTTTCCTTTTTGGCAGGGCCATGGATGTGCTTATCAAAAACAGAGTTAATTTGGTCGAGTTCTTCTAGTTCCGGTGGAGAGTTACTTAATAGTACAAAAATGCAGAGCAAGCGGGAACAGGAAGGGCCAGGCAGGCGAGCACTTGAGCCACAGGTTAATGCCCCAACTTTGGCTGAACAGCAGGCAGCTGTTTCCAAAACAAACCTCCTAAGAAACGTGGATGCTTCAGGATGAACTGGTGAAGGTGGGAAATGGAATGGTGGTGTTAAATGCAGTTATCTAAAAACTCTGCAAATGTTTCAGTAGTGTGCATGGAAATTTAGAGACATTCTTGCAGTCCAGAAGTAGACTGTATTCTGGGCTGCATGAAAGGGAGAGTGGGCAGTAGGTCAAGGGAGGTGACTGTCCCCCTCTACTCCAGAATCCATCTGTGGTAGTGGATCCAGTCCTGGGCCCCCAAAACAAGAAGAATGTGGACCAGTTAGGAGGCCACAAAGGTGATCAGAGGACTGGAACAACTCTTCCTTGAAGAGAGGCTGAGAGAGGTGGGGTTGCTCAGCCTGGAGAGGAGAAGGCTCCAGGGTGACCTTAGAGCACCTTGCAGTACCTGGAGGGATGACAAGAGAGCTGGAGAAGGACTTTTTACAAAGGAGTGGAGTGGTAGGACAAGAGAGGAAAGGCCTTAAGCTGAAGGAGGGTTGGTTTACACTCTATGTTAGCAAGAAATTCTTTACTGCGAGGGTGGTGGGGCACAGGTTGCCCAGAGAAGCTGTGGACATCTCATTCCTGGAAGTGTTCAAGGCCAGGCTGGATGGGGCTTTCAAACAACCTGGTCTAGTAGGAGGCATCCCTGCCGATGGTGTAGGGTTTGGAACAACCCAAGCCATTCCGTGACACGAAGCCATGCCTGCTCTGTGGCTGCCGCTGGCTCTTCCCTGACAGGCCTCCTTGCAAAGGCCAGCTGCTGCTGTAGAAGGAGTTTCGGTACAGATTGGAGTCTGCAGGGAGCACCTGGGGGCAGACCCAGAGCCTGCCTGAATCCTTTTTGTAACAGTAATTCCAAGTTTCATGCCTCTGCATTAGGACATACTCTTGTCCCAAGAGTGTTGCAACAGTCAGGTTTCTGCCTGACACGGCTGTGCGCTGCTGGGACTCAGTTTCCCGCAGTGGAGGCTGCAGACGGGGTGCCAGGCTGGCATTCCAGGCCTGGAGCGGCAGCCTTCAGCCTGGAGCCATTTCCCACCCCGCTGGTTGTACACGGAAATGCCCGGGCAGGGCGAGAGGCCGGAGGAGGCGGCTGCAAGGCTGCTAAGGTGTGAGCCGGAAAGGATCCAGCTGGAAACGCGGGTTCATTTTGCAACGATTGAAGCGTTTGGGTAACGCCGGGTTTCGGGTGCCTTGCCGCTGATCTGAGGCTCGAAGATGCTGCTGGAGCCCTTCCAGAGGGCGGGGAAGGTCCTGCTCTCGCCGGCGCGGCTCTTCCCGGCGGGGAGCGGAGCGCCGCAGCCCCGGGCCCGCCCTCCGCGGGGGTGGTGCCGGCGGCGCGGCGCGGCGGGCCGGGAGCGGAGGATGCTGCTGCCTCTCCTGCCTCTCCTGCTGCTGCTGCCGGCGCTGGCCGAGGGGCAGCGGGTGGCGGTGCTGCGGCTGGGGCTCCGGGGCAGCCCCCGAGGGGAGGTGAGCCCGGCTTTCCTCTCCCTCACCCTGGATGCCAGCCTCGCCCGGGACCCGCGCTATGTCGCCTTGCTCAGGTGAGCCGCCTCTCGCCCCACCGGGCAGAGGAGGAAGGGTCTTGGGGGAGCGGGCCATGCCGGCGAATGCGCTGCCGAGCGAGCTGGGGGGAACGGGGAGTCCTCCACCTCTGGAACTGGGGTCGGGGAGAGGCTGCTGGATCCTCTCTGCTTCGGGGCTCACTAATTCCGTCCTCCCCGGGCAGAAGGCGGTACCTTCCGCAGGTGCGAGCCGTCTGTGCTCGGGCAAGGAGCGGCTGGCATGGGCGGATGCAGGGAGAAGTCAGGGAGGGGAGCGGCTTTGTCAGAAGGAAAAAAAAAGGAGAAGGAAACGGAGGGGATTGCGGTTGTTTGCCCTGGAGAAATTGAGGCTTCAGGGTGTCCTTATCTCTCAGCGCAAGTATCAGAAAGGAGGCTGTAGTGAGGTGTGGGTCAGTCTCTTCCAGCTATCAAGTGGCTGGACGAGAGGAGACAGCCTCAAGTTGCTCCGGGTGGGCTTTAGACTGGATATTAAGGAAAAAATTCTTCGCTGAGAGGGCAGTCTTGCATTGGAACAGGCTGCGCAGGGAAGCAGGTGGCAGGATCACCATCCATGAAAGTGTTCAAAAAACGTGCGGATCCTCTAGTCCTGCTTTCCCACCACTTGCATGTTTTCCTCCACACTGAGCTGGTGAGAAAGGTGTCACCAGCTTTACCGGCAAGTGCTCAGGTCTCCAGCATCCAGCCCCAGCTGCACACCAGGTTCAGCCTGAGGCCAGCCCTGCCAGCACGAGGAGTAGGAAGTACTTGGTGGCCTCTAATCAGCTGTTTGTCACCATGGAGCAGATAGTGCCTGACATGCCCAGCACCCTCCGATGCCTTGTGGTTTCCCCCGGAGAAGGCTGGGTGTCAGCGCTGCACATCCCGCGTGGGATGTGAGCAAGTCACAGAGTTACGGTTTTTTGTAAATCCGCTTTGATAAAGTTAGCACCTGTCCCAGCAGGGACTCTTTAATCTCCCTTGGGTACAAAGGCAATTGCTTTGTCTGTTGTGGATGGAATTTAGGGCTGATGATGTAAAGTCAGTTTTGCTTCCAACTTCTCAAAGGACATTTATGTTGGTGTTGCATAAACAAAACCAAAAAGTCTTGGGGAGAAAGGTGTTTAGGATGAAAATAATCAAGACCGTTTTAAAGTTTTGCCTTACTTTGCCCCCAGGATTTGGCTCCCTGCCCATGACCATGTTCCCTCAGGCATGCTCTCCCCTTGTTGCCCATTAGACCCTCTCCTGGCTCACTTGGCCATCAGTCTCCCTCTTGTACAGTGCAGAGGGCTGGGATGCAGATCCCAGCGAGCCATCAGGAATTCTCTGAGGCTACTGGGTAGCCTCAGGTCGCCTACTGCAGCACGTTCCCAAAAGTGCTTGCCATGTTTACCCTCTACACAGTCTGCATAAATATAGTGGTTTTCTGTTTCTCGGCATTCCCTCCTCAGCAATTCCAAACTGCGTGCCCTGGCAACGGCCCTGTCCCCAGGTTTCCTGAGGTTTGGTGGCACTGAGACAGATTTTCTTATCTTTGATCCCAACAAGGATTCAACTTCAGAAGAAAAAGTCCTCTGGGAACTTCAAGCCCAGCAAGGTAAAGTGGGCATCAATGTATTAGAGATTAAACTGTCCTGGGCTTTGGAGGGTTTTTGACACAGGCTGAGGATGCTGCAAGGGCACAGCAGCAGCGCTGGGGGCCCTCCACAGGTCAGTGTGGCTGTCATCCATAGAGAGGAGATCTGTGGACTTTCAGCATGATTCGTAGGAAGAGCTGTGGGAAAGTGAGAAAGGATGTAGGAGAACTCATATCCTTCCCGGCATCTGCTGAGACTCTCCCTTTGCTGCCCTCTTATCCCCGCTGCAATCTTGGGAGCTCCCCCACTGCCTGGGAGGTAGTCAAGTTCAGCTCAGAAGCTGTGGCTTCATTATGAAAATTAAGGAACAGATGGAAGAAATAACCTGAGGAAAATAGAGCGTTTAGTCTCTCTCCCAAAGCCAGAGAGCTGGGCTGGGCTGGGCTGGGGGTGCAGCCTTGCCCTCCTGCTGCTTTGACAGGGCAAGTGCAAACCTGCTGGATCCCTGCCAACTGCTTGAGCTTGGTATTTTCTCTTTGAACTTAGCAGAAGTGCATAAACTCTTCAAGAGGTGTTTCACATGAAAAAATCCTGCGTATTCCTGTGGCACATAGCACAATTGTGCAATCCTACATTACTGTACGACCCGCGATGCTCAGTTTTGAAGTCAGGTGGTACTTTTCCCCTCGCAGCACTTTTTAAAGTAGCCACTTCCTGTGACTCTGGCTCGTGTCTTCCTCTCTGATTATGGCTTGTTCCTGGTTTGCATGTCAAGAAAAACCATTAGCTTTGAAGGAAAAGTCTTATGGCTCCTGCCAGTGAGCCGTGTGGGGAAGTCAGCACTTTTCCCTGCACGAGACAGTGCAGGAAGCATTGCCCTGTTCCTGCCCCCAGCAGGGTGGGTCATGATCTCTGCCACACCACTGCATGCCAGGCAGGCTTATCTGCTCCTCAGGCATTGCAGCCTATGCTTTGTCAGCTCACTGGAACAAGGGTTCCCTGGCTGTGGAGGTGAGGAGTTAATTCCTATCAACCTTCTTCTGCCCTACAGAGGCTTGTGGCTCGAGACCCGCATTTGCTGATGTTGGGAAGGTGCTGCTGGCCCAGTGGCCCAGCCAAGAGAAGCTGCTTCTGGCTGAACAGAACCGGAAAAAGCACAAAAACACCACCATTACAAGTAAGACTTAAACGGGGGGATGCAATTCTCTGCCCTGTTGTAGAAGGGCCGTAGGCTGTTGGGAGCTGAAACCACTGAAAAAGAAACATTTCACCCACTTAGAAAGATATCCAGAGAACTCTTTTTCTACTGTTCGCCGCCTCACGTTTAATAGTATTCAGCTGCAGGGGTTGAAAGGTTCTCAAAGCTTGCTAGATATTGTCTAGTGAAGCCTGACCTCTTCTGTCTGGCTGGGAGAGTTTGGCACATCTGCAGCATCAGGCTGAATAAGTACAGGCAGTAAAGATTGTTGCTTGGCCAGAGCTCAGCTAGCACGCTCTAGCCTTGGGATAAACATCCCTGCTTTCTCCTCCCTGCAGAAAATACGCTGGATATTCTCTACAGCTTTGCAAACTGCTCAGGGTTTCACCTGATCTTCGGACTCAATGCCTTGCTGCGGAAAGGTGGCTTGCAGTGGGACAGCTCCAATGCCCAGGCACTGCTGGACTACTGTGCTTCCCAGGGGTACAACATCTCCTGGGAGCTTGGGAATGGTAAGTGCTTGTTGGCCAGGACAGCTGTCACCTAGAAAAGTACCACCAGAGGCTATGGGCTGGTAACTTTGGATGTTTTGGATGATGGCACATGAAGGCAAGGTGATGTTTTATTAAGGGACATTAAGGTCTTAATTTGCAGAGGGATTTTACAAGAAGACACAACGAATGAGCAAATTGAGATGATTTTGCTGCTCCTACCAGGGTTTTGAGATGAGGTGAATGATGCCCCACAAGGTGCTGGATGTCACCTATGGCTGGGACAGAGCATTGGAGAACAGCACACTGTATTCCCCAAGCTTTTGGTTTCATGCTCACCTTCAAGTATCTCACCCACACCTTGCCAAACCAGGCGAAGCCTGAGGGGACTGGTGCTTCCCATGTGGATGGAGCTGCCCTATTTTGTGTCCCAGAAATAGAGTGAGGTGTTGATGTGCACGTGTCTTCCACAGAGCCCAACAGCTTCAGGAAGAAATCTGGCATCCACATTGACGGCTTCCAGCTGGGGCAAGATTTTATTCACTTACGCCATCTGCTGAATAACTATCCCCTCTACCAGCACGCCAAGCTCTACGGCCCCGATGTTGGGCAGCCCCGGAAGCACACGCAGAAGCTGTTGAGAAGGTAGAGGTGTGAGGTTCCAGCAGCACTCCCTGAGGGTGGGGCAGATGTGGAAAATTGTGGCTTGTCTGCTCCTAGATGCAGCAGGCATGAAGAGGCTTCCAGGCAGGGGTTGAACAATTTTTTTTTTTTTTCTCCCTTGATTGATGACAACTAAAATCTTGCATGCTGGAGTTCAAGGCCTGAATACTCAGCCAGGTGAAACTCAGCTGCTGGCAGTGCATCAGTGGTCCACAGGTTTTTCCATTGAGCACTGGCTCCAGGGTTGTGCTAACAATGGCTTTTAGCCTGAGAAACACCCATGTGTTACACAAAGGTCAATTCATCCTCCCAGCAACCTGCTGAGGCAGCCAGGCTGCCCAAAGCCTGCTTAAAAGCCATGGCAAGCCTGGCCCCCAAGCATTCACCATCAGTACTGCCAGCTGTGGGGAGAGGGGAGGGCTGTGCATGGCGCTGCCCTGGCAGGAGGGCTGTGACCCATCACTAGTACTGCTAATCCCCTGCTCTCCATCATTCCCTCTGGGTGCAGCTTCCTGAAATCGGGAGGGAAGGTGATCGACTCTGTCACATGGCACCAGTAAGTACCACTTGGATACCACAGTCATTCTAATTACTGCCTCGTTCTCTTTAAAAAATGTCAATTTGAACAGAATTATCAATCTCAACAGAAAAGAAGGGGGTAAAATGCCTCTTTTGACAGTTTCTTGGGGGCCTCTCCACAAATTTCTCTGTTCAGAATAAGAGATTAATTGAGGGAGCATGTTACAGAAATGCTGAAGCCTCCAAAAGGTTGGCTTGGTGCAGAGACCCAAAAGCAGTGCTGGGGTGTTGTCAGTAAGCACAGCAGCAGGGAATGCAACATGTGCAAGATGCTCTATTTATGTCTAGTTTGCAAGAGCAAACGTTTGCTCTATTTATGTCTAGTTGATATAAAGGAAAAGCCCTTCAGGTGTTCCTGACCTTTGTCCATGGAGAAGTGTCAGCAGCTTCTCCTGTTCCCTTGAGTTTGTCATCTGAGTAATTTCAGGCTATGTATGGGTAACACCCTCAGGTCCCACATTTAGTGCAAACAGCACTGGCACCTGGCCCTTTGCTCCTGTGCTCCTGTGACTTTGATCTGTAGATTTAAAGTGCTCATGGGGGCAGTGGGGCAAACTGGCCCCAGGGCCATGAACTCCACGTTTGAATGTCATTTCTATGTGAAGGCAGCTTTCTTTCCACAGTCAAAAGCAGGACATTGACATGCAGCCGTCAGACCACAGAGGGAAATTACGCACATGCTTATTTTTTTATGTATATGTATACATACGTCAATTATCTACGTATTTTGAGCTGCTAGAAAGGCATGAAACATGTCCTTTCCCCTTCCTGGGATGTTCTTTACTAATTTAGGATTATCAGGTTTAAGCTTCCTCTTGTGGCTGGAAGGCTTCAGCTACTTTTGTAGGACTGAGTGATAGCAGGATAAAATGCAAAAACCACAGGGATCCCAATTTATTTGGACAAACCAGACTTAAAAGCTCTTCTGCTCAACCTTCACGCCATAGGGATGCCCACATTCCAGCTCTCTCCAAGTGGCCAAAATATTCCAGCAGATGTCCAAAAATATCAGAATATTTTTAATATATATCTTGACAGAGTAAAGCAAGTAATCACATAGGAGTGTTGGACTCCTCAACAAGATTCACAGAAGCTGGCTCTTGGTGATGTTTTCCTTATTCTAAATGAGTAGATGCAAACAAACATATTACTTCTGCTGGTGGAAATTTCTGTGTTATCCTGCCACCAGTGAGGCAATCATATCTGAAAGTCCCTAAAATACAAGTGACAGACCTACACATTTGGAAAACAAAAAATTAAAAAGCATTGGACAGAAAAATCTTGCTGCGGATAAATGTACCAATCAACTGAATACTTTCAGTGGTGTTTTGTACCACTGGTGGTATTTTTCCCTAATTTTGGCTATTTTTTTCCCCTCATTTTCAGTTACTATGTGAATGGACGGAGTGCAACAAGGCGGGATTTCTTGAGCCCTGATGTGCTGGATACCTTTGCCACAGCCATATATGAAGTCCAGGAGGTGCCTTGTCCTGTTCAATCATTCCCATGTTCAGTTTCCAAGGGTTAGCAGAGAATCCAAAATGAAGCACCATTTCTTACTAGCAATAAACAGGGATACTCAAAGCTTGAGTTCTGCTGACATTGTATATTAAAAAAAAAAAAAAATCAAAATTAATGATATTAACAAAAATGAGCTCCAGCAGTTCGCCATGCAGCAAACATGGTGCCAAGTGCATCACACACCCACAACACTCTCATTTATTGATATAGTAATTACCCAGGGATGTAATTTATGGTTATCCCATCCCCCTGATGCTTTTTTTTTTTTTTTTTTTTTTTTTTTTTTTTTTTTTTTTTTTTGAGATCCTGAGAGCATTTTAACTATTTTAACTTAGAATATAGCACTACTCAGCACAGGAAGAATTATAGGACCTGGATTTTAGCGTTTGCCCTGTTTGACGTGGGTAGCAAGTTTAGTTTTTCTCGGGGGGGGGGATGTAAATCTACTTCTAGTAGTTTGATCCAAATTTCTTGACATCCCATCTCAGGGTATTATCCCTTAAATGTGAACATCCTAAGTAAGCCTTTGGCTAAAGCACAAAATTTTGCTTATTTCAGTAGCCAAAAAATTAACTCTTGTCTCTCTTTCTTCTTCCCTAATGCCACATTGGCCAGATCGTTGGTCGGACTGTGCCGGACAAGAAGGTGTGGCTGGGAGAGACGAGCTCTGCCTATGGAGGAGGAGCTCCCAGACTGTCTAACACTTACGTTGCTGGCTTTATGTGAGTACTGTGTCCCCAGGTGTGGGGAAATTATATATCTTACCAGCTGAACGGGGCTACCCCACAGGAGGAACGTGGCTCCCTCAGGCTTCCTGGGGAGTGTGAGCAGATTTTTTCCCATCCTGTAGGATATGACGACTTTTTATCAGGGCCTGGTGGGTCAGCAAGTCAAAGTCTGATAATGGCAGGCAACGTTGTTGCTGATGTGATGATTTCTCTCAGCCACCAGACCCTTGGCCAGTTCAAGAGAATCTGCTGCCACTCCTTGTTTCTACCACCTACAAACAGGGGAACGGAGCAACTGCTCCCACCAACTTCAAGAGGTGGTCTGAAATGATTTTTTAATGTAATCAATGCAAGACTTGAAATTAGTTGTGTGCTTTTAAAGAAGTCAGCATCACGCACTGATTTTTGCTTTCCTGCTTCCCGAGCCAGTTGGAGAGGAGCAAACGGGTACAGTTGAGGTCAGCACTTTCATCTGCGTGACATTTGCCTCCTCTTTTGGCAGGTGGTTGGACAAACTCGGGCTTTCAGCCAAGCAGGGGATTGATGTGGTGATGAGACAGGTTTTCTTCGGGGCAGGGTCCTACCACCTGGTGGATGCCAACTTTGAGCCTTTGCCGGTACGTAAATGACACCCCCTGAATGCAGCTCTGCACAGGCAACACTGGGCGTGGGGGGACACGTCAGCTGTTTGAACAACACCTTTTTCTCCCTGGATGGTCACAGGTATTCTAAAGTTATCTCACCTTCCACCACGGGTTAATGTGTTATTGCATATATATGTAGGCACACAAGATATTTACTCCAGCTGCAGGGGTGCACAGCAGAAACTGATTTGCGGGACACCATGCTCTGGTTTGTACGCAGGAGCTCCTGGAGTTCACAAGGCTTTTCTGGATGGCCTGTTTTGGTTTGACTACTCCTCAGCTGGGTGACAAGTAGTTTATAAACAGAAGTGAAAACAGATATTAAAGTCCACTCTATTCCATGTGAAAACCAGGCCAACATGAAGCCAAGACTCAAGCATTATATGTCGTGAGCATATTCATCCTACAGTGGTGGTTGAAGGATAATGAAATTGAAATATATATTTAGTATAGCTTGATTGATTAGGAAATAACATTTTGCTGTGATGAAACTTCATTATATGAACTATACATTGTTCTTGCACATACAGCACATTTCTTTGTACTACTAGCACTTAGACTGGGATGAGAGGACAGCATCTGCCATTCTAGATTTCCTCTCATTTTTCTGCTTCCAAATTGTGATTTTCACGGGTGGTCATAGAGCCAGCCTGCAAGAAAACCCAGCACACAGGGATTTTCCATCCTACTTGCTCAGCTGCTTCCTATGCCAGAGGCTGCATCATCAGGCTTGTGGCTTTGGGCTTTTCATTCCCTCTTTTAAAACAGATTTAATTTGGATTGAAACTGTGTGCCTTGTTCCTCACCTGCAGGGAGTATAGACACTAACCAAGCCAATAATGCTTCAGAGGCAGGGAAATCCATACCCAGGTGCATCGGCTGTAGAAATGAGGAAGCACAGCAGTGTCAGAAGGCTGCACTTCCTTGCAGAGGGATTGAGTATGAAGGCTGATAGGAAAAGTAATTTCCCGGGCTTGTGGTGAGTCAGAAGAGAAATACAACAGTTTTCCTCCTAAGAAAACCTCAAAGACAAACAGATGAGTTGGGAAAAGCTCTTTGAAAGCCTGGAAAGACCTGGAAAAATTGTGTTTGCACTGGGCATTGTCCTGTTCTGAGGCCATCACCCTGGGGTGTCAGAGATGCCCTTGTGACTCAGGTTCAGAAATCAATCCTGAGACCTGTCCAAAAGTACAATGCTAATGAAAGGGGTTAAAGTTTAGGAGCTTCTTCCTGGTCTTGCACCTGTGCCTTAGGTACAAACTTTCCTGTGGGAAGGGCAGCTCACACCCCTGCATTCAGCCCCGAGGTTCTCTGTACCCAGCAGAAGGGCGTTTCCAAAATGCAAACAATCTCTCCCTGACAGAGCTCTGAGAGTTCCATATGAAGGAGAAAATGACTCTGAGGTATCTTGTAAACACAGCTGCTCACAGGCAGGGCTTCCCTTTCAGCCATGGTGTTTGTGTGAATTTAAGATGTGGTGAAAATCTTGGTAAAACAAGAAGCTATGGGGGAAAACCCTTTGAACTGAGCTTCAAAATGAAGGTTTGATTAAGCACTGTGAGGAGCAGCTGGCACGTACACAAATGTTTCCATGTGTTTTTGTGCCTCCCAGGACTACTGGCTCTCACTGCTCTACAAGAAGCTGGTGGGTACCAAGGTGCTGCAGGTCGGCCTGGCAGGAGCCGACAAGAGGAAGCTCCGTGTCTACCTCCACTGCACAAACAGCCTCAAGTAAGCCTCCAGAAAGGGCAAAATATCCTGGAAACAGCCCACAGCCATCCCCAGGCCAACAAATGCCATTTGGGACAGTGCAAGGTCACACATTGTTCTGATCCCTACCATCACCTTCTCTTGCCTCGCAGCCCTAAGTACAGAGAAGGGGATGTGACGCTGTTTGCCTTAAACCTCTACAACGTCACCCAACATTTGGAGCTACCGGATTCCCTATCGAGCAAGCACGTGGATCAGTACCTCTTACTGCCTCATGGCAAAGAGAATATTCTTTCCAGGTAAGCTGCAATTCCTCCAGTCCCTGTGGAAAAGACTGTGAACAGGCTGAGATGGTTTTTAAAACCTTGCCTTATTCAAATTGCAAGGGGAAAGAAGGGATCAGCATTCAGTCATGTGGGGTTTTTTTCAGGAAGATCTGACTTGTGTTAAATCAGGTCTCCTAAACTCAGGCTGCTGAAAGCTTGCTAAGTTATAAGGACATTTACAGTTAATTTGGAAGTTTATTCTAGCAGGCTTCAGTGTTCTGGACCAGCTGCTAAAGTCCTGGGGTTTTTTGTTGTTGTTTCTGGTTTTTTGCCCCACAAGCACAGGTATATTGCTTTCCCAAGTGCTGGCTCCTGATTTACAGCAGCATGTTCAGGCTTTTTATGTTGGTGGGGTGTTTTTGTTGTCATTGTTAATGCATCCACAGGGAAAAGATCAGCTCTGTGGCCATAAAAGAGTATTGATATTTTCAGAAGAAAAAGCAATTGAAATTCGTACTTTTCAAAGCCCATTTAGCTCTTGACCTCATTGGAAGAGAAAGAAATGTACTTTTTAATGTGCTTGTGCTACGACTCCGAAGGATCCTTGCAGTGGGAATGCTGCAGACGTCTGTGTGCGTGTGTGTACACACACATTCAAGGGAGTTTAGCTTGGCTTTGGGCTGAGTTATGGTTTGCACTCAGGCCCAGAGCAGTTTGTGCTGGATGGCAAACAGAGCACAGCCGCCCAGACAGTCTCTCTGTCCCTCTCCAGGTCTATTGAGCTGAACGGCCGTGTGCTGCAGATGCTGGATGATGAAACGCTGCCAGAGCTTACGGAAAAGCCCCTTGGTCCCGGCAGCCTGCTTGGCCTTCCGGCCTTCTCCTACGGCTTCTACGTTATCAAAAACGCCAAAGCTATTGCCTGCATTTAAGTGGTCAACACACGCACCAGGATAAACGTAAAGCATTTGGCTGGTAGGGAATTCTGATCCTAGAAATTCACATTCCTACCACGGGATTTAATTCTGGTAAGGGATGCAATAGTTGCAGCGCTAGTACAACTCTGAGCTGGGAAAGACATAATGTCTCTCTGAGTAACTGGTACATGAAAGGTCCCAGGAGAATTATCCAGGTAGAACAAGAGGCAGGGGCTGGTTTTGCTCTCGATCCAGCCTGTCACCGTGCTTGGGCATGGAACCCTTCTCCACACCATGCAGGGAACTTCTCGCACTGCTTGGGGCTCTGCCAGCCCAGGCACTGCAACTTTCCATCTCCCTCTTGTTTCTGCAAGCACAGCTCCTAAAGCAGTTTCTTCAAAAGCTTGCCTTCAGAAAGGATGAGCAGTTTTTATTTGAGCTGTACAGCTGTGACTTCGCATCATGTGGGTAGGCCTGATGGGGGGCTGTGGTTGCTGAGGGTATCTTGGGGTGAAAAGTGTGGACACGCAAAGCAAACCAAGGTCAGGGTGCTTGCAGGGGTAGAGGCCTTGCAGAGAAACCAGATCCTCTATCAGATTTGGGGAAATGACACATTTTTCTCAAGCTAGGAGTGTTCAGTCACAAGATGGAGCTATGGCTCTGTGCTTTCCAAAAGCAAGTTGTTGAGGCAGGAAATGCAGGGTGTCCCTGTAGGGTGGTCTGCCTCTGCCATCACACGCTTCATCCCTGCAAGGAAAGGAGAGGAGCCCACCAGGCCCTGGCAATAACCCTCTGTGCTCAGGGGCTGCACAGTGAGTGTTCCTGACCCCTCAACCTGCACCACGCTGCAGGCAGCTCACCTGGAAAGGACTTCCCTGAACCTATGCACAGGTAAAGCTCTCTCTGCTTTACCCTCCCTAAAGCACTCAGGTCTCTTCTGTCCTCGGGGAAATGGCATAGGAAAGAGGCTGAGGAAACCACTCACCCCTCAGCCACCAGAGAGACATCAGTGGCCTTGGAGCATGCTGGGGACAGACCTGCTCAGCCAGCTTGACATCCTGCCAACTGGGAGAACAGTGATTTTGGACAGAAATCCGTGTTGGTGGTGGCTTTTCTCCCCAGCTGTGCCTTCCCCGTGCACACTCTGTTGCAGTTGGCTGTGCCAGCAATAGCTCCCTGTGGCACGCAGGCTGCTGGTCCCCAGAGCAACAAAAAGCCTCAGACAGTAGCTGTGGCCTCCTACAAATATTTATTTGCATCTAGTTTTCTAGAAGATATGTAACACACACCACTGTCGATGACTTATGATGTATTTATGAGCACAGCAAGGAGGAACAACCCCACACTACTTTACTTCCCTTTTTAAGCTTTAAAAAGATGCTACCACCTACATGGGGTTTAACACAGGGCAGGGAACCTTTTTTTAATGAGAGGACTTTCAAAACTGATGTACTTTTGCAGCTGTGATGAAAACCTGCACACTAAAAAGGTTATACTTGAGTTCAGTGTGTCAAGGGAGTGCGTGCATCCACGGAGCAGATGCATTCTGTGAAGGGTTATGTATCAGGGGGTAACAGATCAGAAATGAGCAAGGCTGGATTTGTTTACATTGTCCAAGTTCCATAAGAGAAATAAAGAGAGTGTAAGATGGAAAGTCTCACATACAGTCAACATAAAGTTAATAATACATTATTATTATTATTATTATTATTATTATTATTATTATTATTATTATTATTATTACTATTATTATGTAAGTTACAACTAAACCATCCAAGTCATTATTTGCCTGGTAGCTTCTTTTTAGAACTTTTTTTTAAAAAATTGTTTATTCCAATGCTTGTGAGTTTTGTATTTGAAGATTTTAATTAAATTGATTTATACCAACTTTTGTCAATTTTTTTTTTTTTTTTTTTTTTTTTTTAAGGCTCCTTTTTGACATGCTGATACCAGGACACTCCCTACTTTTCTTTTGGTCATAACTACCCACCCGTGCTTTTTATTTTGTTATCAACAGGAGTACCCAAGTACACACAAATGAAAGAAGTCCTACGCAGGTTGGTGTGTTTCAGTCGTGTTTGCCCACCAGTTCAGAAGCCCTCCACCCAGTGTGACTCAGACCCGATCCATGTGCTGGTGACTGGCACACAGGAACTGCCAGGAGAGGCCCGGGGATGTTTGCACACGCAAATGACGGCTGCTGCCAACCATGTCTCCTCTCTGAGCCCTGTTCTTCATGGTGGGGAGGGGGAGGTTTGGTTTACAGCTCAGTAGCCACCTTTCTCTCCACAGAGTGTTGCACATCAAGCTAATGGCTACTGTTAGCTCTATACAGACAGAGCAAGAGGGACAAAAGTGCAGGAATGGGAAAGATGCTGGATCCCAGCACTCCAAGGAAGCTGCGGTCTGAAACAGAGATGAACATCACCCTCACAGGGCCAATTATCCCCACCCTTATCTCTGGGGGTTTTATTTCTCTGTGAATGTTGTAAACCTTGGGGGACTGAATACGATTGTACACACATATTTGAGAACAGGAACAATCATATCTCACATTCCAATTCACTTTTGCCCTTTTGACTCTGGAGGTCAGATTACTCACACTGGATCTGCTGTAAATGGGTTCCTGAAAGGTGGAGTAAGATGCATCACACTTTGGTACAGGGATCATCTGGTGTATGTGAAAACAAGGAAACTGATAACCTCCTCAAAGTCAGGGACATTCTGACTATCAACTCAGATTTGAGCTAAACAAGACAGCTGGGCTTTATTAGTCTGAAATGATCTGTTCCCGATTGCCTTTCAGTGAAGGGCCAGGCCAGTTTATTATGAATATAAATATTTTTACTTTTCTGCTCTACTCCATGAGCTCCTTAAAAATTTTCTGCAGACAGTCCAGGGTTTCCTCACCACATCACACATAAAAAAACCCCAAAGCAATGGCTGTAGAGGAGCATCCATGTTCCCTACAGACATAGCAGGCAGAGACGCTGTGGGGATTCAGTGTCAGGACCCACTATTCAAACACACCTCAGGTACTTGTCTGTATCCAAATAAAGCCCGTGATGACCTTATCGATGTGAAATGGAGCCTAGATTATTAGTTATCTATTTATCAGAGTTGAGAAACTCTTTCCTTTATGGTCCAGTGCAAGTCATTTTACTGCTGTGGAATACTGCTGACTAAAACAATAAATGGCAAAACATTAAAATCACTTCTCCATCGCATTTATATTTCACTTCCTCCTGCTAGTCAGCATCTCAGGAAATTAAAGTCCAAATGGTTTCCATTGTTTTCTACCAGTGTGTGAGTCGTTCAAGCTGAAGGAAGTGTGTAATGCTACAAAATTTATACAGGGACAATGCACTTCCCAAGGAGCCTTTCAGCAGCAGATCTGGGGACATTTTGACACTGAAACCATGGCATGCTAAGCAAAAGTTTTATGGCTCTGTCCTCTGCACTCTGGTTTGTGCAATAACTCGTAAGTCGGTGTTACGAGCCTGAAGGTGAGGTAGCTGAGGTTCTTTTTAATGGGTCCCTTGGGGCAGAGAAAAGTGAAATGACACTTGAATGACCGGTGTTTACATACAGCAAGTTTAGTTTAGAATGGTGGGAAGGAGGTATGCAGCTGTTTCGGTTATTATCTATAGAAATACAACAATAGAAATGTATGAAGATGTCATTTAAGAAAATATATAATGAAAAGAAAGAGAAAGGACAAGATAGTGGAGAGGAAAGATATGAAAGGAATGAGAAGAATGTGTCTTTACAAACAAACTGTGAGTCTGCCTGTAGGAAACGCTAGATACTGATAGGTGAAAGAAACAACGGGAGTAACCATAAATTTCAGAGGAATGTTATCAATTGACACAGACTTGCTCTTCCAAGGCCGTGTTAAATTCCCGGACTTAGAGACACAAAGAAAGAAGAGGATACATATTACGTGTTCGGGCAGCCCTTACCTCTGAGGTACCTCAGTCAATGGGGAAAAGAAGAGCCTGATGCAGCCTGAAAAATAAGATTAAAAGGAAGCTAAGTCCTCCAACAAATTGAGAGACACCAGGGGAATACCCCATGGCCTCTCCCTTTATTCGAATAAAGTTAGAGGGCTTCTCTGTCTCCTTTTTGGACATAAACCTCTGGTGCTGTGTATTTTTCTGCACAGGTAACACTACCTACGGACCCAGCAACAAGACTTGATTGATGCATTGAATTTTCATGTGTGATGATCTCAGTTGTGATCCATCAGGGGTGGGGGTGACTTATTAAAGAAATATGGGTATTGATCTAGTATCGATACCCAACTGTGCCGGACAAAAACTCTCTAACAGTTTAAAGTTAGAAAGTGTATGTTTATTACGGCCGGGCAGCACGGCGGGATATTTCCCTAATTCGCACTGCGAAATTCACAGGTAATTACAAAGCCTTTTATTTACAAAAGTGTTGAATACCCAAAATACAAATACGTATTCATATCCCTGTCACCTCCCATTCCTCGCTTCGTATGCTAATTGGCAAAAAGGCTATTAAGCATGCGTACTTGTCTCCTAAAATGAGTCGGGGGTCTCTTCTGGGGAGGGGTCACCCAAAATGAGGAAGTAAGATGAGTCTTCCTCGTCCTGACCTTTCTACCTTTTCAATGCATTCGTAACAAATGATTCCTTGGTAGAACTTATAGTTTTCTGTGTTCAAAGGGTCCTTTAAGCAGGAAATATGCAGCTATCTTATGTCCTATTTACCACATTTTGTTTTTCGTTACAAGCTACACAAACATAAAGCTGACAAGCAATGAGTTACTAAATCTGGGATATCTTATCTAAGATCCGGCTTCTGTTAACTGTGAACAAAGCTTGCCTACCTACTTCAGCTATTTCAGCAACTTATTATCTTAACTTTCCAAAAAATCCCTAATTCTTCAAATTTAATGTCCTAGGGGGAGTCTCAGACATGAAGTTCAATGAGTTAACACACAGTCTGGTTCAGATGGGAATGCCCAGGTACCTCCCCTGTCGCTAAGCGAAGGTGGGTTTGTTGTGGCCACCTGGGCTGTTCTTATGCACGTCTGAGGTTTCTCAACACATCCCCCAAGCTCTCCTCCTTCCCTCCAGCTTGGGGAGAGCAAACCCAGCCTCAGCCAAGCGCCAGCTGCTGCTTTTGCAACTCGCTGATTGTTGGAGTCATTAACCCTCAGCATTTCAGCCCCTCACACAGCTGGTGAGGGAACTGAGTCAGCCAGGAGAAGAGATACAACGACCACATGGGAAATCTGATTTTTTTTTTTTCTTTCTTACCACCCACAGTGAGGAAAAGTCTTGGAGATGACCCGCATGTACAAACGATCACATTAAGTTTCGGGATCGAGGATTTCACCCACAACACCCCGGCCCCACACCCCGACCCGCCCCAGCCCCGGCGCGGGGCGCCTGAGGGCGCGGCGCATGCGCGGCGCCGCCTGACCCCGGCCGGCGGCAGCGGGGCGGCGCTAAGATGGCGGCGGCGCTGCTGGCGCGGCTGTGCCGGAGCGCCCCTTGGGCGCGGGGCACCCCCGGGCTCCGCGCCGTCCGCCCGCCCCTCGCCGCCGCCGTCCCGCCGCCGCTCCGCCGCCCCGCCGCGCCCCTGGGGCCGCGCAGCTTCTCGGCGGCCGAGCTGGTGCGCGCCGCGCCGGCCCCGCTGCAGCCCTACCTGCGGCTCATGCGGCTGCACCAGCCCGCCGGTGAGCGCGGCGGGGAGGGTCGGGGCCCCGAGCCCCCCGTGGCCTCCCGTTCCCCGCTGAGCCCGCCCGCGGGTTTTGTCTCCCCGCAGGGACGTGGCTGCTGTACCTGCCGTGTACGTGGAGCATCGGGCTGGCGGCCGCGCCCGGCTGCCTCCCGGACTGGCGCACGCTGTCCCTGTTCGGCGTGGGAGCCGTGCTCATGCGAGGGGCCGGCTGCACCATCAATGACATGTGGGACCGCGACTATGACAGACAGGTAGAGGACCCTGGGGCGAGGCTGCCGGCACCGCCGTGCAGCGACAGGACGACGGGGCGTGGCGTCAAACTGGAAGGGTCGGTTTAGGTTGGGTAGTGGGAGAAAGCTCTTCGCTCTGAGGATGGTGAGGCATCGGAAGAGGTGGCCCATCCCTGGAAGCGTTCAAGGCCAAGTTGGATGAGGCTGCCAGTAACCTGGTCTAGTGACAAGTGTCCCTGCCAGCTCAGCACGGGGGCTGGAATGAGGTGATTTTTAAGGTCCCCTTCCAACCCAAGCCCTTCTGTCATTCAGTGAACCAAGCACAAGCCCACTCATCTCCATCATCAAAGAATCAACAGAATTTTTAGGGTTGGAAGGGACCTCAGAAGATCATGTAGTTCAACTCCCTTGGCAAGGTCAGCTCATGAAGAGCAGGTTACACAGGAACGCATCCAAGTGGGTTTGGAATATCTCCAGGGAGGGAGACTCCACTTAGCAGATGCTGATTTTTCTCAGCCAAGCACCAGGGATCCTGAAGGCACTGAAGTACATGAACATCACCAGTGATTCCTTGCTGAGTGCAGGCTCTGGGTTCAGGAATTCCTCCGTGTTTCTGTCTGAGATGCACGCAATTAATTTGTCTTCATTCCCTCCATAAATAGTAGAAAGAATTTTGTTTCTTATAACATTTCTCTGTCTGGGACTGTAATAAGCCTTCTAGAATACTCGCTTCTGTGTAAGATAAAGTACATGCTTTTGTCATCTGTAGGCAGTTCTTGAAAAAGTTGATTTCTCAACCTTGTTTTGCGTGACAGAGCAAACCAAGTGACACTTTTTTTGCTATGCTTGCTAGTTACAATCTATCCAAGAATGACTTTTTTTTTTCCTTAATTTTAGGAGCAGTGTTTCCTTGTGTTGATAATTTCAGTTGTTCAGAGTACTATGCCCAACCCTGAGCTAATCCCCATCTATTATGTTGTATTTTTCCTTTATCATCTCCCATTTGTTCAGAAGAGGGAAATAAGCAAAAGATTTTGAAATGCACACCTGCAGGTGCGGGCTTGGAGGGGAACATCCTGGTGGTGTGTCACTGTTTGTTCCTCCTGTTTTTTGTTCTTGTATTGCTCCTGTGGTTTGGGGGTTTGGGTTTTGAACCCTGCAAGACAAAGAATAATGAGCCAATCCGGTATGTGAAGTTCTTAGTATGGCACTTATGTTTGTGCTGTTGGGAAGGCAGGGAACCAGGATGGGGTGGGGTTTATGGCAGCTCTGGATGGTTGAGGGTTTGGAAGGTGTCAACAACTACATATGCTAAACAGATTTGATGTGGGGGACGTGATAAGTAAGAGGGAATTTCAATACAATGATTAAATTTATGCATTATGTGGTCATGTGATGTGGTCAGATGGAAAATTTTAAAAATTGCCGTCACAGCTTTTTCTGGGGTACCTTAAAAGGCTGCCTTCAACACAAGTGCTATAGAGGCCAGGTTGGCAGCAGGATGTTGGCTGGTATAGGTGATAGTGGTTTGGGGTGTAGATTGGGGTGTTACTGTTTATTTGGGGTGTTTTCTTTAAGTGAAACGTCCCACTTTTGGTTGCACTGTGCAGTGGAATTGATCACAGGCATGTTAATTGCATGTTTAAACTCCAAAAGCAGTATTTGATGTTAACATAACCTGATGGCAGGGGGAAGAACAAGCTAAAAGAGTTTATTTAAATTCATAGTATTCAAGCATAGTCAAGGTAGTTTGTATGTACATAATAGTCTGTAAAAAGCTGGATTTTGAACCTATTTGAATAAACTTGACACCATTTTCATCAACACACACCATTTCATGGAATTGTTAGGGCTGAAAGGCACCTCTGGAGATCATCCAGTCCAAACCCCTACCAAGGCAGGGTCACCTGGAGCAGGTGACACAGGAACACACCCAGCTGGGGTTTGGAATGTCCCCAGAGAGGGAGAGTCCACAATCTCCATGGGCAACTTGTTCCAGTGCTCTGCCACCTTCAGTGTAGAGAAGTTCTTCCTCACATTGAGGTGAAATTCAGTCATTTGAGGTTTACTTGGCATTGGTCACCTTTGGCAAGTAACTCGCCATTCATTTATTTCAATTTTTTTCTGATACTCATTTCTTTCTTCCGTTTACCTTGTATGGTTTCCTGTTCCAGACAGAGTTTCTAAACTCCACTGTATCCCAGCTGGGATTGAATTAATTGCCTTTTACAGCTATTAACTCCACATCAATGGGACGGGATTCTGAAAATGCCATTAGAGAGAAACAGAAGTAAACAACAGAATTAGGGCCCTTTCATTTCTCTTCAGAAAATAGGAAGCAAACATTGTAAATTGCCCATCAGTTACAGATGTACCTGTAGTATTCTTTCCATTTTTTAGGTTGCAAGGACAGCAAGCAGACCCCTGGCAGCTGGAGATATCTCCACTTTCCAGTCCTTGGTTTTTCTCGGAGGACAGCTCAGCCTGGCACTCTGTGTGCTTCTGTGCCTGAATTACTACAGGTGATGCATGAATTATCTTTTCGTTTTTAAAGTCTAGGTCTGAGTGCTGAGTTAAGCACAGAGATTTTGAGTGGAAAAGGTGTTGGGGTCGGAGGGAGGAGGTTTTAGCCATGAAATTGTAATTGAAAGGAAAAGAATTAGGTCAGTACTGTGTACAGCTCTTGCAGTGCTGCACTACATCTACTGATCTTTAGCCTGGCAAGCAATAATCCTCTTGGTGCTTTTCACAGTATCATTCTGGGAGCAGCCTCTTTATCTCTTGTGATCACCTACCCTCTGATGAAGAGAATAACATACTGGCCACAGCTAGTTTTGGGTGAGATGGAAATATTATTTTCTATTTTTTTATTTCAGCTTTAGTTTTGGGGGTATTTTATGAATTAGTACTTCAGCTTTAGCAGTCTGACTTTTTATAACTTTACATCAAAATAGAAATACCTTACAGACCAAGCTCTGTTGTGCCACAAGCTTCTTAATTTATAACAGGCATCATAGTTGATGTGGCGTTTGTTGTTGTGGGGTTTTTTTTGTTTGGTTTGTTTGGGTTGTTTGTTTGTTTGTGGGTTTTGGTTGTTTTGTTTTGGTTGTTTTGGTTTGGGGTTTTTTGTTGTTTGGGGGGGGTGGTTTTTGGGCTTTTTGTTTTGGGGTTTTTTGTGTTTTTTTTGTTTTGTTTTGTGGGGTGTTTTTTTGGTTTTGGGGGGTTTTTGGTTTTTTGGGTTTTTTTGCTTGAAATCAGTTCTTTGTTTTGTTGGAGTGATAGGAGGAAGAAGGGTAGGGAGAAAACAAATATTTTTTATTTGAGAATGAGCTATAGTTTTGTGATTATTTCAAAACACTTCTTAAATACAGATTTGTCTATAGAGCATTTCAGTCTTCAGCTTCTAAAACAACTCCTGAACAGATACTGATGGTGCTTGTGTTTTAGGTTGAGCTACTAAAACATACCTGTGTTTATTGGCTCTCACATTCCAGCTGTCTTCGGGGGGGTTTTTTAACCAAATTTGTAATTTTCAGCCTAGAAGTACCGTAGTTGGCTGCTGTGTACTGTTTTTCAGCCAGTTATGCTGACATCTTTTGTTACACTGACATCTGAGCATTTTATCTTCAGACCTGTTGTTTGAATATTCTGGAATAGTTCTGTGCAAATGTTTCCCTACACTAATGAAGTCAAATTCAAATTAGGGGAAAATGTGTAGCATATGTATTTTTCCTTGCACGTCCAGAGTATTTAATGTCAAATTATTTATATTTATTACCTGCCTGAAAATAAGTGGTAGAAAAATAGAGTTGTTTTATTACACAAAAAGCTGCTGATATGATACACTCTCAAATAAATCGTATTTAATTGCTCCAGGCGTTATTGTAACTTCTTTTTTTTTTTAATTCTCTTAATGTTTTTAGGACTTACATTTAATTGGGGAGCCCTTCTTGGCTGGTCTGCCATCAGAGGGTCGTGTGAGTGGTCTGTGTGCTTGCCCTTGTACTTTGCTGGGGTGATGTGGACGCTGGTGTACGACACCATTTATGCACATCAGGTAGGGTAACAGTGAGACATTGTGTTTGAACACAAAGGTTTGTGTGCTTCGTTTACATATCTATTGTCGAACAGCAGAACTAACCTCTTGCAGTTCTTCACCCTCAGCTGTGCTGAAGCAACACCAAAGAAGTCCCAGCCCTTCGATGTTTTATTGCTGTTTGCCAGGGTTTTACAAATCGGGTGGAAAGATGGAAGTACAGTGCCCTTTGTGCTTTTATGCTTTTGCTGTGTGTAAATGACTTGGACGTTGGTATTTACTCTCGGCTGCTAAAGCAGCTCTAGGACCAAGCTTCTAGTTTGAATTTTAATGTGGGGACCTACAACTGCCCTTAAATTGGGTTCCTAGTAGGAAGCATTGGAAATTTAAGCAAGTCCCCCCTGTTTTTATTCTTCTAATGAAGTGGCGTTGGATTATGGATTTTCATCTGGTAATTCATCCTTTCATTCCAGGATAAGAGGGACGACATCATGATCGGTGTGAAGTCAACGGCGTTGCAGTTCAAGGAGGACACGAAGCAGTGGCTCAGTGGCTTCAGCCTGGCCATGCTCCTGAGTCTGTGCGTGGCAGGGATGAACTGCAACCAGACCTTCCCGTATTACTCGGCTGTGGCTGCCGTAGGGGCTCACCTGGCACACCAGGTTTGATGGATTTATTTATACTTTTTCCACGTGCAAGTTCTTACTGAGAAGTCAGAGGGCTTTTCCACCCCCATCAATTCATGAGCTGCCCACGAAAAACAGCTCCTGTAAAGTGCACTAAAGTCTTCGGTCAATAAGCTTGGTCTTACTTAAGTACCTTTTGTAGATGTTTTGGTTGAGGAGACCTTCAGTCCTGACCACAAACAGTGGAGCACTGAGATTCGGTCTGTTCCTAACCAGCAGAAGTGCCACACATTAAGCTGGGATCTCAAGGAAGGGATTTTCCTCTCACTGCCAGCAGCAGCAGCTGCTGCTAGATCCACCTCAATGTGCTGCAAAATACAGTGGTGTTGACTCTTCTGAGTCAGCTCTTGCAGTGTCTGGCACACATTACAGCAGATGGCAATATTATAATTTTATGTTAATTGACAGTTCTCAAGAGTTCTCTTCATAGCAGAGAACAATCCAGTTCAGTCTTGTAGGTGCATTCATTTGGAAGTTTTTATGGATAACCGAAAGAAAGAATTTAGCTTTGTCAGTAAAGGATGCAGATAGATTTCCGTGATTCACTGAATTTTTGCCTGAGGCAGAGGAATTTGGGTCATAATGGTGTTAAATTATATCCCTCTCAAGAAGTGCACCAATAGAAGAATAATATCTTTCATTTTCCTTTTGTTTCCAAAAGAATAGCTTGGCTGCTGTTGAGTTTAATTTGTCAGTTCAGTGTTTCAAGTTCCCAGTGTCTGAGGAGCTGGCAGGTTCTTAAGGGTGTGGATCACATCATATTTTAGAAACTTGTGAAGAGTGTTTTTGTTTATTTGACCAGGACCAGGACCCAGCCCTGGGTCTCTCTACAAGCACAAATGAAGCAGATTTCCTGGGGAAGGTTTCACTTCTCTCTTTCTGTTTTATCTTTTTCAAAGGCTGAAGTGCAAGGTTTGAGGTTTTAGGGGCTCCTTTTCTGTCAACCCTTTCACCCTTTCACAGCATTTCCTCTTGTTATCGTTCTCAAGACTTTTGCACCAAATTTCGGGTTTGGGAATATTTTTCACTAAACTTGCTCTTGCTATACCTTGTGGGGTTTTTCTGTTGGTTTTATGGGTTTTTGGTTTTGTTTTTTACTTTGGTTGTGACTCACGGCGGAGAGCTGCTATGCTGGGTAAGCCAAGTCTTGCTTCTGGCTGCTGTTGCAGATGTCCTGGTTGTTGTTTGGCGGGAAATTGCATGAATTTGGCTAGGAGCAATCGGGCTGAAACCAGCTCTATGTGACAAGGCAGGGCCTGACACTTGCCTGTGCTTTCCAGTTACCCTGGTTCACTGCTGGGTCTCCAGTGCCTTGTCTCTACTGAGACACGAAACAACACCTTGCAGCAGAGATGGAAAAGTGCATGTTGTGGGGGGCTCATTTTATTTAAAGTTACATTGAAGAATTAGGTGGCAACCTACTGAGGAAAATCTCAAAAAGACTTATTTACATGCCCAGATGTTTTTGCACTTTTAAACATCAAACCAGACACACCAGTAACTGGGCTGTTTATGTAATCTTCCACTGAGATGGTCTGGGAATCATGTTCATATGAGATCCTTGGCTTTTCTGCTGTATGTTGAAAAAAAATCTGTCAAACACAGATGCCAGTTATCCAAAAAGAAATTTCAAGCACAGCATGTTCCTGTTTCTTGTGGAGGTAAGGGTAGACTTTAGAGCTTAAGAATAATTTTTTGAAGTTGCAGGTCATTATGTGATGTGTCAGATATTTATGAGTCTGTAAAATAATAATCCTCTAATGTTGTACTGTGCTTTTGCAGATTTACACTTTGGACATAGACAAGCCTGAAGACTGTTGGAAAAAATTTGCTTCAAATCGTACTGTAGGAATTCTGCTCTTCCTAGGGATTGTGCTTGGAAATCTGTGGAAACAAAAAGACTTCAAAAATGTAGAAGAGCCTTCAGAGAACAGATAGTTGAAATCACTATACTGATATTTTAGTCTAACTGAAGTGTAAATATTGTAAGAAGGAAAACACTTTTAATATAAATATAGCAGGTTTATATTATTTATTTATAAAAGCTGGTGGAAACATTCTTGTTTCTGAAATCATGCAATTGAGATAATTCTACAATGAAGTTTTGGTTATCTGGGAATAACTTCAATCTGCATAGAAGCTCCAAAACGTGAAGCTGCTCTGCGAGTCCTGTGTAGTAGCAGCAGACTTCTCTCAAGCTCTGGTTACTGTGAACCCAAGATTTTATCTGAAGCAGGTGTCTCTTAGTGACAGCACGGGTAAAAATGCAAAGTAATTTTTGGATGTAAATAAAATCTGGCTGTACATGTTTGATGGTCTGGTTTATTACAAAGGTAATTTTCAGTTTGAGTTGGAACTTGCTGCATGGAAGAGTTGCAATAACTGTTTTTCTCCTGGGATGTCTAGGAGCAGTCAGGACCCTTGAGTGTGTCAGGTCCACAATAAGGAGTCAGTAGAGAAGTGTTTGAGAAGATTTTCTGCTCTTGCAGTGATTGCTGCAGCAGGTGCTTTCCACATGAAAAGCACAGGCTTCTGCAAAGTTGCCTGCACAGAGTGAGCTGAGCTTGTTTGCCAAGAGTGATTTGAACTCTAAGGACTGAAAACAAAAACAGAGCAGCCTGGAGCTGTTGCCAAGTGTGTGTGAGCAGTGGTTGACCCTGGGCTACAAATTTGTCATGCAAACTGTTGACATTTTTTAACTTTTATTTTTTAGTCCGGCTTGTTTTGATTTACTCCTCCCGGTTTTATTTGTAGTCTTACAGGAAAATCTTGTTTCTAGGAGGATGCCTAGAAACAGTAAAAATAGCAAGTGCAGGCTAACTAAAGGGCCATTACGCAGAAGTTGTTCTTAAATAGGGTTTATATTTCTGGAGTGGAGAAAGTATTAAGTGGAGGAAAAGCAGTTTAATAATGCAAAACAGTAAGCTTCTGATGAGTTATGTGACATAGCTGCATTTTGTAGAGGGAGAACTTGGTGCATCCAACTTGAACTTTGTTTATTAGCCATTTACTAGTAATTAAAAAGTCATGTGAAGTGACTAGTGTGGGTCGGTTTCTCAGTACTAGTAGTGCTGCTTTAGTGAGGTGGTGGCAAAAGTTATCAATCTGTTTTTAACATACTGAGGTGCCTTTAAGTAGCTCAGATTTGAGAAGAACTCACATTTTCTCGTGCCTTTGAACCTTCTGGGGCCCTTTGTCTGATGACTGCTTTTCACAAGTGTTTCTCTTAAAATGAGAGGAGGAAAAAGGTGTCGCTAAACAGAGTATGAATTAAAGTTTCAGAACAGTCCTCATGACCGGAACTTGAAAATCATTTCATGTTTTTTGTTGGAATTTTCCAAATTCATCCTAATTTCATCTTACACTGATAAGACATAGCTGTATTTTTAGGTTCATTGCCTGAAAAAAACAGAAAGACTCAGGTCCCAGGCTGTAATACTGAGGATATTAAATTCCTGAAAGTTTTATGATTTATACAAGGAAATTAAATATTTTTTAAATGGCAGAAGAGATAAGGGCCAAGCTGCTTCCTGACTAAAACCTTCCTGTTTGGATCTGCTGGCAGGTATATATGCATCTCCTCTCTCCATTCCCAAGGCATTCTATTCCAAATCTTCACTAAGACACTCTTGCTGTAATTGGATACAGTTTCTTAAAAAGTTTTCAAATACTCCTGCCTCTAAGTATCAGCTTTTTATCAGTGTGGTTTTGCAGAACTAAACAACATCCTCTGGAAGTTTCTTCTCCACTATCAAACCTTGCCTTTCTCGTCCACCTCCTTTTCCAAGTATTCCTCCACAGGATGCTGAGATAAATGCTTTTTTCCGGCAGCAGGAAGGTCAAGTGTGCCTGACAATGGCGAAGTGAACCGCTACCAGTTGCTCAGTGAAACAGAAAGCTCTGTACCAACGCCAACCCTTGCCTGTGTTGCACTTTGTAGAAGGGTGTATCAAAGCAACGCCAGCTCTTTGTCCGGGACTAGCCCTATAGGAACAAGGGTGCTACTCCTGCAGGGATAAAGGGAGAGGTTGCCAAGGCATTGGTAGCCTGCAGCGTGGGGCTGGATCTTTGCTTTAGAAGCCTGCTTTGCCCAGTGGCACGCGGGAGATCTCACACTCCCCTTTCCCAGGGAGAACGCTCCTCAGAGGGGGTTCAGCCAAGGCAGACTCTGCCTGGGTTCTGCTCTTAGCATTTCTTGGTAGATATGATGCCGTTAATGGGAGGGGGTCGGGGTTTTCCCTCCCTCTGTTCCCAAGTACGTGCTGCAGGAGCTGCGCTGTGCAAACAGCCGGAGTGCCCGTGCCAGCCGGCCTGGCTGCCAGCGAGCCTGGCAACACCAGGACAGGAGGTCAGGCATCTCGCCAGCCAGCCTCTGGTGACATGAGCTGGAAAAAAAAAGGCACTGCTTTTCTATTTCCACTTTGGCAAAACCTAGGAAAGGGCCATTAACTGATTTCTAAGCACCTCACAGGGCAAATACCAGGAGAGAGGCTCCGTTTGAGCTTCAAAACAAAGCTGCCAAGAAAAAATGTGTATCTTAGCCAGCCATGGGTAATGAGAAGTGTAGGTACTAGCTGAAGGTGCCTGGTATACTGAAGAAGTGGTTTTGATTCTCCTGCAATGCTTCCCTGCGTTTTGTGATGGAGGCAATAGGCCAGACCCCGTTTTAACACAGTGTGCTGAACGCAGTACCAGAACTACAAAGAAAATAGCAAAAAACTTCATTTGTTTTACAGCATTTTTCTTTTCCTGGATGATTGTGTTTAAAAAAAACCCATCGAAAATAACACTTCCTGTCAATTAACATCACTACAGAAGTGATTTTTTCTGAACAAAGCAGAAAGAGGTCTAATACACTTAAAAGAAACCGAAACAAAACCAACAGCAAAAAAACAGCGTTCATGCCAAGTTCAATGCTTCTAACAATACAACTGTAATTTCTGAGGTGGAAATTCCCATCCTAATGCAAAATAAAATCCAAAGCCACCACTGAATTCTTACACCTGCAAAATACACTTCCTCCAAATTGCAGAGCTTCTTGTCTGTGGCAGGTGCGGTAACAAGGAAATATACCTGATACAAAATAAAGTAAATAAAATGTGCCTACTATAAAATAAGCTGTACAGCTGCTTAAAGAACAGAACCAAGCCCTAAACAAGTTGTAAGGACAGTGGGGGAAAACAGTGGCCAGCCCCTTCCACAGGACCTTATGTTTTTCCTGCACTAACATTTAGAGAGTTCAGCTCTGAATGTAAAGTATCTCACTTTCTACGCCTCCCTGAAAGGACTTTGTGGCCAGGTGGGTGTTGGTCATAACAAGGAGGAGAGGAAACGCCTCCAGTTACACCAGGGGTGGTTTAGACTGGTTGTAAATTCCCTGCCTGAAATGGTCACACATTGGAACAGGCTGCCCAGGGAAATGGTGGGATCACCGTCCCTGGAAGTGTTCAAAAGGTGTGAGGTTGAGGCACTTGGTGGTGAACATGGCAGTGCTGCATTAATGGTTGGACGCAGCGATCTTAGAGGTGTTTTCCAACATAAACATTTTGCTGTGATTTGATATTGAAGGGAAATAATTTTATCTTCAAATTAATCAATGTTCAATGCCCAACCTTGCAAGCAGTGGCACATACATAACACCGGGGGACTGCTTTGGGGAGAAACTTCAGCACCATTAGGTGGCTGCTTAGTAAAAAACCTGTGTGCATTTTGTGTTGCCTCTCATGCTGCAGCACTGCCAAATATTTGTCAAACAGTTTTTCAGCTTCATCAGAACTTATTTTCCCTAAATTCTGTCATGCTATTAACCACTTTTTCAGGGAATACGTATAAAGGGAAATAAAAGTGCTTGAGAGGAAAATGGAGGAAAGCACAGACGTCATGTACACTGTAACACTCATTACTGTTGTGCTTGAAGAATTTGCTGGAAGGCACTTTGAATTTATTTGCTTAGAGTTGGCGTGATCTCTTTTTTTCCCCGCAGTTCCGCATGCGTGACGCCGCACAGCGAGTGCAGCAAGGCAGTAAAAGAAGGATTTGGCAGATCACAGTAAAGTGCAACTTTGTCTTCATCCATTAGACGAGGGGTGGGATTTTCCTGCCTGCCTCCTCCTTGGGAGGAAAACCCAGGGCAGAAAGCCAAGGCTGTGTGCGCAGAGGTTGTCCCTGGAGCTGGTGGGGCTGAGGTTGCTCTTGGCTGGGTAAAGGACAGGCTGAAGGTCTGATGTGCAGGGCATGCCTCCTCTCCCAGGTGACAGGTGATAAACATTTGGTTGCTCAACCCCAAGCAGGACTCTGGCACCTGCAGACTTTCCTCCCTTCTTGTGTCTCTATCAGATGAATGTGCTCTACCGGGCCACTGCTGGTGGGTTTTTTTCTCATGTGCTGGGTAGGACAGGGGAAGTGTTCTCCCAGTGTTTCCCGTGTCTCTCAGCCCCGCCGTGAGCTGCTGTGCTGCCAGGGGTCCTCTGAGATCTTGGGACATGCACACAGGGAAACCATCCACACGGGGCAGGTGCAAAGGCAGCGAGTGTTGTATCTGCTGTCTTCAGGCTTTGCTTGAGAAACAAGGGGCAAGAGGGGAAGCAGGAGGTAAAAAATTGCCTTCAAGAATTTGAGCTGCTCAGTGCTGATTTATTTATGCCATGTTAAGTCAGAAAAATGGAGGTTAAACAGCCAGGGAGCTTCTGTCACAGGTTATAACCTACCCTTCCATCAGGCTGAGCATGTTGGGTCGTGAGACTGCCATGGAAAACAAAAGCTCTCCTCTGAAGAGGAGGTCGTCTCTCCTGGTTCAACTCTCTCAATACCTTTTCCCATCGGTCTTAAAAAACATCATTATTATTATTAGGTAGTAAAGGCCCTTTTAAATCCGCAGTACAGCTTATTCTGCTAAATAACATCAATACACTAAAAAAAAATACTTTTCACCTGTCAGATACTGTTGCAAAGTGCATTGGATGTCCTTCTGCCAGTCCCTTGGTTAATGCTGGGTTAACTTCATGATGCATCGTGTGTGGCTGTTCGCTCAGCTCCTGCTCAGGCGTTGAAGCAAGGACATCTCGTGTGCCAGACACAAGGGACAGCAGAGGGGAAGATCCATCATCCCCTGCACGGTCCTGGCAAAAGCTGTCAGCTTGGGGTAAAACTGCCATAGAAATGGCACCGAGCATATGCCCAAGCTGGAAATTTGCCATGGGTCAGCTTAGTCCAGAAAGCCTCTGGAGGTGACCCAAGAGCAGCTGAACTGCTGAGGTTCTCCTGCTTCCCACCACTCTCTGGTGATGGGGACAGGGACAGGAGGATCTATACTTGCACCCTCTGGTAGTTCTGCTTGTGTGCAGGTGCAGCTCAGTGAATTTTTGAGTTAGTTAATGAAGCGGCAGACTACAAAATGTATTAGCTGGACTGGTCTGTTTGTTGCAAGAGGATTTATTTGTTGATTTTTGCTTTAGTTGTTTTTTACCTTGTGAGCTCCGGAGATAAATCTTGATTCCCGGAGGGCATTATCCTGTAAATCTGAGCGAGCTGGAGAAAGCGTGGCACCACCGAAAGCACGAAAATGTAACAAGCCCCAGGCTCAGCTGGATGTGTGATGTCTTTCTCACGCAAGATGCGTGAAACATCTTGTGACAAACCATTGCCAGCACTCGCCTGCCATTGTAGAGGGATTGGAAGCCACTTCTGCTGCTTCTGTTTCGGTCTGACCAGCCGTGGCTAAGAGCTGCAGCAAGGCTGGTGGTACCCTTGGCCCTGGCTTGTGAGCTCTACGCTGTGTGCTGGACCTGGGTTTATGTTTGGGCGCCTGTGGCACAGGGGGTTCAGGCCCCTTGCCCAAACAGCACTGCACGCTCCCAGCCACAGCGTCGTTTTTTGTCTGCTCAGCTCCCAAGCAGACCCTCTCTGCTGTGTGCCGTCACAGAGACACACAAAGCAGTCACACGCAGACGAGATTTCGTAAGGCAGAGGTCCTTCCAATCCCAGCTCACAGCTGAAAGCCGAGAGAGGAAGAGACCCCTTTGTTTATTTTTTCACTTTTTATACATTTGTTGGTCTAGCAGAAGATTGGCTTTTTGGGGTTTCCACCCCTCAGCCTCAGTGGCCAGACGAATTGTCAGTTACAATTGTTTTCAGGTTAGAAATATGCAAACAAAGGACAGAGATTGAAAAACAAAGGATTTGTTTATATTACTTCTGTGGGAAAGGTAAAAAACTGCTCTAATATTCTACAGTAACTAAAAGATCTGACTCCATTTACGAAAATCAAAAGGCTAACAAAGAAACCTCAGAAAAACCAGGGTAACACCGTGTCCCTGGCGTGGGAGAGGTGAGGGATGCGCAGACATGGGAGCAGCTCTCTGCTTGTACCCACTGCAGTGGCTTCAGCTTCGGTGATATGTGCACCTGGGCCTCAGCTCTATTTGTAGGGGCTGTGAAAATTTCCTCTTGCACTTACTCAGCTCCATTCTCCTGCAGTTTTTACAGTTGCAGGAGGTTCCCTTTTGCCTGAGCCATTTCAAGCTGTGGGAAGGAAGCAAGGTTTGTGGGTAACAAAGCTCTTCCACTGAAGCCGTGAAGACATCTAGAAAAAAAGGTGACATTTCTGATTCAGAAGCCCTTCTCCATACCTGAAACAGAACCCTAAGGCTGTTTCTCTGTCTCTGGAAAGGACTGGTGGGACCAGAGCTTTGGAGAGAGGCCCCAGGCACCTTCCTGTGCCAGGCAACCCCCTGACCTGCACAGCAATGGGATTCATGGACCCTTTGTGAATGAACACACCTCTCACCACTCGAGACACCTTAGTCTGTGTAAATAGCATGAGGCAGCGTGCTGGGGAAGGTGGCTTTGCTTATTTGTGGTCATGTTTGACGCTGAAGGTTGGGCTTGTTTCATGCGGTTCAGAGAACAGGCACGAACATTTATTTACGTGTGAGCGGCCCAAACCGGAATAAATGAGTTTCTGGTTGCAACTGCTCCGTGAAATACAATGGTAGACTGCGTAATCCGTAATTTGCTCTTTGCAGAGAAAGCAAAAAGGTGTTAAGGGGGATTTTTTTAAAATCTGTGCTCCTGAATCTTCAGCAGTATTGCATTTACTCTAGTACATGTTAAATTGGTGAGTGTTGATTTCAGCAGAACCTTTCCATCATCTTCTTGGAAATAATCAAGTGGCTTGGTTTGGAAGGGACTTTAAAGATCATCTCTTTTCAACCCCCATGCTGTGGGCAGCGATGCTTTTCACTAGACCAGGTTACTTGCAGCCCCATCCAACCTGGCCTTGAACACTTCCAGGGATGAGGCATCGGCAGCTTCTCTGGGCAGCCTGTGCCAGTGCCTCACCACGCTAACAATGAAGAATTTCTTTGTAATATAATCTAAACCTATCCTCCTTCAGTTCAAAGCAATTTCCCCTTGTCCTGTCGCTACATGCCCTTGTGAATAGTCCCTCTCCAGCTCTCTTGTAGCTCCCTTTCGGTACTGGGAGATGCTCTGAGGTCTCTCTGGAACCTTTTCCTCTTACCACCTAAAAAACCTGACTGCATTTCGGCTCCCTGCTTCCCTCCTCCCCAGCAGACTCCTAGGCTATGAGCCTCATCCAGCCAGCTGGTGGGATATCAGGCATCTCCTCCTCTAGGGAGAATCTGCTGCTCTGCAATTTTTTTGAAAACTTCAGTTCCCACAGCCTCTTGCAATGTTCTTAGCAGAAAACACCAACTGTGTATGATCCCACCAGGGAGTGGCCAGGCAGCCCCACTGTAAAGCTGGGGCAGACACAGTTTAACTTTGGACCTGCTGGAAGCCAAGGGAAGCATTTCAAGGCACGGCTCCCTGTTTTCTCAGCGGCAGTACTGGAAAAAGGCTTCACTTAAAGCACCCTAAATCCCAGCCTGTTGATGAAGCTGCCATACTGAAGGTCTGCCTGAACTTCTCCTTTCCCCTTTCTTCATGAGGGCAAGAGAGAAGCGAATCTGACCCTCAGCACTTCCCGTGGGATGCGCTGAACTCAACTTGCTCCTGAGAAAGCAGCCACCCAGATCCTCTCTGGGATCTCTGCACACTCTGTGCATCCTGCTGGGAAAAAGAAAGTGCTGTCCCTGTGCCCCAGATTCTCCACAAAATGTGGAAGTGCATCCAAAACTGTCATGACTTGCACAAGGCATGAGTGGTTACATATTTGGGGCACGTTAGTGCAGAAACCGTAAATATTAGTATCTCATAAAGGGAAATTTATGCGTGTATGGTAAGTGCTCGGTTAATTTTACAGTGGCTGGGCTACAGTGGCTTGTGACAAGCACTTAGGGAATCAGCCTCATTTTTTGGAAAGCCTCCACGTGGAGTGTATTTTCTAAGAAATGAAAACCTAAATGTCTGTCCTGATGAAAGCACATCATTCAGAGCTGCGCTCCCCCGAACAGCAACAACATGTGGGCAAAGTTAGGGGAACAAGAAAATAAACATGAAAACTTTTGGGTGGGGTTTTTTTTGTGTGTTTTGTTGTTGTTGTTGTTGGTTTTTTTTTCTTTCTTTGTTTGGTTTTTTTGTTGTTGTTTTGGGGTTTTTTTAAGAATAACTAACTCTGGAAAAAGGAAAAATAAACGGCTGCGCTCTTCATGTTTCAAGTTTGTGGTTGGAAGGACAGGGCACAGCTCCTCACTTCCCCGTTCAGGTTACCTCCCACCCATTGTACTTGCTGCTGGCTGTTACTAGGAACATCCGAGGGAGTGACTGTAGTTTCATCTCGCCCGGAGCCTTTCGTAGGGTCTCGGCTGGAGAGGAAGCCTGCACAGATCAAGGCTGCTCACCAGGTTAGTTCTCTAAAAGCATGGAAATATTAGTAACTTGTTAATCTGGGAAGAGTGGGATAATGCTGTCGAAGCAGGGATTTTTTTTTTTTTTTTTTTTCTTTTTTTTTTTCTTTTTTTTTCTTTTTTTTTTCTTTTTTTTTCCTGCTTAGCACAAAATATAAATCAATCTGTCTGGCAAATCCTACTTGGGGAAGAGGGGGTGTGGGGCTTTTAAAAAGCCACATACAAAAGCTAGGTTGTGGAGGGTTTACCTGTGCTTCCTGCTTTCTGATGCTAACACAACTGCATAAATGTGTTGAAGGAATCTGCCTGGTACTTAAGTCTCTGTTTAAGCTGGGCTGCCCTACCAGAAGCTCAGATATTGATGCCTTTTGATACCTGGTCTCCCCGTGTTCTTGCCTGTCCCTTCGGTGGGGTGTGCTGTCGGGGCCAAGAGCAGCTATGCTTCAAACTCTTCATTATTGTTTGCAGCTAGGAGAGGAGAAAATAAGCGAATAACACTCGTGCAGAGGACACTGTGCCTTTGTAAAAGTGTGGAGAGATTCACCAAGTGTCGGTGGCACTGCTGCGGGCAGGCAGAGGGAAGCTGCGGGTAGGCAGAGGCGTTGCGCTTCCCTCTGGACACGCACCTGATACCACCTGCAGCCGGGAGCGGGATTTCTGGAGAAACACGCGTTTCCCCAAAGGCTGGAGAAAGAAGGTGCTCCCCCTCCCCCAGCATCACTCTCTCATTTCAGTTTCTATTCTGGTTTCTGAGCTCCGAAGCAACAGGGGAAGGAGGGGGAGGAGCCCGACCACCCAGCGGGGTGGGTCTGCCTTTGTGGAATTGCCGTTTTTAACAAATAAAATAAATCAACCCGACTTACAGGAAAAAAGTCTCAACCAATGTGAGCAGGCAGTTTATCTTAGAACCTCACCCAAGCCCGAACTGTCTTAGAATTGTTACCTGGAAATATTTTGGGCTTTTTTGCTTGGCTAGGGAATTAGAAGCAGAGAGGAATTGTTCTTGTTGCTAGTCTTACTATTATCATCATCATCATTATTATTTCAGACCTGTTGCTTACTGGCTTTCAAGGTTTACTTACTTGCTTAAGCACAGGAAGGCAAGGAGAGGCAATTCAGACGCTGATATTCTGCCTTTCTGCCTCCCTGTGTAAAGAAACCAGAGATACGAGTTTTCTATAGTATCTCTGCTTCGTAGACTGGCTTTGCTATGAGGAAATGAGTCCACGGGCGCTTCCCACGTGCTCTGTGCCCATGCCAAAGGCATCTTGTATAAAATACGCCGAGTCCAACAAGCGGAATGCCCGAGTCACTCCCTTTAGCCCGGGTTCGCTGCCCAGCCCAGCTCGGCACAAGGGGAACGAGCCGTGCCTAGGCGCTAGCAAAGTCCTTACGGGGTGGAGTGGGGAACGTCAGTGACCTGATGCTGTTCTGAAGGCTGGATAAAATGGCAGATAGTGCAAAAACCTTGAGGAGACAGAAATGCAGGCCAGATACGGTTACGCTCTGTCACCTCCAGCGGCAGCTAGGGAGCTGGGCAAAAGGCAGCGGCCCGCTGAGGGGTGGCAGCCACCGGTTCGGTTGGAGGTTCGGACCGGCCACAGCTTTGTGACCCACTATCCAGTCCCCTGTCTCTTTCAGAAGAGGACCTGGGAATGGCCGTCCCCACCGTCGTGACCATCCAGCCGCAGTACGGCGCGGCCCTGCCCTCCGTCTCGAGATGCACGTGGCAGACGGGCCTGATGGACTGCTGCACCGACTGTGGCGTCTGTGAGTGCCCGGCACACGCTGCCCTTGCCTTTCCTGCCGCCGTGCAGCCGCTGTGCGGCCCGGCTCTCCCCGCCGCTCGGCCGGTGCCGGGCGGGCAGGCGCAGCCTCAGCCAGCGCCGTGTTTCTCTCCCGCCAGTCTGCTGCGGGATGTTCTGCTACCCGTGCCTGGCGTGCCAGGTGGCCGGGGACATGAACGAGTGCTGCCTGTGTGGGACCAGCGTGGCCATGAGGACCCTGTACCGCACCAGATACAACATCCCGGTCAGTGCTGAGCCTGCCCCCCTCACCCCGCTGCAGCCTGAAAGACGGGGTGCCCCCGAGGCCCCTCTCCCTGCACTCGAGGGAGGGGCTCAGGGCAGCAGTGATTTCCACTCGCCCCTTTTTTCCCCATTCGTTTCCACCTCGGCTGCTGCGTCCCCCTTTGAGCTTTGAAAGATGGGAAAGATTCGAGGTAACTGTGGGCTGACTGAAGAATAGGTGAAGCCGGTTACACGGATAAAGATCCATAATCAGGTTTGGGAGAAAGGTGGATACCTGGGGGTGTTTCTTCCTGCAGGGGAGGTGGTTGCTGCCATCCCAAGTGCGAACAATGGGGGCTTGAGTTCACCTTGCCCAAATTGTCTGTTCCCGTGTGCATTTTTCTTCCCAGTCTGCACCTCAGAAGTCAAAAGATGGGTAGCTATCTGCAGCCTGCACTATGGGCTCCTTCCTTCTTTTTTCGTGGTGCTCGGGGTTTGCCAGCCCAGGGCTTCAGTGTTTTCTACTCAGGATGCTGCGGCCTGCCGAGGAAAAAAAGAGTACTTGACTTGGAATGTGATTAACGTTTTCTAACCTGTCCCTAACCTGTTTCTCCCTAACAGGGGTCCATTTGCTCTGACTTCTGTGTCACCATGTGGTGCCCGGTGTGCTCTGTTTGCCAAATTAAGAGAGACATCAACCGCAGGAGGGAGCTTGGCATATTCTGGTAAGCTGGGGGTGCTGGTGCTGGTCCATAAAGCTGCTGTCACACGCAGCCAGGCAGCTTCCCAGAGCCTCTCCTGCCGACACCTTGAACACCTGACAAAGTTTGCTGCAGTGGGGAAATGGCCGTGGGTGACAGCAGTGACCTGTCCTAAAGAAAAATGTCGCTGGGGACCTCGTGTAGGGTGGAGGGGGAAGGACTGGGGGCACACACAGGGTGTGGTGAGGCACAGCCCCAGTCCCTGACACTCCTTTCCCATCCTGTTGCAGATGCTGCCATCCTGGCTATGTCCTTGGAGCTGCTGCAAGCAGGAGTCACCGCTGCTCTGACTGTTAGGAAATGCACCATGTGGAGCTTGCCTTGATTGCATTTGATTTTCCCTTATTAAGTGCAGAAATAAAGTTTTGAGTTTGTCTTCCTACCTCTGTGTATGTCACTTCTGCGTGTCACTGCCTGAGAGCACCCATCCTTCTCCTGCTCCATCCATCTCAGCAGCCCCCAGTGTAGCTGAGATTTCCCTGTGCCTGCTGCAGAGAGAGATTTCCACTAGTATTTTGTTATTGGATCAGCTTCTAGAAAGGATATTTAATACATTGAAGGAGTCAGTGTTGCTCATCCAAGTGGAAAAATTTGGGAAAATGACTACTGCTGCATGGCAGAGCTATTTCTTCCTGCAGGCAAGTGACTTCTGCAGGCCATCCAGCATTGCCCCTGCTGCGGTGGCTGTCCAGGGTTCCTGGTCATGCCACCTTTGTGAATAGAAAGGCATGGGGATTTGGGGCTGCCTGGCACCAGCTCACCTCGACGTTGAAGTTATATGGACTGAAAGCATGAGTTCCTCCCTACCTGCAATAAAACACCTGGCTGGGTCGTGGGTGATCTGTGTCCTCTCCAGGGACAAAGAGTGGCATCTTCCCGCATGGCATTACATAATATTGGGGGTTGGATTTGTTCCTTTTTGTCTTAAAGTATTTTTCCCCATAAGTTGCTAGGAAACAGAGGGTACTTGATTAACACAAAAAGACGTGACCGGGAGGGAGACGATCACACGAAGTTTGGGGGAGGGAAAAGGACAGGGCTGGGGGGAGCTGAGTTTCTTTTTTCCCTGCTCTCGGCATTGGAGAGGCACGGTTGGGCTGCTGCTTATTGCCTGAGGAGTCCACTGTGAACGGAGGGTCCGGTCCTGGGAATTCTACCACCATCCATCATCCGCTCGTGTGCCCAGGAATTCGGAGCCACTTCGCCTGCCCTGCTGGAGCTGGGCCGGCCCCGTCCAGCTGTTGTGGCTTCTTCAGCACTGCTCACTTTTCCGGGACACCCCCCCTTGCCTGCCGGGACATTCCCCCCTGCCTGCTGGGGACCCTCGTTGTTCCATCCACCAGCCCGAGAGTTTTCCACTGTTCCAGCTTGGTGCTCTCGGGGTCCCAAGGGATCAGACTGCCCCAGCTTCTGGTTCTGTTTATTATTATTGCTGTTGTTGTTGTTGTCTGTTTGCCTTATTACACTTACTAGTAAGGAACTGTTATTCCTTTCCCCACAGCTCTGCCTGAAAAGCCTCTTTAATCTTCTAAATTATAATAACTTGGAGGGAAGGGATTGGAATTCCCCATTCCTAGAGAGGCCCCACCCCTCCCTAGCAGATACCTGTCTTTTCAAGCCATGGCGCACAGCCCATCTGTCTGCACTGGGCTGTGAGCCCTGCATTCCTGTCCAGAAGGTGAAGGTCGCACCCACCCTCTCTCCATCACTCTCAAGAGGAATGCTAAAGGACCTTTGATCTCCACAAATATCTCCCAGCTTCATTCTTTAAGGAGAATATGATTGGGTTTTTGTCCCCACTCTGCCTTCACCTTCACCACAAAGCTTTTTACATGGCAGGCAGCGGCTCCGTCCGTGCTGCAGGGTGGGGGGGTGTGACGGCATCCACACCCCTTAAACCCCAGATGGCCCAGATGGTCCTTTGGATGATCCCTGGCAATGCAGAGGAGGGCATTTTCAGCCCAAGAGAGGCCGCCCCCGTGTCACCCAGTGCAGTCACAGGGAGGTTCTTGCAGATACTCAGGTTTGACAGAGGAAAGGTGCTGCACCTCCAGCAGCCTGGGAGCAAACTGCCCTTCTCTGGAAACCTCTCCCACCGGGGCTCTGGGCCTGGAGAACGCCCGGATGGGGAAAGGCGAGGTCGGGCAGCAGGAACGCAGCAGGGAAGCTGTCATTGTGCAAAGCTGCACCTAAGCTGGCATTTGCTCTGTTAGTCAGAGGGAGCAGAGGTCATTTGCCAGAGCACATATAAAGCATGAGAACCAGGAAAAAGGCTCTTGCCTGCTGGGACAAGGACAGCTTGGAAAGTACGTATGGCACGTCTTGGCTTTGGTTGTGGTATGAAAACTGCTCCTGGCTGAAGCGGTGATGCTGGGCAAGGGGAAGGGCTGGAAACAAAGGTGAGGTTTTCTTCCTGGAAAACTGCTTCAGGGTTAACTACAGCGTGGTGGGTGCTGCTGACGGCATCTTGACAGATGTGGGGAGCAGAGGAAGAGGACAGCAGGTTTTGCACTGTGTTGCTCATTTGTGCACCTACAGTGCCTGTGGGTGCTGCTTCATGACCTTGGCTGTTGGTGAAATGTGGTTGCATGCACCTCAGGATCCTTTTGTCCCCATCAGTCATTCCAGCAAGGCTGGTGATGCCCTCGGGCTGTGAATTGTAGAACTGGGATATGTTTGGTGTGCTGAGCCTGGGCCATCTCTCGGGAGGTGAGCATGTGGCAGAAGCTTCTCCAGGCTGCTGCCTGCTTCACACCGCAGCCTCCACCCATGCAGGGATGTGGTGTGCTCGTACCTGGGGAGGGGTGAGGAAGCCTGACTGGAGGGATCCTGCCCCTAAAATTTCTCCTGCTGCTGTTGCTCCTGTGCACATTTCTCCCTGTGGTCTCTGTGGTCCTGCCTGCTGCTGGGCATCCCTGTCGCTGCATGGGAGCCCCGTGCTGGGCACTGCACAGCCTGTCCATGATCTGCCTCCTCCCCTGCCCCTCCTGGTTCTTGCTTCTTAAATCATTGAGTGCCACGGCTTCTGGAAGGGATTGCTGTTTTGGCATGCCACGAGGTGTTAGGTTGGCTGCAGAGGTGGCTGGAATTACCTGGGATCTCGTGGATGAACAAACAGGGACAACTGGCCAAGGCAGGGCCAGGAGGTGTCCAGAGAGGGACAATGGGCACACTGTCCCCTGATGCACTCACAGGTGTCTCAGACAGGGACAGCCCAGCCAGAAAGCTGCAAAAAGTCAGGAGCAAACCCTGTGGAGATTTTCACCAGCTTTCTTCCTGCTTACACCATGTTTCAACAATCCTTTCTTCCTCTTCTTGGGACTGCCAGGAACAAGGGGTGGCCCTACAGCAACAGGCTGTGTCTGACAGCTGGGATGTGTCTGTAAATGCTGGGGAGTAGCTGCCAGCAGCGCCATCAACCCTTTGCCACCTGCTGGCATTAGTACAAATGCAATGCCACAGCTGGTGCCACTCTGATGTGTGTAATCAGCTCAATGGCATCATCAGAGTGCTGGGCATGGTAATCGTTCCACCCCATTTCTTGTGTTGTTTAATACTTAACTTGGTGTAAATGTGCAATTCTGATGTGAAAACAATCCTCTTGGAGCGCTTAACAAAGTGGTGCGGAGCTTGGGCACAGGGCACAGGGAGTGTGTCTACATGGGACTCCTCCTGTGGGAGAGTCCTCTGGGTTTTTTGTTTGTTTGTTTTAATTAAAGCTCCAGAAAGAAAAGTGAGAGTGGCAGAAGCTGGCACTGTGCCTTACAGGGGTGGCAGGGAGTGATGGAGGTGCAGGTGCAGGTGGTGTTGTTACATTGGTGAGGTGATTTTGGGGGTGGTGCTGCGGAGCAGGAGCTTTCCTACTCTCAGAGGATGCAGCCCCTTGCTGAGGAAGGATGGGATGGAGAGGGACCCCCCAGGACTGAGGAAGAGGAGGATGAGGTGCTGGCACAGACAGTCAGGTGGAGGAGGGATAGGAACTGGGTGATGGAAAGAGACAAGGAGAACCCACTGCCTTGAAGCATACTAAGAAGGCAAGAGAAGAAGAAAGGGAGAGGGGGAAGCAAATAGGCTGAGATTCCCACAGAACAAAACAAAGATTAAGGTGACTCCTGAGAGCCTGGGAAGCCTAGAACTGAGCAGTAGTAACTTTGGGAGAATGTGATCATTAAACAAACAAACAAACAAACAAACAAACAAACCCCACAAAAAAAAAAAAAAAAAACCACACCTCCACAAAAACCCAAACCAACTGAACTATCCCAAAATGCAGACAATGTTACGTATTTTTACACAGACAGCAATGAAAGGTGACCTGGAGATGAGGAGACAGGTTTGAGGTGTTGAAGCACTGCAGTTCTGAAGCAGAGGGACCTCTGTTGTCACAGAGGTGTTTTACTTGCACAGGCAAGGGATGATGTGCTGCTGCCTTTGGTGGGAGACTGGTTTTGGGGGAGGCTTTGTTTCAGCGGGTAGTGGCAGCTTCTGGCAGAGCTGTGCCCCCCGGTTTGAGGTGAGGGTGGCATTATCCGGGCAGTGGGGACTTCCCAGGGAGCTCTTTCTCTGAATGCAGCAGCCTGAGCAATTCACCCACTTCAGAAACACCTGCAGCATCCTCCCTGATTTTCTTTCCAGACCACCAAGTGCCTGCAGAGACCTGACCCCGTGCTGGCAATGGCCTCTCAAACCGTGATTACGGTCCAGCCCCAGTTCTCGGCTGCCCAGCAGCGCGGGGAGTGGCAGACGGGGCTGATGGACTGCTGCTCCGACTGCGGCGTGTGTGAGTACACGCGTGCCCCTCATCCCGCTGCTGCTCCTGCCGTGTTCCTGGTGTTTTACCCCGCTCCCCCTGCAGCATTACCGCCGCTGCAAACCCCGCTCCTCTGGGTGCTGGAGGCGGAGCGGCTCTCGCCTGATGTCGAGAGCCACAGCTGGCTTTTCCCACCTTTCCCCCGTGTTTGTCCCCCAGCCAAGCCCATTCCCGCTGTCCCGCAGGTCTCTGTGGGACGTTCTGCCTCTGCTGCCTGAGCATCCAAGTGGCCGGGGACATGGACGAGTGCTGCCTGTGTGGGAGCAGCGTGGCCATAAGGACCCTGTACCGCACCAGATACAACATCCCGGTCCGTGAGCGGCTCCGCGCCCGTGCCAGCGGCGGCGACAGCCGCGGGATGGGCGCGGGGTGGGGGCTCGGGGAAGGCGAGAGCGGTGCCCGAGGGGAAGGACACGGGCGGGGACCCCTCTGCCTCACCGCTGGGAGCTGGAGGCGATCCCAGCGCCGCTTCATCCCAGCGCTCGCTGGATACGGGCAGCAGGGTGCTGCGGGGCCCGGCTGAGCCGCCGGGGGCTGCCGACCATACAAAACAGAGAGGCTGAAAGGCTAAACGCTTGGCGTGGGAAGGGGTTACTCACGCCGTGTCCCGCGCTCCGCAGGGCTCCATCCTGGGAGACTTCTGCGCTACCTGGTGGTGCACGCCGTGTTCGCTCTGCCAGCTGAAGAGAGACATCAAGCGGAGGAGGGAGATGGGCATATTCTGGTGAGCCGGCGGGGCTGGCGCTGCTTTGCCTCGCTGCCGCACAGCACCCGGGGACTTCCCGGGGCCTCCCTTTCCTCTGACACCTCCAGACACCGGGCTGCTGCGGTGCCGGAGCAGTAATGGCTGAGGAAAGAGTGACCCTGCTCTCCCATCCCGTTGCAGATGCTGCCATCTTCAGTGCACACCGTGGAGCCGCTGCAGGCAGGAGCTGCTGCTGCCCTGGATGTGGGGACATGCACCGTGAGGAGTTTGCCTTCGCTGTGCTCGATCCCCTCTCCCCGCAGTAAAGTCAGCAATAAAAGCATTGTCTTCCTCCCGTGTGTTGTCATTTATGTCTCTGTGTCTCCCTGCAGCATCAGAATCAGTGCTGTGCTTTCCTAGGCTGTGTGGCCAGAGGCACGATGAGGTTCTCAGGCAAAGGAGGCTTTCTCTTGCACACCCACACTGGAATGAGGCCAGACCACAAAATTTGGTGAGGAGGAGATAAACAAAAGCCAGATCTGCTATGGGAAAAATTTCTCTGTGGACACCACCAATGTGCAGAGCTGGTGACAGCATTGCCCACTGCTCAGAGAGGTCCAAGAGCACTGAACCCATCCCTGTTGATGCCTGGACTGTCCCCAGCACCAAACAGAAATGGGGAGTGATGGCGATGCTGTGGGATTCCCAGTCGTTCTGCTTTCCCCACAAAAATGTTGTCAAGACATCATCCCATGGGATGGTCTTCTTGGAAATGGCTTCTCTGTGCGTCAGAGCCCTGCAGCTTGTGGGTGTAATATGCTGTGGTGGAAGAGGCTTGGGGGTGCAAGGCTTTATCCCATGCCAGCCATGGTGACAAACAGGCAAGACTGGGACTAGGGTTGCTCTGGCCCAGATTGGTTTAAGGTTTACTGCTTTCAACAGAAAAAGGTGAGGTTTTGCCCAGAGTGGGCTGCAGGGTGCCCCAGTCTCTGTCATGCCTGTGCTTCTGTGCACCTGTAGGACAGGACGGGGATTTATTCAAAAATCCCTTTTCCACTCGCCTGTTTTCACCGTCACAACTCCTGCTGCTGCTGCCCGCGTGTAGGTGTGTGCGCACACAAACACCTGCACAGGGGAGCAGGAGAACGCGGCTGTGCTGAGGCGCCAGCCGGAGCTGGGAGCTGGCAGTGTGCCTGCTGCGGGGACAGATGTCAACTGCATCTGTCACCTCTGGTCACATCTGGGTCACCTCTGCTCCCTCCTGGATGCTGGTCCCAAATCCCTGCTACATGCATCCTGCCATGGGCGTGCTGAGAGCACCCAGGATCGAAGGCTTCAAAGCCACACAGCCAGGAGTGCTGCGGTCCCCTCTTTCCACGGACAAGTGAGCTCTGTGTCCCCAGCACGGGGCTCCTGCAGGCCCCCTGCCCCATCTCTCCTCCCACAGAGATGGTTGTTTTGGCCTTCCTTGACAGTCATTCCTGCCTGGCATTCTATGCCCATCCTTGATCGTGGAGTCTCCTCCTCGGCTCTCCTTCTCCCCAGAGCATGCAGGCGTTGGTCCATTGGGACCAGGGACCAAATCCACGAACCTCCAAAGTGAGCCGGAAGCAGCCACGAGGTCACAGAGGTTTTGTTTCTGTGAAATTTTTTATCAGAAGTAACTACCAACGGCCGCTACTAAAGCAAGCATCGCTCCCCTGTAGGCACGCCTGTGAGCACCATTTGAGGCGCTAGCAGCACCACCCTTGCCAAGCTGCTGCCAGCGGCGGGCGGGAGGGAAAAGCCTCCTGTCGCCGGTGATCCACATCACCGGGTCCTACAACCCCGAAGCTGTCCCCGCCCGTGTCCCGGTCCCCGAGCGGGCTGTCCCCGGCTGTCGCACGGCTCAGCCACCTGCTCCCGGCGTTCCACCTTCCCGGCGCACACAAGGAGGCGCGACGAGCTCGGCTTTTCCGCGGGGATCCCGTTCCTCCCGTGAGATCCCCGCGGGCTGCTCCAGCGCCCTGCGCCAGCACTCCGCGCTTCCTCATCTGCCCTGCCCCGGGAGCGCCGGGGTTCCCGGGCTGAGCGCCGCGGGGATGGCGCCGGTGTGTCGGGGATAGCGAGGGACAGGGTCCTGCCCACAGCACCCCCGGCTGAGGCAGCTCGGCATCGGCCGTTCCCGGTCGGAGTCAGCCCTGGGCTGGCAGCAGCCCCCGCGCCCCGCGGCTGCTTATGGCCGGAACAGGGATATTTTCCTGGTCCCGAGGCGTTTCTGCCGGTAATGTTAAACCTTCCTTTCCTGCTCGAGGGGTCCCGCATTGTTCCCCTCCCCTCAGGCTTCTGCCAGCTTGCTGGGGCTAGGATCGTTGTGGTTTCCCTGTGATGCCCCCCCACGAGGCCGGGATGGTTGTGGTGATGGTTTTTCCTTGCTGGTGCTAAGACAGGTCCTTCTTGACACAGCTTTGCCCTCGTGTCCTCACGGGGCTGTGTTTGCACAGGCCGTGCTGTGGAGGTGCAGCGAGGAGCCGGGAGCAGCCAGCCCCAAGCCTGGGGGAGAGGCGCTAGCGCCTACCTCACCCAAGGAATGGATGGGGGGACATAGGAGGACACGGGAGCTGCGGGCAATGCCTGGTGAGTGCCCGAAGTGACGATCAAACACCCAGCCATGCTGTCGAGGGGATCTCTCGCTGCTGGCCAGGGTGGGAGAAGCCCAGCAAAACCAGGAAAACCTCGCTGTGGGTGATGGATAAGCACTCGATCCCCTCTGAGGGCTGGCAGGGTTGGTTCTGTTCCTGCTGCCTCTCCTGGCACGGTATGAACATGGCTGGGGGGCAAACAATGCCAGAGGGGGGTCAGCGCCAAGTGGGGAGCTGTCACAGCCCCCCAGATTAAAGCTCCTCCCAGGAGGTTTGTGCCTCGTGTTTGGGGGCCTGGGAGGTTGGAAGGGAGGTCAGGAAAGGTGAACCAAGAGTTGTTGGGGTCTGGGCCAGCTGCACCCCATGGCCAGCAGTTCTGTGTAGCGCCGGGGACAGCCCAGTGTTTGCGGGTACGGCTCCTGTGCACGCAGTGCGGGTGAAACGCACCCCGCCTCGCAGAGGGGTTTGGGCAGACGCCCTTCCTGGACCGCCCTTCTGGGAGAGATGTGACTCTTCTGGACAGAGGGGGGGACAGGCATCTCCTGAGGGTCTCTGGGGTGTGCTCCCAGGAGCTCTGACTGCCTGGTGGCTCTCCTTTAGGTGCAGAGGAGGCTCCACTGCCTTGTGCTGCCGCCTCACCTGCAGCCACAGCCTGCGGCCCCTCAGAGCAGGGCTGCCCAGAGGAGCCAGGCTCACCCTCATCTCACTTCTGCTGTCAGGAACAGGACTGAGAGAGACCCTCCACACCGTGAGGAGCATGTCACATGTATTTAATCCTCAAGGGAAGAGGCCAGGCTCCTTGCTGGCTAGAGCTCCCTGCAGGGGACAACCCACGTGGCTCCTGGGTGACAGACACCCTGGCTCCAGCTGATAGACACCCCAGCTGTTTTGGATTAGAGATGCTCCTGGTTCTCACAGCTCTGACTGATGAATGCTCCAGCTGCTTACAGCTCATGGTATTTGATGCTCTAAGTGATTTCAACTCCTGCATCTTTCAGCTCCAGATCGCAGTTCTGGCTGCTCTGCTGTTGAGGCACAACAGATAGGCTGTAATGCTGTGGCCAGCAGACCTCCTCCCCTTGTTACACCCTGGGGCACTTAGGGACACTTGGGTTTCTCCTGAGTTTCAGCCATTCCAGCTCCTGGATGTGGTTTGCTAATTACAGGCAATGGATGTTCCACCTCAGGTTGTTCGAAGCCCTGAGCTATTTTGGCTCCAGCACACACCAGAGAAGAGGTGCTCCTACTGCTTCCAGAGGCAGAAATTAGGTCTAGGGGGTGTTTGCAAACAGTCTGAAGGGCTCCCAGAAATGGGACACAGCCTGGCTCACAAAGCACACTGTTAAGGTCTGAAACGCCTCCAAGATTGAGTCCAACTCTCAACCTGACACTGCCACGATCATCACTAAACCACATCCCCAAGTGCCACATCTACACATTTTGTTAACATTTCCAGGGCTGGTGATTCCACCACTTTCCTGGGTAGTCTGCTCCCATGCCTGACCACCCTTTCCATGAAGAAATTTCTCCCAATATCCAGTCTAAAGCTCCCCTGGCACAACTTGATGACATTTCCTTCCATTTCCTCCCATCCTGTCACTTGTTTATGTGGGAGAAGGGATTGCTCCCTACCTCCCTACAAGCTCCTTCCAGGTAGTTGTAGAGAGCAATAAGATCTCTCCTGACCTCTTTTTTTCCAGCCTAAACCCCCCCCCCAGCTCTGCACTGATCCCACAGGGACATGAGATGATGCAGTGGGGCATGATCCTAAGCAGCGGATCAGACATTCTCCTAAGCTCTTCTCTCTTCAAGGCTAATGCAGTGTGAGTGTTGATGTGGATGGTGGTAAAAGCACAAACTAACGCAAGCCCCTCCTGAAACAGCCTTCCTCCTTGTCCAGGGTGGTTCTCTACGTTTCCAAGAAGCTCTTTTGCCGTTCCTTCACTTTTTGGGTGGGCTGCCTGCGTGAAGCAAACCAGACCACCAAGTTTCACCCTCGCTGTTACTGATGGACAAACTCGGTGCTATTTCTTTTCTTTGTGTCTCGGGAACCTGTGCAGCGTGAGCCGGGATAGCAGAGCGTCAGTCACCAGAGGGCACCAGGGAAGAGGGATGCTGAGAGCTCCGCTTGCTCCTCCGCTGCGCAGTTCAGCGCACGAAGGGGGAGCGGCTCTTCAGCGCTGCCCTGCTGCTGCTGCTGCTGCCGCTGCTGTTTGTTCACGGGCAATTCCCCCATCTCTGCTCCGGCACAAGATGACAGCAATTTAGCAGCGAGAAGGAAACACCTCAGCTGCTGGTACATATTAGAACGGCCATGGATGGATGTAAAAAATCTGAGGGTGTCTGTCAAGTCGTCCTTGCCCTTTGTTTGTGCTCAGGACATACACGGAGGGTGCAGTGCTTGCCATTGGGGGGCTTCAGCTCCCTCCCTGGGACTTGCTGTCTCAAAGAAATCAAAGATCTGGGAAAGAAAACATGACTGCAGACATGGAAAGGTGTTAGAAGAATCCAGTTTTAGCAGTTTAAGGGACTGTTGTGTTCACTGAGAGGAAACAGAGCTCTTGGGTATTTCCTAGGTATGATAATTCTCAAGTGACCGAGGTTTTGGCCTGCAAAGCAAGGTAGAGTCAAAACACCTGTAAGACAAAGCAGGGTTATGAAGGACTATAGCCCTAAGCATAAATTCTGGAGGTTGGAACACATCAGTGAAATGCAGCTGACTCTGAGCAGCAGGGAATCTGCTAGGAAACCTCTGACTGGAGTAAAATGTGTGATGTTAACATCGCGGTGATTTAACTGGTACTTTTCTGGGGCCCAGTTGAAGCCATTTGTAGTGGGAATGTTAAGCCTTACAAGGGAAAGGCCGATCATGTTATTTCCAGGGCTAATGAGACAGACCTAATGATTGCTGAGAGGCTGGGCACCAAGCTGGAAGTACTGCACAGTACCAAGCCAGCCTGATCTGCAGCTCAGGAGAATTCCTGGTGAGCATCAGGCTGAGCCACATTAGATTCAATGTCTACATCCCTTCCCCGAGGTTCATCACCTTGAGTCTTTCAGTAGCAATTACTCATACAAGATGTGTTTGTTTTCTTCTCCTCCTTGCAATAATTTTTTATTATCTTTTTGGACATTTCCTCCCAGTGCTGAGGTGAAAGTGCAGAGGTTCATTCAACTCCGAACAAAGAAGAGGCACAGCCTGGGACCTCACCCTGGCTGGTGTGGCTGCTGCACAGATTTCACCTTCTGTTTTGGTTAACGGGCAGCTGCTGGTGACCTTTTGCCAGATTTAATATTTAAACAGCGCCTGTAAGCTACTTGGAAGGATTGTCTGATAGGGCAGTACCTCACAGTGTGTGTAACATCGCAGGGTTTATGTGTTGTGAACTGACCAAAGGTCAGCTGCGCGTTATGAGTGTGCCTCATATCTGACCAAACTCAAAACAGAAGTGTGAAAGGTTGAACTCCACATTTAATCAGTTATTAACATTAAGTAATCCTGCGATACGCCACCAGTTTTCCTAAAGATAGATGAGGAAAAATTTATGAACACTTGTCGTGCATTCTTATCTGGCAAGTAAGCACCTGGTACAGGCATGGCCTTGGAGACATTAAGACAGAAAAAAATTCCTTAGGGTAGAATTACTTACTGAGTTTTGCACTCTTGAGGGCACAGGTTTCGAGCCCTGCAGCAGTACATGAACCCTGATGCCCTTGGGAACCCTGCAGCAGCAAAGCTGATGAGATGCCAAAGTGTGCACTGTCTCTCCCTAATGAAATCTCTAATCTTATCTCTGAGGAAACGTGTTCCTACAGTGCATTTCTTTTATTACTGATTTGAATGTGAATGGCTCTGTACTATCTTTATACAGGACCACTAAATATCTCAGCAGCTATCAGAGTTGATAACGCAGTCCCTTCAGACTGTGTCTATACATGTGTCCCATACATGTGGCTAGGAGAAAAGGCTTCCCAGTGAGGGAAGCTCCCAGCTCCCAAAACTGCAGACAGACAGGCTGAATTCCCTTCACTCAGCATTTCAGGCTCTAATTCAAGCATCAGCTGGGCCTTTCCTTCAGACAGTCCACTCCATGCCTGAAGACAGGAACAAATGTGAATTGGTGCCTTCGGAAACAATCTCAAGGATACCTGTGCCCACAATTTAAAAAAACCAAACCAATTCATATTGGCTCTAAAAAGTAGAGCAAATATTTGTGCAAAAAAAATAACCACAGTTTTTCTTCTCTTTTTGTTCTTGTTGCTGGTTGGTTGGTTTAACCCTGAGCACCAGTCATGCTGAGAGCAACAGCCACCTCTCTTTGCATCCTGTGCAAGTGCTCTGGTTTTTCCTAACTCATAGAAGGATATCCTGAGTTGGAAGGGACCCAAGAAGGATCATAAAGTACAACTCCTGGCCTGGCATAGGACATTCACAAGAATTACACCATGTACCCAAGAGTATTTTCCAAAATCTTGACCTCTGTCAGGCTTGGTGCTGCGGCCACTTCCCTGAGGAGTCTGTTCCAGTGCCCAAACACCCTCTGGGGGAACGAAACTCTTTTCTAACATCCAAGCTAAACTTCCCATGATACAACTTCATGCCATTCCCTGGGCTCCTGTCGCTGTCACCACAGAGGAGAGATCAGTGCCTGCCTCTCCTCTTCCCCTCACGAGGAAGCTATGAAGCAATGAGATCTCCCCCCGGTTTCCTCTTCTCCAGGCTGAACAGACCACGTGCCCTCAGCCCCTCCTGGTACGGCTGCTCCTCAAGGCCCTTCACCATCCTTGTGGCCCTCCTTTGGATGCTCTCTATAGTTTCATACTTTCTTACATTGGTGGCACCCAGAACTGTCCCCAGCCCTGGAGGTGAGGCCGCCCCAGCTCAGAGCAGAGGGGACAATCCCCTCCCTTGCCCGGCTCGCCATGCTGTCTCTGATGCACCCGGGACAGGGTTGGCTCTCCTGGCTGCCAGGGCACTGCTGGCTCACATTTAACTCTCCATGGACCAGGACCCCCAGGGCCCTTTGCCCAGCGCTGCTCTCCAGCCTCTCATTCCCCACCCTGTCCGTACAGCCAGGGCTGCCCCATCCCTGCTGAAAAATACAGCACTTGTCCTTGTTTAAAGTTCGTGTGGTTGGTGATTTTCCAGATCTCCAGCTTGTCAAGTCCTCTCTGCAGGACCCCTGCCTTCAAGGGAGTTAACAGCTCATCCCAATGTGGTAACTTGCTTAGGACTCCTTTGAGTCCTGCTTCCAAGCTGCCTGGGGATAGCCCAGGTCTGATAATACAAATTGTCTGCTGAGGTTTCCGGCCCAGGCTGCAGATACGCTCCCTGAATGAGATGACAGCAGGAGATTTCTGCACCTATTCGGTCACGTGTGCACCTTCTCAAAGGCCACTGGGAGTGTGAATGATTTTCACTAGCTGCTGGCATGCTTCTAAGTCTCACATAAACACAGTGGAGGGTTAATTATTATAAAATCATTGATAAAGGAAAGAACAAGGTCTCAGGCTCATGGTTCATGAACAATGATATACTTACCTATCCCTGGTTACAGCTACCTAAAAAATCTGGCCCTGTGGTCTTTGGTCCAGGAGTGCTTTAACAGGCAGCCTTGATGTTTAATAATTACTAATGAGTCATGAGTCCTTCTAGGAAAAAGAAACGATTAAAAAAATAATTATTTCAAATGGAAACCACCCATAACATGTGCTCTTCTGCATCGTCTGCCAAGGAGAGAGATTGTGACTCCATGGGCTCATATATTTGTCAAAGCTCTGGCAGAGCCCTCACGTGAGATGGTGCCAACAGAACTGAAGGAGTTCCTTCAGCATCCCCCAGAGTTTGCCCAACCTCATCTTTGGGGTTATTGGAAGCTACATCTGCCCTGGAAAGCACAGCTGCATCGGGGAGCGCATAGGAGAAGTGGCATGCCTGTCATCGATCCTGCTCCCAGTTAGCACAGCTCCTGGGAACACGTGGCTGATGCTGCCCAGCAACCTCAGCTGGGGACCAGTGCTCCTACTTTGTACAACAGAGGCTGCCTCACCTTTGGCTCCTTCCGCAGCACCAGTGTCACGCCCCCACACTGTCCTGCGAAAACCCCGCTCCGATGGGCTCAGAGAAGCCTTTGCATTTTTGCAGGTATTTGGAACTGAAGGAAAACGTACCCATCTCCAGGACGCCGGGCGAGAAGACATCACAGCCAGCTGCGCCTTGTCTGACATGCCGCGCTGGGATTCATCCCACCCTGCCAGCTTTGCCAGCCCTTTCCACGGCCGCAAGCCCCGGGCGGGAGGAGATGCTCTCCTTCACTCGTAGCGCCGGCGTGGCTGGGTTGCGGCTGCTTACGACTCGTTCAGCTAAAAGGAGAAAAGGTGAAAGCAGCGGCTCGCCCTGGCCCTGCCCTCTCCGCAAAGGGAGAGGGTGGAGACTCCCGGGGTGACGGAGCATAGGGAAGCCAGCTGCCATCTCGTCCCGCGGCAGATGTGATGATCCGGGCGGCGCTGCCCGGCGCTGCAAGCTGAGCGAGCCGTCAGAGCCGTGCTCCTGCACGCCACGCTCCTCCCTGCCCTGGCTCCTGCATCCCTGCCCTGGCTCCTGCATCCCTGCCCCGGCTCCTGCATCCCTCCCCGCGCCGCTGCCGCCTGCTCAGCGCGGACCCGGCCCTGCCGCTGGTGAGTGAGTCGGGAGCAGCGGTTCAGCCCTTCTACTGAGACAGAGATAGCTCGGGGTAGGGGCTCGCTTCTTCGCCCACGAGTTTCTTGCGCTGCCATCGCTACGGAATGACACCCAGCAGCTGCTTTCCTCCAGCAGCCAGGGAAACCGCAGCAAAACGCTCGCCTGCTTTCTCCCAGCTTTTCCGGGGATTTTATTGGGAAGGCAAGAAATCAATGAAAAACACGCTTTATTGAAGGCAGGGGGAACTTCAAGGCGTAAATTAAAACCAGTGAAAAGGTGAAAAATGAGAAAATTTTGCGGGAGCTGCCCTTCTCAGTGTTCCCTCGTGGAAACGCCTGCACACACCGTGCGCGGCTTGCTCGGCTCCCAGTTAACACGCGGGGCTCTTTTCATGGAAGGCAGGTTACAAATCCCCGGTAAATCGGCTGGCAATTAACTTACAGATTGTCTGAATCGCATTATCCTTATTTACTCAAACGGTTTTAATTTCCTGCACGTGCTCCTGAGAAAGAGGAATGTTTGGGAAAGAGGAATGAATGGTCCTGGTCCCTTTGCATGCCCATTCTCTGGTCAGTCCACACCCCTGGAAATGGCTAAAGAAGTGGGGAGAAAAGGTATTCTTACAACTTCTGCATTTATATATCTCCAAAGTCCAAAATGTACGTGCAGTACTGCTTCAGCTTGCAGGCTGCAAGGCTTGACTTTGTACGCACTAAAAAAGGGAGAAATAATAGCACACTTCATTGTGGTTTCTCTGGCACGTTCAAGTGTCCAGAAAAACGAAAATGACTGTTTTTAAAAAGGGTTTGGGGCAGCTTCCTTTAGAAAATTATGCTGACAGCTGCTTCTGTGTCTGAAACTCTTCCTCCTCAAGTAACTTCAATGCTTATTCTCTATAGAGATAAAATCTATTGAGTAACTGCCTGGATTTTCAAAAATGCAGGTCTGAATTTTGCTGTTCGTAATTTTACTACCCCCCCTATGGTATTGATCTTTAGTATTGTGGGGCTTTTCTATCTGAACTCCAAATCCCTCACAAAGCCAAAAGCTTTGCGGGAAGAATACAAGAATAAATGTTCCTTTGGGGTTTATATAGACAATGTCTCTTAAAGCACACAAATACTTTTACTGAAAGTGTTTGAAAGACTCCAGGTATGATATTGTTGTGGTTCAAGTCTGTTTGAATCAAATGGACTTTGTAGCACATTTTGTTGTTGTTTGATGGTTTTGTGTGTTTCCCCTGTGTGTGTAGGAAAAATGAGACTTTGTATTTTTCAAGTCTCACAAGAATACTTGGGAAAGTGACTGTACTGAGACCTTCATTTTATGTGCATTACAGAGAGACTTCTTGGTTGTTTTAAAGGAAGTAGTTTCATTTTGCCATTAGTAACAGTTTAAATCTCTAGATCCAGTCCTTTGTCTCCTGACAAAATTTTCTGAGACTAAATATCTCTGAAGAAAAGGATTTTCTGTCAGACCTGAGCTGAAATTATGCTGAAATCCGTGGCAATAAAAATATTTCAGAACTATTTGGCAAAACAAACAAAATTTGCAAGATTTCCAGATAGTTTATAATTTTTTCATTCTGCTGATGCAAAGTGTAGTATAGCCAGGGCTGATAAGATAATGATATTAAACACTTTATTGAGATCAACAAATACCTCTGAATACAGCGGGCAGTACACGCTGTCATAGGATCTCCTGCTCATTTCCGATCTAAAGTAAATATTTGTAAGCCATTGGCAATGAAATCTGAGAAACTTCATTTAAAATTTGCATAGAAATAGACTTGATTAACATTCGTCTTGGTTGTTTCTTTGTCCTGCACTAGCTCTGACTTAAAATGTTTCATGGCTGTATGTCACATTAAATTTAATGAATTATTTTTAAACAGATAAAATCGGCAATATTTTTAAAATTCCATTTCTGAGGAGCAACTGCAAACAGCTGACAATCAGCGGTGAAGGAGCAGGACCCCCTGTTCCTCTGGTGAAGTTTATTGATAAATCAGAAATGGGAATGTTGATTTGTGAAATACCAAACTGATTATCTCACTACAGCTTTTTACACGACAGTGAAAAAGAGGCATCCAAGAAAGCAAAGCAAACCAAATGCCTAATTTTAGCATGCGTGCATCATTTCTACTGATAGCCCTTAGCACTTCATCCACTTCATCTTCTCCCAGCATACTGTTAGCATTTCTTTCTGCAATAAATACTAGTAGCTCTGAAAGCATGAAATGTTATTTTCAGCATTAGTGTAACATTTGCAATAGGTTTTTTTTTTTGTTTTTTTTTTAAATTTGGATAAATGGTATGTCTCCACCAATACTTTTTCCCCCGCCCAAAGGCAGGAACAGAACACAGATAAATCCATGTACCAGGCATTCCACCTGCTGCACCCCACCCTGTCCCTGCAAGTGGCACAAGCAGCCTGCAGCCAGGAAGGGCTGTGACAACCCAAACCGGAGGTCCAGGGAGACCTGAATGCAGCCCCTGCTCACAGCTGCCCGTAGTTAATGAAAGAGACAATAACAAAGTACATTGCATTTGTCTGGAAATTTGGGTTATCAAACCTTCCTGAACTGGAAGCTTCCTGCTGACAGCTGTATTAAATAGCCATTCAGGGCCTGTTTGCTGTGGATATATGTAATCCTTCCCATGTGTGATTTAATTATATAGCTTCTACACACATTTTTGAAAGGATGTGTACAATCTCATCATAACTAGATTGATAGATTAAATTTGACTATGACAGGCTGCCTGTTCTTAGGAATGACAGTGTAAAAGCAGTGTGGTCCTCTCCTTGTGAAAACAGTTTCTGATTCTCTGCTTGCTGTCTACCTGCCTAGTTCAGTCCGGAAGAATGAATTTCTTTAATTCTTAAAAAAAAAAGGTTGTTTCCTGAAGAGCATTTCAGAAATTTCAGTGCAAGTGTTGAGCTAGGTTTTTATGCCAGTCTTTGGAAAAAAACACAAAAACCCCAACAAAATCAAATGAAACAAAGAAAAATGTGACCATTCTGTTGATTATGCCTGAGGTCAAACTCTACCTCATTTCTTTTCTCATTTGCTCATAATGTTGCATCAGTAATACTGGAACATTGAGCTGAGAAAAAAAAAATGTGATCAAACAACCTTAGCAAACTGACAAGATAATGGTTTGGGTTGTTATGGGACCATATGAGCCTGCTAGATTAAGCAGCAATTTCTTTTTCCCCCCCCAATGCTCCTTTTTACTTATGGGTCTCAAATCCATCCAGCACGTGTGACACTGTATCATAATTTGCCTCCTTTTGTGCTGTGAGCGGTGTAACTGTGCTCAGGTAGGGGACTGGACACCCCAGAGCTCCCAGCTGCTCATCCACCCTCTTGATTCCCGTGAACTATTGCATTGCTAGCATTTCCCCTAGTGGCAATTAAAGTAATTAGACTCTGATGAGTCGACAGGTTGTGCAGAGAGCCCAGACCCTGCCTTTCCCTCAGATGACCCTTAAGGAAGCGCAAAGGGGACAAAGGTCTTCGTGTGCGGGGTCAGCCAGGGATGCTCCCCTGTGCGGGTGGATGGCTCGCAGGCAGAAGCCTGGCTGCTGAGGGAGGCGACATAACTTTAATTATTCCACAACTACCTCCTAGTTTTCACATGGAAATCAAACCCAAGGAGGAGAATTACTCAGCAGCAGTGTCAGTTTGCGTGTTGCTAAATCCTTGGCAAAATCGTTTCGATTAACAGAACAGTTGCTGCCTGTGGCCAGGTGCTGCTGCCGAGGGGCACTTGGAGGAGCAGGATTCTGTGGGGAAGATCCTGGGGTTGTGCTGTGGCAGGCACAGCCACTTCCAGCTGCTAAGGCAAAGCTGAGAGTGTCAGTGATGCTGAGTGATGCAGACCCTCTCTGGAAACATATGCAAGAAAGGGCAGAAGATGTTCAGCAGCTGTGAGAGAAGAGTGAGAAAACATGGGAGAAACAGACTCCGGAGAAGGAAGTCGGGGTCCCAGAGTAGATATTCACCTCAGAGTGAGGTGGCTGGGTGCGCAGCTGTGGTTCCCCAAGGTCAGCCCACCCATCAGACCATCAGGGTGGAGGGAAACTCTTCTATCTCCCTACCTCTGGCAGACCCAGCTCCTTATCAGCTTCGTGCCATCTCCAGCTCTGATCCCACAGGACCCAGCTGTCCCGTCCAGAAGACAGACTCCTGGATGGGCCCCTTCCAGGCCCACCATGGGCCCCGTGCCGAACACTGGGCCCAAAATACACACCTTTCCTCTTCACAGCTAATCAAATCTGCCCTCTCCTACGTTTCACTTCCAGAGGAAAGATGGCAGAGGACCAGCCACACCTATGCATTCAGATGTCAGAACCTGGTACAAATGGCATTCCCAGTAGCATGCAGTCCTCGCCAGACTTGGCTGGCAGGGCGGGAAGCGTGCTCACCTTCCACAACATCTGCTACCGTGTGAAGACAAAGACTGGGTTCCTGTGTTTCCAAAAAACCACCAAAAAAGAAGTTCTGAGAGATGTCAAGTACGTATCAAAACATCTCTTTAGAGTATGTGTAAGTTTCATTCCTGTCCAGAGAGCTGACTTCACTCATGCCACTGAGCCATTCAGCACAACGTGCAGATCAAGATTTCAAAAAATCATTTGTGTGTGTGGCTGCTTCGTGTTCGCTGTCCCCAGTGCCTGGGCCGAGCGTGTACATCAGAGAGCTCTCTTCCCTGGGCCCTGGGGGTACAGGCCTCCTGGCTGCTATCAGCACGGGGCACACCAGCCAGCTCTGCTCGCTCTGCACTCCCTGGCAGTCCTCCCGCTGAGCCGGGGTGTTTAGCTGAGATACCAACCGCCCGCCCTCCGTGGCTGTCTCCTTCCCGCGGGTGGCCTTGGGAGAGGTTAGTTCTTTTGGCTGTCTAACTCAAAATGTTTAACACATTAGTATAAGTGAGGGTTAGGTTAACCTTGAAGAGATGTAAAGGTTTCTGGAGTTTTGGCTTTTTTGTTGTTGTTGAGTTGTTTTGTGTTATTTTCCCCGACAGTGAGCACTACTGCACTAAAGCAGTCATGTCATTATGGCCTTTGTTCAATAATCAGCAAATAAAACTTGCCCATTCACAGTTCAGTGGTTAAACTCAGTGGCAAGGGCTCGTACAATACGCCATTCCAAGTCACCCATGACTTTCAGCTCCCTAACTCCAATTTCTATCATAAATATTCACCCTTTTGTGTAGCTCTGTCTATCCTGCTCTTTGCCCAGGGAATTTCCACACCTGCTGAACGTGAGCTCTTAAAGGCTTTGTTGCTTTCCTCAGAAGCCATGTGTTGTGGTACCTCATTTGACTCACATGGGTCATTTGTGACATTTGCCTTCTGGCTTTTGAGTTTTAAGGGGCTTTCATGTCAGATACAGAGAAACTATCAACTGCAATTTAAGTACAGAGAAATCCCTAGTTTATTCTGCCTACAGAGACAATTATTCTCTCTCTTGAGAGAATAAGACCTTTAGAAGTGAGTCTGGTTAAAGCTAGTGTGTGCTTCTCTTGTAGAGATCCGTGTGGTAAAGATACATGTAAAGGTTTTGGTACATTTCAGTCACGTTTATGTTCTGTCTTCATTATACGACAATTAGTTTTTCTTGAACTAGAAATAAAAGTTAAGGTGAAGTCTGATCATAAATATTGCTTGTGATTAGGCAGCTTCATTAACTCCAAAATTAATGGGATGCAGAAAGTAATTGTACAGATAAGTTACGCTGGCCTACCAGTTGGAACAGGCAAAGAAACAACCCCACCCTAACTATTTGGTAAAACTTATCTGTTTTGTCTTACAGTGGCATCATGAAACCAGGACTGAATGCAATTTTGGGACCCACTGGCAGCGGTAAATCTTCGTAAGTGCCTCCTCTGCCCTCCACAGGAATTACACCAAGGGAAAATCGAAAGTATACACATTTAGCAGTAATGGACTTCTCTTTCAGAGAAAGATTGAGGTTTTATTTAGGTCTGTGCAAGCCTCACCGTTTTCTGAGAAATACTTGAATTCAAAAAGACAATCAGTTTATGTGAGAGAGGTGAGATTCAGTTTTAGTGCACACTTTGCTGACAGTTGCTCCTCACACACCTTTCTGGTAATGTGTAACCAATTTGAGGTTAAACTCAAATTATCGAAAAAATGCACATGGACCTGCACAGGTCCACAGTTAGGAAACCAGGACAAAAGAGACTCAGTCCATGCAAGTTGCTGGGGGTTTTCTAGATTGCAAATATTTAATGTGATCTGTTTTCATGTAGCTGCTTGTTCCGTGAGCTGGGCTGTGGTTCAGAGAGCTTTGCCTCCTGCATGTTCATCTGACAAAGTAACCAGCTTTTCCTTTAGGCTACTGGACATTTTGGCCGCAAGGAAGGATCCCCACGGGCTCTCTGGTGACATTTTGATCAATGGAGCTCCTCAGCCTGCCAACTTTAAATGTACCTCCGGGTACGTGGTACAGGTAAGTAATTTTCATCGCTGTAAGAAGTTGCAGCTGTGTTGCAAATACCTTGCCTTGATCTGAGAACCTAGGAAAACTCCTTAAAATTACATGTTACAGAATGGTGGTCTCTCAAGACACGTGTAAATCTCAACTTCCCACAACTGACAGATTCCCTTTGCAAGAGACAAGCAGATGGTATCTAAAACCCTCCCCTCCTTCCTCCTTTGACAAAGCAAGTTGGGAACACCCTCACCCTAACCCACATGGACCCAACCTCTCTTTACCTTCCCTCTTTTCTCCCTGCTCTCGCCTGTGGTGGGCTGAGGCTGCGCCGGCAAACACACTGTGATTATGACCTGAGCTGTAGCTGCTCCTTAGGTCCCTTCAGCCTTTCAGTCTCTCCCTCAACACCTCCAAAAAAAACCTGAATAAGGTAAGAATACATAAGGGACTGTTTTTAATACTTTGCTGTTTATACATTTTGATATCATGCATGATGTGGGCTGCTCTTATAACGGTGTTGCTTTATGAATTAAGGCAAATATAACTGTGTGCATGAAATCCACACTCTGCTATGACACAGATGTTGGAGATGCATCTCACTGCATGTTCTGGCTGCTGCTACTGCCCCTCTGCATGCAAGGACAGCACAAAACATAGGTAGATACAGTTCTTAGGGGAATAAATAGAAACTGCTGAGTAACCGCCAAGTATCCGCCCTTTTTTTTAAATGAAGGATGATGTGGTGATGGGAACCCTGACTGTAAGAGAAAACCTGAAGTTCTCAGCAGCACTTCGCTTGCCAAAGTCAGTGAAGGAACAGGAAAAAGATGAACGAGTGAATCAGATCATCAAGGAACTGGGTTTGAGCAAAGTGGCAGATTCCAAGGTAAGGCCTGTACACGTGGTACTTAAACCATATAAGTGGTTTATTGATTAACCAAATGGCTCATCATGGCAGATTAAAAAAAAAAAAAAAAAAAAAAAAAAAAAAAAAAAAAAAAGGTCAACTTCTACAGGCTGTTTCAGTAATACAATAATTAGTGACATTTTGTATGGAGACCCGTAAAGACTGTGCTCATGCTGCCGTATGGTATCTCATTGCAGGGAAAAGGAAAGGAAAAGGGAAGGGTGAAAGGGAAAGCTAGAGGTTGGAGAAAAAGACAAGACCTCAAGTAATATTAGCATTAAGAACAAGGCTGTGTGTGAGAAAACATTTACATCTGTTTCTGAGAGTAGCACCAGAATTCCTGAGAACTCTCCCCACAAACTTCCATGTGGGTAGGATGCTGTTTGCTCAAGGGTTTCTCTTTGGGCCAAACAAATAAAGTTTCTTGGTTTTTCAGGTTGGTACCCAGTTCACTCGTGGGGTGTCTGGAGGAGAGCGGAAAAGGACCAATATTGGGATGGAGCTCATCACGGATCCTGCCATCTTGTTTTTGGATGAGCCAACCACGGGACTTGATGCCAGCACTGCCAACGCTGTCCTAGTGTTACTGAAAAGGTGATGGCCTTGGAAACAGCTTCCCGTTCTCAGCACTCCACTCTGCTACACTTCAGTTGTATTAGACTTGAATTATAATTGGGATGAGCAAACAGGGAATTCAGACATGTAATTATTTATCAGTGACCCAAGGATGTGAATGGGGTAGGAAAAAGACTGTATGAATTCTCTCTCCCCAAAGTGAGAATTCTTTTCTCACATAGCCACTGTAAATATGACCTATTTTTTTTTTTTTTTCCCTTTCTTCTCCCTTCTCTGGCATACTAAGTTAATCAGACTTCATCAAGACTTAACTGAACTTTCAAATGCTCTTATCTAAACACTGTATCAACTTGTGAAAGCTGACATCTCTGTCATTCTTCACATTCAGGATGTCGAAACAAGGAAAGACAATCATCTTCTCCATCCACCAGCCTCGGTACTCCATATTCCGACTGTTTGACACGCTGACCCTGCTGGCTGCAGGGAGAGTGCTGTACCACGGCCCGGCCCAGCAGGCCATCGAACACTTCCAGTCCCTCGGTGAGCACATCTTCCAGCAGGGCCAGCCTTTGGTTTGCACCAACTCAAGTGAAGTGCCAAAAGCTCTGGGCCACAATTGGACACGGCGTGTCCAAGCAAGCCCAGCATTTTAACAGGCTGAGCGTTTCTGTGGGTGTTTCTCCTCTTGACCCACATGTGGATTTGGGTGAGCTGTTTCTGGGTGCATCTTAATTAGAGAAAGCCCGGGCTAAGGCTGGGAAGAGCACACTGCCAGCTGTCACCTCGCTTTTGTTGACGGTGCTGCCCGGCAGTGCCACTCACCCCTCTGGAAAGCGTGGCCTTTCCAAAGCTTGCCATGCCTTTGGCGCAGGCTGCTCCGTGGGCAGGATGTGTGGCTGTGCTCCTGACAGCCAAGCACAGTCCTTGGCCAGTCACACAGCCACACCCAGGGCTCGTAACGGTGTCACCACAGTGTCACTGTCACCACAGGCTACCAGTGCGAGCCCTACAACAACCCCGCCGACTTTTTCCTGGACGTCATCAATGGCGACTCCACTGCCGTGGCAATGAACAAGGCTGATGAAAGCAAGACAGGTATGAAACCCAGAGCTGAGTCAAGTTATCCCAGCATGAGTGGGAACGGGAATTCGAGAATCTGTTTCGGTAACTCTCAGCACACAGAAAGAGCTTCTTTCACCTTCAAGGCAAACCAGCTGAAATCCAGCAGGAGCAGAGATGATAAACCAGGACAATTGTTCCTGTTGAGGACATAATTTGATGCAGTTATGACTTGACTATTTTACCTAATGGAAGAGTTTTTCTGTTAGGAAATTACTGTTTTCCTTCCTCTGAGCAGGGTGGGAAGGGGTAGAGATAGGGTACCGCTGCTCACCTGGTGTTTCCCTGAAGCTGTGCTAAGACACAAATTATCCCCAAACTAACGAATCAGCTCTCACCTATTTTTTGGAGCATGCCTTCTCAGTCTTTTCTGCTGCCACTTATTAATAGCTTACTCTCTTCTCACAGGAGTGAAAAGGCAAATGAAGTAATGAATACGCTGAGTGCCCAAACATAATTTTGCTATACCTTTACCAAAGGAGCAGCCATCATTTTACAAAAATGCTCTGATTTGGCAAATATTATAGCTGGCAACACACATCATATCTGTCACTGGAAAAGCTCACACTGTACTATAGTTAAGGAAAAAAAAGGAGGTCCAGCTGAAATTTATTTATGACCAAAGTAGACACAAGCAGGATTATCTGGATCTAAAAGTCTGGGACATCCAGGATTATGCCATCAGACCTGCGGAACAGATCACTTACAGACACCTTTGGGGGCAAAGGGGATGTAAAAATCACTTTCTGATTAAAAGCCATGTTGCTGCCAGGTTGCAGCTCCCTGGGTAGACAAGGGTATGCCTGGTCAGAGAGCTGAGAGGCTCCTGCAAATCACTGGAACTTACGTGTGCATTTTAATCCTTCTGGTTTCTCAGTCTTTCCAGCAGAGAGCACTGAAGAACCCTCTGAATATGATAAAACCTTGGCTGACCAATTAGCAGAAAAATACTCCAATTCTGCCTACTACCGAGAAACAAAAGCACAACTAGAGAGCATTTCTTCAGGAAATAAAAAGAAAGCCAAAGGACTTTTCAGGCAAATCACATATGCCAATTCCTTCCTCCACCAGCTGAAATGGGTGTCCAGGCGCACATTTAAAAACCTGATAGGAAGCCCTCAGGCTTCCATAGCTCAGGTAAGGCCATTTGTATCCAAAATTTAATCCATTTACGTTTAATTGTAACCCAACTGTATATGTTGAATTTATTTGGCTCCTGGACTCTTAGATAAGTCACTGGGATGGTTTTCCCTCTTGATATTTTGACTGCAGTAAGCATCTGAAGGAAAAGTGCCCAAGGTCTAGGAATCTGGGGGTACAAGGTGTCCTGAATGCTCCCAAATGTGGGACTGTTCAGTAATTAATTTTGGATTACTGAAAGACTTTGGGAGGCAAGACCTGTCCCAGCAGGACATTCCGCTGCTCCCAGCCAGGAGCACGTTGTGTCCCAAGTAGTTCCACACATTTGCTCAAGAACATTCTTTAGATCTGACTCTATTTGTCCGGGCTTGGTACTGTGGGGTTTGGCCTCAAATCCTCTCCCCCACCAGGAAAAGTTAACAGACTGCATTTGCATACTTAACTTCAGCGCAAAATGAAGTGCTGGCAGTTGGCTCAAGGGCAAAAATATTTTTGCAGTCTCGTAATGTGTGTGCTGTTTGGTCATTTGACTGCTCCTGTTGGTGATGATGTCTTCTGGATAAGTTGTCATGAAGCCCACAATGGGGTCCAACACCCAACATGAAAGATAATCACCGGCTCTGTTAGTGATGCTTTTTCTGAAGGATCAGCACCAAAAATGTAGACTCCTTTAAAGCTGAACATTGCTTTCAAAAGTGAAGAATGTCTGCATGGCCTCTGCAGAGTGACTAATCCTCAGGAATCCTCTAGTTCATGGGCCAAACCCTGCAGCCACAGCACCACCAAAGCTCCCACTGCAATTCTCAGCAGTTCTGGAGAGGCCAATAGAAAAATTGGCCTGTGACCACTGGTATAAATTATCTTCATCATGTTTTATGTACTGAGTGAATAAATGGCTGGTCTGGAAGTAAAACAAGTCCAGAATCCCTGAGGATAAAAGGCTTTGAGTACGTGTGTGTGCCTGTATGTTGATACTATGGAGATCCTTAATAATTGCTTTGTAAAAGCTTGACCTTGTGACAAGAATTAGGCTCTCAAGAACCTCCTGCACAGCACAAGGTCAATGGTCCTGTCTCCTTTCTCACAATCGTTTTTATCTCCCCAGCCTCATTAGGGGTGGATTTGTCCAGCATTCTTTTAAGGGTACACGGCTCATTAAGCCTTTTTTTCATTAATCTGCTCCAAATTGGTGGTGAAATGATCCCTGCTTTCCACTGCAATGGGCTTAGGAGCTGAATTATCCCTGACATTTGCTCCCTTTGGCAGGATCTTAGCGAGAGGGTACCAAGGATCAAGTAGTTTATGGTGTTAAGTCTCATGCATTGCTCCGGCTCAAAAATGACAGAACTGCCTGATACCATCAGTTTTCTGAACTTTTGGTCACTTGCATTTAGCATTTAGAAAGTGTGATGCATGCACTTCAGTCTTTTAAGTGACAGACTTGAGGCAGCTGTTATCTCTGCTATTTAAATAGTTACGGACTGCAAATATCAGCATATCTGTCGCCCTCTTGCAGCATCTCATTAAAGGCAATCCCATGAGTAAGGTGTATGATAGAGCCCAGTAACTGCACACTGTGGAGCAGGAAAAGAAACTGTCATCCTTATCCTGGCAGTCAGGAAAAACCTTTGAAGCAATGAGAATTATACTTTCCTTCCTCTTTTCTCTTTTTCCCATTTAGCTTCTTATTACAGCTCTTCTGGGACTGATTGTAGGTGCCATTTACTTTGGACTTGAAGACAACTCTGCTGGAATACAGAACAGGTCAGTCAGTCTAGGTCATGGATATTCAAAAATTTGGTAAAACTCTCTTTAAAGGAGCTTAATACCTCTTTAAAGCAAATGCTTCCCTCCACATCAGTAAGGCCAAGCCTGTGTGACTTGGAAGTGAGGATGTGATTTTGCTCCTCTAGCAAGATTCCTGCAGAACTGGAGGGTTAAAATATACAGACTTGTGGCTACATAAAGCTAGGTTACTAAAGTTGTAATCTTGCAACTGTTTCTATTCACACACTTGAATTTACCAGCAGTAAGAGATTTTCAAATTTTGCTCCTCTATGTACCATTTTGACAGCTGTGTGTACCTGACCTGACACCTGAGTTTGCCGCTTTGAAACCTCTAGGTTCTTAATCCTGAAACACTTTGTAGTGTTTGTTAAAGACAGCCCAGTTTTAAATTGAGTAGGAAGTGCCTTGAATTTTTGTGGGAAAGGTGAAAACTACTCCTCGCACTGTCTATTTGGTTCCTCACGTTTTGCAGCAGACAAATGCTTCACAATCTGAGAATCTTTAACATGTCAGGACATTACATGAAGAAAAGACCCAAACCACAGCCCTTCAAAGCCTCAGTTGATTTTCTGTCTTTGGACTGCATCAGAGAATGTGCTATATTGCATGCCAAACCCAAATAATGACTGCACCACATCTATGTCAGGCTTCTTACACACTCAGATTTGTAGCCAAGACTTTTCCCATGGATTTTGGGATGGGAGGTCAAACACTGCCAAACTTCAGGCACTGCAGGTGGATTTATGTACTCTGTTGTGGAAACACTACATTTACATCCCATTTAAATAACAGCTCCCTGTTTTGCTATTTTGCAGAGTGGGCGCAATGTTCTTTCTGACCACCAACCAGTGTTTCAGCAGCGTCTCAGCTATTGAACTCTTCGTTGTGGAAAAGAAGATATTTATGTAAGTAAAACATACAAAAAGGTTGCCAGGCTCTGCTGTTAGACTGTGAGTTTGTCTGACATGTGGAGAATGTCATTTAAGTACAGCTAGTGCAGAATTTTCAAATTATTTCACTCATTGCTCATTGCAAGTGCATTCTGTTAGTCTGCTAGTGAGTTGTCTGCAAACACCCCAAAAGGTACCTGTGATTACAAACGGCTTGGAGTTTAAAGTTATTGCAACAGCAGGGAAAAAAACCCCTTGAATACTCAGTTTTGACATTGATTAATAAGTGTGTGACTTGCTAGTGAGGGCAAGAAATATCATCTAACTGGATTCTTTAAAGCTGTGCATATTATGCTGTATAAAATATGAAAATTATTCAAACTTTACCGTCTTTGTCTTGATGACACGACACATATATTTACTAAAAATTATGGGCACCAATACCCATGTTCATTTGCATACAAAAATGTCACAAGTTCTATACTGTGTAGGCTTACTGGAAAGTTGCATCGCAGCCTAAGTTTGAAAGGTTTTCTTCCAGTTTGAGCTAGAATCCATTTGTCAAGAGGTGAAAACCAAACGGGTTCTTAGTGGTTAAATTTGTAATGTGCTGTACCTATCTCTGTGTTCCAGACATGAATACATCAGTGGGTACTACAGAACATCTGCATACTTCATAGCAAAGCTAATGGCTGATTTAATACCCATAAGGACTCTGCCCAGCATCATCTTCACCTGCATAGTTTACTTCATGCTAGGCAAGTATGGTCTCCTACAGTCACATTCCAACCCCCCCGATAAATCATGGCAGGTGCATACAGACGTGTATGCATACATGGATATTTGTATATAAATATATACATATATAATATATATAAATAATATATATAAAAATATATATATCTATATATATTATTTTTATATATAATATGTATATAAAGCCCTTCACTGGTGTGGCAGTGGCTACTGAGCTTACTTTTAGCACACCATGCTGTTTTCTACAGGAAAGACACCAAGATTTTAGCGTTCGTCGGGGAATCTGTGACATGTCTCATCTCCACTGTCACTAGAAGGAAGCCATAACCATTGCTACATAGTTATGATTTATTCCTTTTCATCTGTGGCCTTCTTGGCTTCTGACAACTCTTATAAGATACTTTCTTCATCTTTGCAAGAACACCTAAAAGAAAAGGGTTTGTTTTAAAACTTTAATACTGTGTGAATTAATACCAGCTTGTTGGCTTTGGTCTGAGTTTTCTTCCCTAAGGAACACGAAACAAGGCCACATCAGCAAGAGGCTCTCAAACAGTGAAACTGGAATGGAACAGACCTTGCTACTGAATCCATAGCCGCCTCAAGGCTGCTAGGCTCTTTAGGAGAGCTCTCTGCTGGAAGCTGGTGAAATGCTGTACAGCTGCTGCTCATGGAAGTGCACTAGAGGTTTCTCCTTTGATTGACAACTTGCAGCCACTTTAAATGTGTGAAGTGCAGCACTCCTACACATTCTACTGTCTTACTGCAGTTTTGGGCATACTACTTATTCATCCTGTCTTCTCCTGTCAGGACAGACACATAAGGGCTGTCACAAGCACCACAGCAGTCTTGGGTCTCAGTTGACACAGCCTGTGCTGGCAGACAAGGTGCAGTTTGTGAGCAGGACAGACCAGGAAAGTCAGGATAGTGTTCAGGTTATGGCAGAGCTTTCAACGGGATCATTCTGAAACTCTTCTTGTTTTGATCTTTAAGGTCTGAAACCAACAGTAGAAGCCTTCTTTACCATGATGTTCACCCTTACGATGGTGTCCTACACAGCCACTTCCATGGCACTTGCCATTGCCGCAGGACAGAGCGTGGCCGCCATAGCAAACCTGCTCATGACTGTCACGTTTGTTTTTATGATTGTGAGTAGCACTGTTCAGTTCTCTCGACTGGACCATGAAATCCCAGAGACGCTGAAATCCAGAAATCCTACTAGCACGGAGTTCAGCTGAATTCTGCAAAAAGTCTCTTGGGGTCAACATATCTGGATTTGTCTGATTTGAGTACCCTGATGCTGTGGGGTGGAATATTCTGAGTTGTCCTTCGAATGAACAGGAAGCAGGGGGGCTGGAGGGTTGGGTGTGAGGAGGAGAGTGGCTCCTCTGACTTCTTCTCTCTGGCTCTGGCAGACAGAAAACTGCCTGGAAAGTGGGGATGCCACTTATGGCTACATTTCGCTCTCTCCCTTAACTTTGTGAAAGGCAAATGTCTCTGGTTGAGAACATGACCTGCAGCCCCCTACTTTCTGAGGCTTTCTGAGACTTTCTGTCCTCCTCAGCTGCAGAGCCCACCTTGGGCATGTTAAACTGGACAACACACAGCCACAGTCAGGAGACAGGGACCTTAGATGAGGCAGAGCTGAACCCACAGCCGAAATCCACGTTGCCTCAGACTGAGGGCACACAGACAAAACCTAGAGCAGTCCCACACTGAAGAGCAGCAGAGAGTTCATGTGAACCCATCTGGGAACCCCAGACAGGAAGCACGTGGGCTTACTGCACAGGGGAAAGCATTCCTTGGTTTGGGGGAAGGGCCTGCGGTTACGGCCCAAAGCTTGCTAACATATAAATCCTTCCCTTTTGTTCTTCTGCTGGAAGAGTTTCTTCCTCTAGGAATGCTTTCCCATTCCTTTTTATCTGAAGAAGCAAAGTCAGGAGCTAGATAAGAACAAACACATGATAAAAGCATGCAATTTGTAATCAATTTTTGTTTGTTGTGGCTTTTCTTTGTAATTCTTGCCTCCAGCTTTTCTCTGGGTTGCTGGTCAATCTCACAAGCATCCTGTCCTGGCTCTCCTGGCTCAAATACTTCAGCATCCCTCGATATGGAATGACAGTAAGTGCTCCGATTTCCTGTGTACAGTCCTGGAAATGGTTTGCTAGAAAGGAATGCCTTTAATCATGATAAAGACATCTTCAAACTTGAAGGCCTAGTGAGCAAAAGGAAAGCTGATTAAGTGCAATAACCTCAGAGTGTGGTGCAGTATCTTGAAACAAGAAGGTCTCCTCATCAACCAGCACCCACTGCTGTTCAGAAGAGCTCGTTTCTGTAGATTGAGAACACCTCATACGAGAGACACAACTACTACATCCGCTGGACTTCAGCTGGACAGAAATGTTTCAAAGTAAAGAACAATGTTATCCCCACCCAGAAAAGTAAAAGTCTTCTATTAGTCTTTTCCAGCAATCAAACAAAAAAACTTGTCAGGCTAAAGCTTTTCTCCGAATTTGTGAAAATTTAAGCCAGAGTGATGTTTTGCAGAGAAATTTGGGCTTCACTATGCCTGTGCACACATACTCTGGCCAGGGGGAGGGGGTAAAGCCTGTTGTGGTGAATGCTTTACCAGGTGTGAACAGGCTGTATACGTTCCTCTCTTAAAAGGAAAAAAAAGAACTCTGCAACTCTGCTAAAAAATGGGGATTTGGCAAATATAATAGTGACACCAGCACATTTTTAGAATGAATTTTAATGGCATTATATCTCATCTTGTTAATGTATCACTCCTTTACCTACAAACTTCTGTTGTCATTGTTTCTTTTATTTTAAAAGGCTTTACAGATCAATGAGTTCACTGGTCTGACCTTCTGTGGCAGCAGTAACGACACAGTTTTAAGCAGTGACAGTATATATCGACAGACAGGCCAGCTGTAAGTATTTTGGTACACTGAAATGAGTCCCACCATCAGTAACTTTAGAAGCCCTAGAACATCCGTCTGAGTATCAGAGGTACTCACTGATGACCAGAGAATCTGTGAGTTTTTACATGGAAAAGGAGCTGGGTTTTCATGGAACATTCTGCTTGTTGCCGTATTTAGTATCTATAACACCAGAAATATCTGGCATTCTGCTTCTTACTTTTCCTCAAACCGTATTTAGTGCGAGCTATGCACACACACACAATTGTACAGCCTCACAAAATCCGTTTCTGCTTCCTACGTTAAACTGGAGCTACAAGAAGAGAAAATTCTACAAATGGAAAATTCCCCACTGACGCATGGCTGGGGTTTGCCCAGCCTACTACGCGCATGCAGCCACGCTGCAGCTTCTAGAGATCTCCCTAGATCCTGCTGACTGGTTTATAAAGAGACTAAGCTTATCAACGTGTGCGTTTTGTCTGTAGGATATGTACTGGAGAGGATTATCTGAAGAGTCAAGGCATCGAAGCCAGCACCTGGGGGCTGTGGCAGAACCACCTGGCCCTGGCCTGCATGACGTTCATCTTCCTGACCATCGCCTACCTCAAACTGCGCTTCATGAAGAAGTTCTCTTAAAACCAGGGGGAAAGACGCAATCCCCGCTCCTCAGTAGCCTGCTGAACTGATTGTGCAACTGACTTGGTTATTTTTGCAGAGACCTTTCTTTTATTATTACCCAAGTCAACGACATGAACGCCATCCTTGTATATGAAATATTTACTGCGGATGTACTCTGCCGAAACGTCTAGCACGGCTCACTCTTCTTGGCCGCAAAAAAGCATTCAGCTATTCATTTCTTCAAGATACTATTCAGCCTTTCTACACGTTCTAGCTATGAACTTATCAAACACTATATCTAATATTTAGTGGCTTAACCTGAAAAAAAAAAATAGTGGTTCCATACTTTAATTAACACCTACCTTCACCAGGAAGTAATTCAGTCCGAAGTGATGCTCCTCAGGACACCAACACAGTCTCAGCTGCTTACGTGGTCACAGGATATGTGAAAAAAACCTTCCATCCCATTGCCCTTTTCTATTTGGGAATCATTACTGCTCTAGAATGTACTTGTTGATGCCATCAAGCCTTTCTTGCCTCACTCAAGTGGTAGAAGCACTGTTTTTGTATATAAAGGTGGTTTTACTTACAAGTGCCTGTTCCCATAAACCTTGTCCTGAAATTTGTATTTCCTCTGCATAACGGCAAGTCATCTTCACTGTCCCATTCGTGCTGCTATCATGAGTAGTTCTTAGTCATTTTTATGGCCACCGATTTCAAGTGCATGACTAAACAGGATGGTAACACCCTTTTTTAAGCAGAAGGAAATGGCGAGGAGATAACAGTTATGTGGTTATTCCAAAACAATTGACAGGAACTCCAGGTCCTGGTACTACAGAGGAATGAAAGTGGAATTTTTGCCTTTGGAAAAAAGAAAATCATCACAGATTTTAAGATACAGAAATCTACAGCCCATCTAATTGCAGCTGGTCCTTATAATTTCAACAAGTTATAAACGTGATCACACAGACTGTGTTCCAGTCGTAAAAGAAAATAATTTCAGTACACAGCAGTGGTTTCTGAGAAAGGAAATAATCAAATAAGTTGAATTGCTCACATTTTGAACAGACGTTGACACAGTATTGCACAGATAATATTTACCACAAACTCCTAAATTTTTCTTGCCTTCTACCACTTAATTTAGCAGCTGGTCATCTATAACAACGTATTTATGTAAAATAAATGTTTCTTCAGTACTGTCCAACACTTAACTCTGTAAACTTGTAAAACTCTAAACCTCAGTTGCATGGGCAGAAATTTTGGTAGTAGTCACATCAGACTTCTCTTTAGTCTTTAAATTCAGGTTTTATTTTTCTCTTTTTGCCCAGCACTACACTTTATATGTTCTAGCGAAAAGTGCCCCCACAGATGGCAGGGCATTTGGAACTAGGTGATCTTTAAAGTCCCTTCTAACCCAGAATTCTATTATTCTATGACATATCTGGTTCTCCCCTTTAGCGTGGGGCATGTTAATACAACTACATTGCTTGCACAAGTCAGGAGACATATCATCCCTGCAAAAACTCTAACATATACTTTTACAAGCAGTCTAAGCAGGGGGTGGGGAAAGGTTATTAGAAGGGAAATGAGTCCAGAATCCCTGAGGATAAAAGGCTTTGAGTACGTGTGTGTGCCTGTATGTTGATACTATGGAGATCCTTAATAATTGCTTTGTAAAAGCTTGACCTTGTGACAAGAATTAGGCTCTCAAGAACCTCCTGCACAGCACAAGGTCAATGGTCCTGTCTCCTTTCTCACAATCGTTTTTATCTCCCCAACCTCATTAGGGGTGGATTTGTCCAGCATTCTTTTAAGGGTACATGGCTCATTAATCCTTTTTTTCATTAATCTGCTCCAAATTGGTGGTGAAATGATCCCTGCTTTCCACTGCAATGGGCTTAGGAGCTGAATTATCCCTGACATTTGCTCCCTTTGGCAGGATCTTAGCGAGAGGGTACCAAGGATCAAGTAGTTTATGGTGTTAAGTCTCATGCATTGCTCCGGCTCAAAAATGACAGAACTGTCTGATACCATTGTTTTCCTGAGCTTTTGGTCACTTGCATTTAGCATTTTAAAAGTGTGATGTATAGAACTTAATGATCCTGATTATATCACTAACTCGACTGGAAGCGTGTTTTCATGTATGAAAATTCCTCTTTAGTTTGCTTACACTTTGACAGCAGGTGATTTAATCTGGACTCTTGGAAATTTTAAAACACTTACTTTGAGCTAGGTTTTAGGATATTCAACATAGTTGAGGATTTTTCTTTACATCCTGCATGTGAACAACTTCAATTAAAACACATCACAAACTGAGGGTTGTTACTTTCTAAAGAGTTATTAAACTCTTATTAGTTTGAATGAAACCGTGATAATAATCTTATAAGATACCACTTTTAAATTTTATTGCTTTCAGTACAGAAACCAAGGTTTTGATATTTTCTGTGACAGTAATTGCTTGTTCCTTGTAGTGAATGTTCCTGAAGACAAGAACAGATAGCAAACTGGATAAATACAGCTACCACATCACCCTGTTGAAGTGGTCGTGTCCTAGGAAGAATATTTAAAACTTATACAAGTTTGGAATGCCATAATTCAGAGGAGCCTGAAAAACTCTATATTTACTTCTTAAATAGAAGCAAAAAGTAAAAGGGAACCTAATGCTAGGAGAAGCCTAAGGAGAAAAATTGTATTAATTGAGAGCTTTTAATGTGCAGAAGGGCACTGGCAAAACTGAAATCACTGGTATTCAATTTTACTCTTTTAGCTTCTTCTTTGTGCTAAAAATATTTAATAATCAATAGTATCAATTGTTGGAGCAATTCTTCTGGAATAAAGAACTATTTAGAGTGGAAAGTGAAGCAGGTCAGTAAGCCTGGTGGCAGGGCAGTAGGAATGGCTTTGGATGAGGAGGCAGAAGGCTAGGCAGTATGGAAAACAAATTTCATCTTCAGAATTACTGCCTTATTTTCAAAACTGATAGTGGGTTGTTTAATTGATTCTGTAACGTATTTACGCATACTTGGACAACCACACGATGCAGGCTGCTGACTTTTCAAATGACACATGGAAAAGGCCCGTGACACTGACTTGGGGATTGTGACTTGTTGTTCACAGAGTACCGAGGGTTTATAAATTGTATTTGCTCAAGCAAGGATTTTACAAGTGCCTGAGTGCTTGCTGACCCTCTAGTTCTCACCATGGGCCCGCATGTTTTACTGATGAAGCCACTATAACTGGCTGAATGCTTTGGGCTGCATAAAAAATGTCATCATCTTTCTTGACTTCTGTGCTGGTAGACAGAATAAGACCCCTGTAGGCTGTACACTAACCACCTGCGAGGAAAGACTTTTGCTTAATTTGGGTTTTCCAGGAGGCATTGAGCAATGCTCGTAGATTAGCATCCCACTAAAGCAGAGAATAAATCAATAAAAAGGTTTGCAGTTCTGTGTTGTTCCAGTACAGAGGAAGGATTGAAAAAAAAAAAACCACCATAAAAAACAGAATTTATGTCAGGTGGACACTGGAAGCTGACAAACAATAATAATAATCAATATATCCACTAGAGAGGGAAGAAAGAAAACAACTAAGATAGCAACATCACAAAAAGTTTTAAATGATGTATGTCTATCTCTTGTCTTCGGAGACTAAATAGTTATAGATTAAGAGCTCAAAGCAACAGCTTCTTTACACATGAAAACAGATGGATAGACTCAAGGGCAGCCTAACCTAGCCTGCTAAAATAAGTAAACCCTGCTCTCCGGTTTCATATGTTTCCTTCATATTTAAAGAGAAAAAAAATCTTTGCCTCCATAAGGTTTTGAGTCATGTCTGGTTCATTCTCAAGAAAGCTGCCTTGCCAAAATGTTAATCACCCCGCTTCTTCAAGAACACAGCACTACACTGCAACTACTCCCTCACTCCCAGTATTCTGAAACAGCCACCTGCCTTCTGGCTGCTTTTCCACTGACCCAGTGGGCACAGAGTCAAAGATGCAATGCCCTGCTGTGTATGGCTGCAGACAGGCACTGCAGGTTACCTGGCAGGGATTGTTTCTGGATGCACACCAGCACCAGTCCAAGGTGAGTCAAACGTCCTCAAATGGTCCCCGTTAAGGGTTTGCTCTTACACATGTTCAGTTTGCAAATTTTCTGTGGGATGCTGATAAACAGCACAAGTATTCAAACTTTTATTTCCTGGATATAAAAATTTCAGTATTCCTTGCTACAGTGCCAGGTTTTCTGCACACTTTATACAAATGGTCTTCTTAAAGAGAACATCATAATTTGGAAAAGTAAAAAAAAAAAAGTGAACAGTTTTCTCATATTAATTGGCAAATGCCATTTTTATAAGCATCAACTTGCTGCCTCTTGAGCATTCAGGGAAGTGCAAGCCCTCACTTTGCTTTCAGATGTGTCTTTTTACACAAAAGGTACAGAGCAGGAGGAGAGAGTATAACCTCATAATGTAAATAACAGCAATGCCAACAAAGACTCCTGGAGTTGCTCCTCTGGGTCTTCCATGTGACACACTTCCATTTGCTAAGTAATCTGTGATTATGGTTCTTACAGATATGAACAACTTCTTTCAACCTAAATATTCCCCTCCTTTTTCAAAATTAGTTCTCCTGTCAGACAAACCTTGTTTTCATCTTCTTGTGCCATAAAAAAGGGGCGAAATCTCCTGAACATAAATGCTTTTCCTCTCCTAGTCCACATCTACCTCCTCTTCTCGCTGGGCATGAAACTACAACCAGTTAAGACAATTAAAGCCCCTGTCAAACCTGTTTCTTCACTTAACTCTTTCAAATAACTAAGCCAGGAGACACAGCTGGCCTTCTTTACACAGCTGTGGCATCACAGGAACACTGAGGGAAATGGAAATTTCTTTCCAGAGCTGGCCAGCTCTGCCTTTCTGCAGCACAAGGTTACTCGTGGCTGCATCTTTCTGCACACAGACATCTGAAACTGGGGAGCTGGGGAACTCTGACAGCATCCAACTCAGCTCCAGGAAAAGCTGATGGCAGTACGGAAGTGTGCTTACTTCAGACTTTGGAACAATCTGGTAATCTCAGGTTTAACCTGAAAGGAGCAGTCTTCTTTTCTGAAGCAAGGGAAAAAAGAAAGGGGAATAGAGGGAAAAAAAATAAAATAAAAAAGGAAAAAAAAGAAAGAAAGAATTTAATTACACAGCAAGTAATGAAGAGACAATTCTTAGCAGTGGGAGCTGCTACCTGTGATAGCAGAAAGCAAACCTGTGCATTTGCAGAAACACAGATCTGAAATAAAGTGTTTAAAAAGGGCTGTTTGGGCAATGAAGCAGTGTGATCAGCCCAGTCCTCTGTGTTCATTTACACACTCCACTCTCTTTATTGCGTAACCTGAGAATAAGGTGTGAGACAAAAGTACCACAAATAAAATGGAGGGTTCTTCATGTTTCATTATCAACAAACCAAGTGCAGGCACAATGTTTGCTTTGTAGATTACATAAAATGTTTATTAGGAAGTAAAGTGCTCAGTTTTACAGATCAATACATTCTTGATCATTGTAGAAGACTTGCATAATTAACAGCTTCCTAATAAGACCGAACTCTGTACATCGCTATGCAAGACACTGTACCTTTGTAATAAGCAACAATACTATAATCTACAACTGAAAAATGCACCAATAAAATGTTTGTAACATCTGTCAAGTGGCAATGCACTTACTGCAAGGCCCACTGTCAACACACAGGGGCACCCCGTGGAAACTTCTTGCACTTCGAGACGAAGTTTGTTATCAAGTAACGACACGCTACAGAAATACACCCCAACAAATACAGCTACTCTTAATGCAAACATTTTCATAACAAACATATATGTACAAATGAAAGGTGAACTGAGTGACAGAATTTACATTCTGAATGACACATTTTGGAAATGAATATAAAGACAAGGCTTTGCTTTGGTATCGTGTTTTCTGTTTTCCTCGCGCACCAGCTGGCCATGCGTACAGCTGGTGTTCCCTTTTGGTCTGTTGTTTACAGTCAGAAATGCAGTTCAACACTGAAAAGCTTTCCTCAGAAAGGTTTCTGAGGTGTAAAACCTTTCAATCAAGGCAAGAGAGAGCTTAATCTGAATGCCCTCATCCCCCACAAATGCCCTACCTGCTGTGCACTGTTTTGGCAATGAGTCATGAGGACTCTTGTGAAAGGCTATGGATTTCTTCCCAATACAGGGCAAAATAACCCACACAAGAACCACAACCTGTTCTCCTACACAGTTCTGTTCCCGAGACACAGCTGCTATGAAATTCCAATGCTGAATTTCCCCCTTTTCCACCTTACATTGATGAGGTTTCTGTGCGTATGGTCTCTCATGAAATTAAAACTGGAAAGGCGTGAATCCTATTTAGTTTTAGCAAGTTCCCTGGTGAGAGGAAAGGCATTCTGAGCCACTGCTCATCCAGGCAAGAATATATGGAACCTGGAAGCTTTGCCTAAGCAGCACTCCCACAAGAATGAAGAGATAACAACTGCTTGTTGAAACAGAAGGCACCAACACAACACATGCAACTTACACTTCGTTAAACCGGCCTTTTTCCTCTATGTACCCTACTAACAGCTGAGACGTGGTTGATTATTTCCATTGATTATTCCATTTTCTTTTTCACCAGCTCTCAGTCTTTAAACACCAGACAACTGCCATCTTCAGGAAAGAAGGCAGAATGGACAGCCTCCCTCCTAAACCAGCACTCCACAAATGGAAACATACTGCTAGGCAGAACTCCAAACACTGCCCCGGTTCTCTCTGGAGGAAACCAAGAGAATAGCAGCGTTGCACGTCCTTTCAAAAACGAAGCTTCTGTGACACAAAGCAGAGGGAATTAAATACTAAAAATCAGTGATTATATTAAAAACACCTTCCCAAAGGAATCCTGTGTTGCACCTCAGCAGAAAAGTCTATGTAGAAACGTACCTAATAATTTTACAAGCAGCTCAGTTAAATGTTAAATACAGACCACATAGTTAAGATGTGATTAGAACTCCACATGGCATGAGATCAAATCTTCCCAGCTTTCAGAAACTTCTCTGCTCCCTTCCCTGTTGCACCCAAGGAAAACTTCAGTGTTTCTCAATTTTGTGTGCTTTTAAACAGTGTATTTTATTAGTAAAGTAGCTGTATTTATCTAAGAACCTCTGGAATGTTTACCCCAGGAACACTTAAATCATTAAAACGTAGCATTAAAAAATGGAGACTTTGCAACATAGCTGAAAATTATTGGTAGTTGGGTGTGAAGAGGCAGTTCTCAAATATTTTTTCTGAAATGCTAGCCATAATGCATTCAGTTTCTGCCACAGAATTAGGTAATTTACAGTCGTACAAACCAAGTGCACTTTCTTCTGCTTAAGGAAATGCACCTCTCAAAACAGGAAAAAACGAATATTTTAAATTAAGTAAAATATTAGCATACCAAGAATAACTCAGCAAGACAAGCAGAAACTCGTATTTAAAAAAAAAAAAAGTGCCGTTTTATCTGTCAGCTGTTATAATAAGACAAACTGATGCCATATTATTTTAAAATTTGCTTTTAAAAGCCTTTAAAAATCGTACTTTCCAAGAGGAAGCAGAAAGCTAGTAGCCTTTTAGTGCGCCAGCCACTGCACTTTATTTTGTCTGAAGCTCGCTGCCCTCGTGCAAGCGCTGCCAATGATATTTTTATGGAATCAGGTTTCTGTCCTGGTAGATTTTGTCCCGCCTGACATCCACTCCGCTTCCCGCGTTTTTGATTCCACGGGTGACACTCTCACTGCTGGCATTACACGTGGCTCACACAGGCCTGAAGCTGATTTATGGACCCAAGGTTTGCTTCTCCCCACCAGTGGAGAAAGGCGGTCTGATCCCAACGGCCCCCTCCTGCCGCGGAGGGGGCGCTGGGCCATTGCTGGCTGAATACCGACCCGAAACATTTGGGATCGCCTACGAAGCTCAAGCTACATGCACGTTGCTGCCCCCATTTGCTGCTCCCGCCTCGACGCCGTCCGACTGGGAGGAAGAGGGCCGGGAGCTCCTGGAGCGAGGCTGGCCGCTCAGCCCCAGGGGCGTTCCCAGCCGATGGCTCATCTGCGAGGCCGTGTCGTCCGACTCCCAGCGCTCCAGCTCCTCTCGCACCAGCCGCTCCATCTGCTCCCGGTGCATTTCGCTGTCCCGGCCCAGCCTTTCATCCTAAACACGTGAAAAGGCACCCAGCTGGAAGCGCAGCTTCCCAACTGCAGTCCAGGCAAAACCCTACACGACCACGGGAAATTCTTGTACCGCTTGGACGCTTCCATAAGCTAATGGGGAAACGGCTCCCACAGCAAATTTCCAGGGATGAAATGCCCGAGTTGCCACCTAGGAAAGCACAACTTGTATTCCACCTGAGAGATTTCAGCATCTACAGAAATAACACGTTTCTCCCACTGGCCACTTCCAAAGGGCCCTCAGGGAAGAGAGTGAAAGGGGAAGCAGTAGAAGTCAGGAAACCCTGGTGACAGGAGTGACCTACTCCCAGCTGCCACACATAGCCCAGAAGCGACAAAGGAGAAGAAGAGCAGACTGGGCTGGATTCCATAGACTCTGACAGACTAGTCCACAAAAAAATATCGTATTAATCCCAACAGACATCAAGGGATGGAGGAGACACGTCAGCACTGCTGTCCAGATCACAGGTTTAAATGGTGACACTGGCCTGCTGTAAGACGTGTTGTCATATCTGAATCTTGAATCCCCAAAGCTTCACGTTTTAGATCTCATGTTTTCCTAACACCAGGCTGAAATCACTCACCCACTGCCAAAGCACCCACCTCCTCTTTACCACCGCCCCTTCAATCCTGCCAAGCCAGGCAGCAGGACAAAGTGGCACCAGAAAGGAAGACATGCAGGTTGTGACCAGACCCCAGAAAGTGAGTTTCTTACCTCTGTCACTCCATCTAACAGCCTTCCCAGCACATCTCTCCTCTTGAGCTTGGCCCTCTCCATGGCTTCCAGCTTCACGATAACGGCGTCGATCTTGGAGACGATGCTGCCGATGGAATGCTCCATGCGATCCACCCGCCTCATGAGTCTGAGGGCAACAAGTGGGAGCTTCAGTGACTTGGACATGGCCCAGTCAGCACCGTTCTAGCAGGTCAACACACAGAGCACACAAGGATGAGACACCACTGTTATCCAAGCACGCCTCTGACTTCCCACAAACCGGCCCTATCGTCCAGGAGGGACAAGGTAAACCAGAGCAAGAAAGTAAAACAGGGGCAAAGCAGATGGGGAACAAAAATCTTGCACTCCGCTTTCACTGCTCTTAGGGCATCATCAGGAGAATTTGTTGGTTCCAGTTACACAATTCCAGTTACACAGCTAGTATTGCTGTAGTTAATTAATATGGAGATCTATCACTTCAGACAAAATACACTCACAAGTCACTCAATCTTATTAAAAACAACTGTTAAAGTTCTGACTGAACCTAAAATAAACTCAAAGGTTTACTACTTGAAAAACCAGAAAAGTCTTTTCTGGCATTATTGTAACATGACCCTTTTCTCTGACTTTTCAATGACGAGGTTTTAAGGACAGGGGTTTTGTTGCTGTTTTTTTTTTAAATTTGTTCTGATTTTCTATATTCTAACCAACTTCCACGAGGTTCTCTAAGGCACTTCCAGTTCAGATATTATTTGAAAGCTGCTAAAAGTAGTGACTTATGCACAACAAAATCATAACACTTGCTTTTATGAATAATTTGATTAATATCAAATTCTTAACACTATATAACCCAAAGAAGAAAACCCACAATGAAAAAAAAAAAACCCAAACCAACCAAAACCCAACATGTAGATTTGTCCCACTCAGAAAGATAAACTTACACTTGGAACTCTTCATAGGAAACCCCACTAGAGCTGCTGCCCCTCCTCCTGGAGCTGTGTCCACTGTCCTCATCCTCATCCTCCTCGGAGTCATCCAAGCTCCGGGGGAAGCTGCGGCTGCTCAGAGGACGTGGCAGAGAGCTCCTATCCAGGTCCAGATCCTCCTTTGAGAAAACACAAGCCAGAGAGAGAGAGAGAGAGAGAGAGGAGATGTAAAAACTTTCACCTGTACAGGGGGGGATGGTGGTGTCAAGGTGAAAGAGCTCCTGTCCTCTATCAGCTCCCCTGTGCCTTTTTACAGTTCATGCAGCCAGGAATGACAGCAAAAGTGCAGGGAGACAAGAGGGTTCTTTTGAGGCAGGAAACCAGCACAGGAAGCAGACTGGCAGACAGTGCTGGTGGCATCCCACTCCTAACACTGAGCTCACCCTCTCTTTCTCCAGGTCATCTCTCATCTGCTGATGCTCATGCTCTGTCAATTCCTGGTCCCCATCCTGATCATATTTGGTAAATATGGCTTCAATCTCTGCATCTGTGTGCCCCTTCCTGAAAAGACAGTAAAAGCAGTTCCTTTACTTGCCATTTTTCGGATGCTGAAAGAACTCTGTGTATTAGAAAATGCTTCACTTCAGACAGACTTTCATCCTCAAGACAAAGACATCCCAGCATTGCCTATAAATTCACGACTCTGATAAAAACCCCTCACTCCTTACCCTCCATTAGTTAAAGCATCAATCTTCCCTACATTGAACCTTTCCCTTTCACAACTCCCTTCTTGATCTGTACCAGTGCCTTGGACCCCTGACAGTCCACAAACTCCTGCAGAGGTCTGACAGCAATATCACCATTTCCTCAAAGGCCTTAGGTCTCTGCCTTCTCAGAGATTTCTGTGTTTTTCTCCCCAAAAGGCAGAAATTCAAGGAGGCTGGGCCCCAGAGTTCCAAAACCTTTCTGTGGTGTGGGATGCCAACACCAGCCATAGTGCAGAGAAAAACGCTCTGGTGTGTGTCTTCACCCACATTAGTGTACTTCTGCTAGAGGAAAATCCCATCAAAGAGTTAACATCACTTGTCCCTGGGGATCCTGTTCGAGGGGAGAAGTAACAACTCCCTTACCCTTTGAGATCCTGCCGGAGTTCATCAAAATTGAGTTTCCCCCCACCTTGTCTCAGACTTTCTGAAATGTCATCAACAGTAGTTTTCTTCAATTTAAGTTTGATCATGGCTTTGTTGTAGCCCTAAAAGAGAAAGTGAAACTTTGTTGTTTCTCGTGAAACGAGACTTCTAACAACTTTATTGACTACAGAAATCAGCTACTGCACAATCTCATTCAGTGTGTTCAGTGTGATCATTCAAGGCAAAGTCTCAGATGACTGAAACACACTGTGATGGGAAGTTTTCACTCATTTCATTTGCACTCAGCTCAGATTTATTTATTTTAGCTGAGATGTGTACTGTCACCAGCTGCTGCCAGCTTTACTTTGTACAGTTTATATAGTATTTTATGAAGTAAGTTCGGATGTGAGGAACAAGATGTCAAACAAACCAAGCATTACATTTACCTTCCTGATAAGGTCAGACAATTCCATTTCCGCCCTCTGTTGTGCCATATCTGATTTGACTTCAGAGTAGGTATCATTGATAATGGCCAAAAACATGTTCTGTTCATAAGAAAAAACAAAAATGCTGAAATTTCAAATTTCAACAAGACTGAGCCCTACTGCTTCTATGATATTCTTGTGCAGACCTTACATGAATTTTCTTTTAAAAGGCCAGAAGAAAGTGGTGGTCTGTTTGAAAAGAAACTGATATCCAGAGTCAGTTATCATATTTCAATATCAATCCAGAGCTTGATATTGAAATATGATGCGCGGCAGTATAGCAAATTTTAATCAACATCACTGGTTATTAACAGAACTGGAGAACTACTTTCCAGAGAGGGTTCACAGCTACACACAGCAGTGGCAGTAAACCCTGCAAGGCCAAAATTGCACAGGTAATGTGTAAAACAGCTGTGAATTAATTCAGGCAACACAGCTGGCAACAAAAATGCCTGAGGAATCAAGTTAACTATTCACCCTGCAATAACCAGCACAAACAAAAGGTTCTTACCTAGTTACAGCTCTGCCTGCATTTCAAACTAAAGATGAAATCAAAAAGCTTAAAATCAGGCACTTGGAATTTATGGCATCAACTCTGTAAGGAGCTTTTTCTTGTTCAGAGGAAGGAGAAGATATTGGTCTCACTAACCTGTGTCAAGCATGTAACTTAATCAAACCACGCTGTCATTACTGAAAGATTCCTGCTGGGCATGGAGTAAATGTGACTGAATTGTGAATTGCATGTTCACATTCAAAGAGTTACTAAATTTACTGGCATGTTCAATGTAGAAAGGCAGCGTTATCCTCTGTTTCCTCATGGATTTAAGAAACGTGCTTTGGAACAATCTTTCAGTGCTGTATCTTTATGCATTCGTGCCCAACACCAGAGAACTAAGAGATAACAACTCCCTGTTGTGCTATTTTTTGCTGTTATTTTGACCAACTTTAGGAGTTGGTGCTTTCTGCCCATCTTCCCTAACTAATATCCAGGTCTCCAACTGGTCTCAAGGGACTTGCATCAACATTTCATTCAGGCTAAACGAGAGTTTAGCTGTACAGATATTAAAAACACACAAATTACAGTGAGTATTTTGGATAACCTGCTCTGACTCCACCTTCCAGTGCTTTTCTGTTGCCCCTTAGAAAAAAGATATTTCTTTCCCTTGCTGGACACCAGACTGTTCCTCTGGAATGTCTGAGGTGCTACAAAGCAAATAGGAAACCTGCTTTATGTGAACCTTTGGCACGCAGCGGCACATACGTTATTTTCCCATTGAATCCCGGTCCATCATCTCACCAAACACTTAAATTTCTCACAAAGCACTTAAAATTCTCTGCTTCCTTACTAGTGAACTTCCAAGATGAAGTCTTTTCCCACAAATAAAATCTGAATGCCATTCCCCCTCACCTCAAACAGTAATAAAAAGCTGCACTAAGTATAAGGGTCATTAAATAACATTAAAAATTATGATGATACAGGACTGCTCCAGAACTACGCTCTTGCAGCAGGCAAAGCTGTGTGTGGCACGCAAGAGCAAGGCTGTTGTAAACACAGCCAGCCACACATTAGAGCACTTTATCTACCAAGAAACTGCACGGAACAGTACAGCTACTTTTCACCAAAAGAGACAGCCTTGCTGTGTACGCCAACCAGCCACTATTCAAGTTTTAGAAATAAAATTAATAATAATAATAAATTTAAAAATCACAATGTGGAGCACTACATGAGAATGACAACAAACATCACAATGCAAATCAATTTTAAATGAGGGAAAAAAGGAAAGAGTGCAGTGACCAGTCATGTAGCAGTCAGGTCCCTTCACGAGCCATACACTCACCACTATCAGAAAAAGCCCCAAAAGTAGCAGGAAGAATCAAAGGACAAGTGATGCAAAAACAGCCACTGACCCACCCCACATAAACAAAGCGTACATACCAAAAGAATGAAGAACATAAAGAACACAAATGTAGTGAAATAAATGGGTCCCAAAATTCGATTAGCTTCTTCAACCTCTGTGAAGTTGAAGTCTCCCAAAATGATGCGGAATTGAGTAAATCTTAAAAAAACAAAACACATCCAGGAGTTGAAGAAAATATTACTGGAGCTGTGTAAGGACTCTCAAACTGTTTTATTCTAGCAGTGTGACTGATGGGCTGCAGAGAGGTCTGCGCTGTTGTAACATTTTTATCAGGGACTGCAAAAACAATTAATCAAGCACATCTATAGGCATAACCAAACTCACAGTCAGGTGCCACACACAGAACAAAACCACGGTGGTTACTTCTCCCTTTTGGTCACAACAGGAAGCAGAGCAAACTAACAATTACCACTGTGAAGCTCTGAGACTCCCATTTCTCTCTCACACACAAAAACCTCGACCCTCTCCCTCCAAACTGGAAGAAGCTTGGCCATTTACAGCACCATCAGCGTATTTCCAGTTCCTTCACTTCTCTGCACGAAACTCTTTGTAACACTGCCCCAGTGTAAGGGAGCAGGGGAAATCAGTGACTGAACAACTTGTTAATTGCCTCAATTACAATCAGGTTACATTGAAATCAACCAAGGAAAAATTGATTAGAAATCTTATATTAAGTCCTCTCTCTCTCTCCTGGATTCCAGATGCTTATAAATTTTATGTTTGGCTAAGATGGACTCTGAGTCAAGCAACTGTGAACACTATCAGGAGCACAGCCTTATGATGCATCCAAATTTCAGTAAGCATTTAACCACTGAACATGCAGTCACTGCTCTGTCTAGGAATGTAACCAACTGCTGTAAAAATAATATCACACCCACCCTGTCATTTTTAGCTCACTGCTCTGACAATTTAATCTCACAGCAATAACACTGAGATAAAAATGTTATAAAAATGTGTTTGCTACCAGGTTGTATCAACAGCAGTGTGCTTGCAGTTTACCCACTTAGATGGATGCCACAGGATTTGCCTCTGAGAAAGCAACCGATTCACCAATGCTCCAAAATCTTCCTTGCATTTCTTACACCTGTACTTACATGCAGTCCTGGAAAGTGCTGAAGTCATCAATTTGAGTGCCAAAGACAAGATAGGCCAACTGAGCATATGCTAAGAAGATAATAAAAAACATAATGGCAAAGCCAACGACGTCTTTGACGCAGCGAGACATCGTGGTGGATAACTGGCTCATCGTTCTGTTGAAGTTGACAAATTTGAAAAGCTGTTAAAAGAAAAAGAGAAAAGAAAAAAGCTGAAAAGACATGGAAGACAATTACTTAACATAATTGCTCTCCACTTTTTTACATGAGATGTCTTACTGAACATGACTGGAGACAAAGCAGTACCCAGTAAGAATTACTGACTTATCCACTGAGGAATAATAAAAATGTTTCTGAACATGTCTGCTGATAAAACACAAGCACTGACTACAGCTTCTAAACCTAAACAAGAGCTGACTAAACCTGTGGCAAATTACAACTTTGCTTTTCATCTGCAAGAAGTTACAACATTTCTGACTTTCTCACGTGACTGACTTTGAGAGAAACATGAGCAAAACTCAAATAATGTGTCTCATGAAACTCAGAATACTGCTTACATTCTAATGTTACAAAAAGGATGTGTCTTGGAATTACCTTAATCCAGACAAAAAACACAGTGACTGCAGCAATGTTGTTGAACTGCATTTGCCAGTATGCCAAGGGTTCAAAATTGGGGAATGAGTTCTGATCTTCCAGCAGCTTCTTGAGGAGCACATCAACAGTTGATGTCCTATAGATGCTAATGCCTATAGCTACCACAGACAGCTGAGGACAGAAGAGACACACAAATTTACAAAAGGTGACTAGGGTTTTATAACAACTTGATTGAGACATTTATGTCAGATAAAGTTAAGATATGAGGAACCTCATGCATTTCACAGTAAAACCACTGTAGTCCTGGACTACAGACTAATAGTCTGGGAGTAAGATTTAGAAGTCATTTCCTCGCCACAGGTGAAGAACAAGACGACAGTGACACCTAGCAGGATTAGAGAAGTGATGCTGTCACAGAGAAGAGGATATAAGGAAGGGAATATGACAACTGAAACAGACAAAGGTGAAAAAGAACACAGAGCAGAAAGACAGCAGTTGCCAAAAAGCTACTGCAGTTTCTCCAGAGCACAGACTGGGCAGTATTGCCCTGAACAAGCAACAACAGAGAAGCTGCAGTTTTACCACAGAGGTTTCTTGCTTTGACTTCTGCAAATGTGCTGTTCTTCACTGTAAGTGAACACCACATATAGAGTCATAAGTACATAATCCTACATTTAAACAATGCCTCTCAGGCAAGGCGTAAACACAGAATTCTGACCTCTTCTGTGAACAGAATTTTACACTCACATTTGAATACCCTTCACTGACTGTAACAGCAAAGCATCTTGTCCCTGCCAAACCATTAAGTGTGAAAAACAGCACAGAGTTCATGTAAACATCCTCCTAAGCAGCCCTTCATTTACAAAGTACTGTGATGCAAATATGATTTCCCTGGATTACAAATACTGGCTTCAAGATTTGAAACCTTTGATTCATCCAAGCCTGAAGATATGAAACAAGTGTGGGACTGGAACTGTTTCAGCATTTCTGGCTTTGTATACTTTCGGTAAGCACAGCTTGATCTGAGTCCAGAGAGAATGATATTATGCAGCTTTATATCCAACGCTCATATTTTCTGATGCACTAAGATTACTGATGTGCAACACTGTCCACTTAACCTAGACAGCTGCTAGCACTCTACAGCTCTGAGGCACTTCTTCAAACTTGGTATTAGCTGGTGAGTATTTAATACCGTGATAAATCTCCTTGTGGTTCCTCGCAAACAGATTCAAATCCCAGTCCCATTCCTTGAAATGCAAATAGCTTCTCTAAAGCAGATGATTTTCTTACTTGAAAGCCAGTGCAACAGTCTGTACCAGATATGTAGAAGAGAGGGCAAGTTTGACACCTCCAACAAAAGCTAAGTCTGCATAAACAAAAACTGCGGGAAAAGCATGATGGACAAATACTCTCACTTTGCAGCAGGCTGAAACCACTGGAGACAGAACAACCAACTTTGCAAAACACACCAACATTGCGACACAGACTAAAATTGTCACATCCAGACTGAATAGCCTAATAGTCTGTAATTACCCATCCTAATGATGGTCCTACACCTTAAAACCACAATAGGAACACCGAGTAATTCGTGTCTCCCACAAAGTGCACTTTAGAAAGCAACTTTAGCCTGATTCCAAAAGTTACTTACCACAATGATAAGGATGTCAAGGCAATTCCAGAGACTTCTGAAGTAGCGCAGCCTATGAATGCGAATTTCTAGGACTTCTTCCACCATATAATACAGAACAAAAAGACAGAAGGACATTTCACAGGCTGCCAGGAAAAAATCAAAAGTGGAGATGTAATGAATCAGCCTCACAGGCTGAAACTGCCAAGATGTAACCAGGCCTCCAGTGGCTGGAAACTCCACTAGCAACCTGCATTTTAAAAAAGACGAAGAAAAAAAGAATTTAATTTAACCAGAACTGGTGAAAAGCACTACTAGAAGACACTTGGGTTTATTTGTATAATTATCTAAACAATAGATACAAACCCACATATGATTCAGAGAAGCCACCACACAAAAGCTGTAAACGTGACCACACTCAATTTTGACTAAAACGCAAAGCCTTTCACGAATAGTGAGGAAACAGAGACAGAAAGATTTGTTTTCACCTGTGCCTGTTTCATGCTGTCTAAACCAAAGGCTGATGCTCTATACCCATGTATTAACTTGAATAAGCCAACTCTCTAGAGAGGTCTCCTGCAAACTGCACCCAAGGCGTTGTGGCACCAGGAAAGCCAGGACAGACTCCATGAGGAGTCTCACTTCTGTGACAGGGAGGCATGGCACCTCAGTTTTCTGTCCTCTTTACACAAAACACACACTTATGTCGCCAAAACAAAGCCATCCCAAGAAAACCCCAGGTCTACAACCCACACTGTGCAACTGAAGGTGCCGTGGTTCTGTTCATACCTGACCACGCAGAATAGGTTGATGTTGGCATTGTACACAGAGAAATCAATGAAGGCTGCTCTGGTCCCTCTGTCCAGCCACAGGTTCTTCTTCAGGCTCGCAATCTGCAGAGCTGTCACTTCTCTGGTCCTCGAGAGGTCTTGGTAATAACCAGCCCCGCTGTACGTGGCAATCAAGCCCCAGTGGCTGCTCCCATTCAAATCCTTCTCATTGGTGTAGGTCCAGCTAGTCCAGAAGGGAAAGAGAGCACACTGGTCTTTCCAACTTCAACTTACAACTAACAAAACACACAGCAACAAAACCTGACCAAAAAACGTGTATTAGTTACTTAAATATGCTTTAATACAAGGCATAAACCAAAGTTTTATGCTACAGAGTTTTGCCACAAAGTTTTGATGTAACCCCTGAGAAAGAAGTTACAAAGCTCCTCTGACTAACACCCTAAAATTAAGATGGAAAGATGGGCCACAAGCGTATAACAAAGGAGTATGTATCTACGGGAATGCTACGTACGCAGTTCCATTGCGGAGTCCGAAAGGAGCAGTGTCCTCGTTAGCTACAGAGTAGACATCATAGCAGTCCTTGATCTCATCCTTTAAATCTTCAGGTATGGAGCACGAACCGTTCCTGACTTTCAGCTGCCGAATGCGAGGCACCCCTAGGAGCAGGTTCTCGTAATAAATGAAGCTTTTGTTTTCTGCCGTGGTTTTGTTGTTGTACCACATCTCCCAGTAAAGACCATCCAGCAAAGGGCCCTCCGTGAACTGGGGAGGATGACAGAATTTTAGTTTGCATGTTGCCAGTGCTGCCTTTGTAGATTTTCATCCCACAGAAGTGTTAGAATTGCAGTTAATAATTTTTCTGACATAAACCTCTTTACTATTACCTGCCCTCCAAAGACATCCCACAAACTTGCCCCGCCAACATTATTTGAGTTCTAGATTTTCACATACTAAAGGCCTACTTTGTTCCATAGCTTTGACAGTGTGCACATAGATCTTCATGCACAAGCCTGAAAACATTAGGTTAAATTTATGGTTCATGACAGAACCTGTGAACCAGAGCAACAGAGATACAAAAACTTGGGTTTAGATTACCTTCCAGAAGTCATCCATTGTGGACAAAGTTTTGAAATCAGTTCTCTCCGTTTTCGACACAGGTGTTTCCAGGAAGAGCTGTGACATAACCCTTGTATAATAGTACATACTGGAACTCACTGTCCCATAAGTCACTGCAGAAGATTTGGTAAGGAGTGAGAGATAAAGGAATGAAGGAAAGAGAAAAAAAACCAAAAAAACCCAAAAAACCCGCCACCAACTTCATTTGTTTTGAATATATCAGGTTGTATTTGTACAGATTTTGCAGTGGAACTACTAAGCTCCGAAACAAAACCCAAACCAAGCCGCATTTATCTATGAACTGTGATTAAAGTACAAAAAAGCAGTGAAGGCAGACTGACCAATCAATTTAGAATGCTCTCTTCTCCTTCCCACACCTCATTCTGTTATCAGTGCTTCTGCCAAAGTTAACCTCGAGGGAAACAAAGGCACAATTCAGCAGCCTGAAGAGAGGCAGGTGATGCCTTTTCAGGTGGCTTGGGAATGACTTGGATTAGGCAATGAACCTCCAGCACAGATGTGCAGTGCCTTTAAGAGAAAATCCCCGCAGAAAATAAATGACTGTGTTATTCCTTTTCCTCACACAGGGCCAAAGATAGGGCTGAGGGCCACAGAGCATAAATGATAAAATGATGTACAAAACCAAGATGGATTGAAGAAATAGTCTCTGGCATGGGCACTGTTGCCACCTGTAAATACACTCCATGGCTAAAACTCTGAGGAGTCTGAAAGATCAGGCTTACACTGAACAATCACTGTCAGGTTTGGTGATTTTACAACATTTATAAATTTTTTGTTTCCCTTAACAACAGGGGAGCAAGAACTACTTTTAATAGACTTCTGCTGGGCACATGGAAGGTACCACATGACTGTGCAATACCTGGATCCTCTCTAAACGTGTGTTCTCTCCAAACCACAAGAGAACAAGAAACGCCCACAGCATTTAGCCTGCTCTGGGAACCACTCTCCTAAGGCATGCCAAGCCACAGACCAGACTGACCCACAGTTGTTGCTTAGGTGAAAAATAAAAAGGATGAGTTAACTAATGAGTTAGCAATGTCCCTAGATTTTTAACACACTACATTTTTCCTTTACTTTGTTAGCAAAAATCTTTTTTTACTGTAGCAAAACAAATAGTTAACATCCTGTTAAGAGTCAAACTTCTCCTGCCGAAACAAATTTCACTTTAAGGCAGGTCCCTCAGGGCTACACTTCTCCTGGTGGTACAGCGTGCCAGCCACAAGCAACCTTGCACTGCTTTGCTCATAAACCTGCTCCAAGCTTTCTTAAATGACTCAGGAAGGGAAAAAACCCCATGATATTTAATAGATAAACACGCCTGCAGTACAACACCAAAAGAGTTGTGTCAATGGTATAAAATTTGGGCTTTTTAGTAATTCTGCTACATTTAAGCAGAGCAGACTTGCTGTCAGAGACAGTCTACCAATTTTTGGTTTTGCCTTAGGTTTTTCACTCAGAGATTCCCCCTCACAAGAATTTAAACATCACCTTGTTGTACTATGACAGATCATAAATGGCAACTCAAGCGTCACCAACAGTTCAGCCCTTTAGGGCAGAACTGCCCGCACTAAAAACTGGAGACTTGAAACATACTGGCTTTCTAAAGATACACTAACTTAATGTACACATTTTGTTGGTTCTCTCCCCAGCAAACAAATACAACAGATATTTTGTAACTCCACAAGAAGTTGCTTCTTGCATTGTGAACTGAATGTTACTCTGTTCTGCCTTCTTTAATGTTATGATACTTCACATGGTATCTAGACAACAAATGGCACAAAGCACAGAAGTCCCCAGCTGTGATCTGTACATAACCTTGCTGAAGAACTTCAAATGCGGTGATTTAGTTCAATTATTTGTCCTAAAGGACTGACTCCTCCTCTTTGCCATTTCTGCTCAGTGATTTCAGAAAGTGCAGCAGAAGTATTACACTGCAATGCAATACTACAATAATTAAAAAAAAAGCTCTCCAAAACCAAAGAACAAGTATATTATCGTGCTGCCTAAAGATTCTCAACTTGGTAAGATGCAGAAAGCTGCAGTATTTTCAGTCTCAAGCAACAGCGCACATGCAGTAAAAAAAGAGAAATATTTGATTCCAAGCATTTGCCTGGACACCTGCCTGTTGATTCTTCTCCCACATCAAACAGCCCTCCCTCTGGAATCACAGCGAGCAGGCGGCACAGAACGGGATGCCCAGGTGCTGAGCAGTACTTACGGACACACAGGACCACGAGGAAAACCATGTACGTGACCAGCTCCCGTAAAACACTTCTCAGGTACCGCTCTCTGCTGGTGTTGCTCTCTTCCATGAGTCTCGTCCCCCACAGACCTTAAAAGGAGAAAAGATACATATCATGATGTGCACAGATGTCTGGTGCAGGTGCACGAGGGACAGAGTAAGTGGTGTTGAAGGCTTAACCTTTGTCATTGCTGCAGGTTCTTCCATGGATTTTAAACTGATGTAAGTTAAAGCAAGAGGAGCTTTGTTGGGAGACAGAATGGGGCCTGAGGCAGTATCAACTATCAATGAGACACCATAATAATTCAGGAACAGCTCAGCAGAACCCTACCAGAATCTGTGGAAAAGCTGTCACTCAGAACCCCATGGTATAAAAACAGATCCAAGGATACAGAGACATGCACAGGCAGCCGTCCTACAAGAAAGGGAAGTGCAGTGCTTTGGTGTTTTTTCTCTTACACATGAAAATCAGTTCGATGAATGAAAATGCACATTCATTACTGAGCCTTCAGGAGCAGTCTTAACTTTCTACATGAAAGGAAGATACTTGAGTCAAACATATTTTTAAAGCACCAAATCACAACCTTCCCCTCCCAGATGGGCAAGAAACTCAGCAGGGATGTTGGTGAGCACTTCTGGATGGTTTCTTTCCCTGCACAACAAAAAGTTATTGATTAAACAGCAGCAGCAGCAGCTTAAATGAGCAACTGCTGTCCAGTCTGGGTGTCAACTTGAGCAACTGCATCAGCTGAACTGTTTCTGCCTCTTCCTCACTTCTTATAATGCCTGACATTCCCAAAAAGACAGGGAGAGAAGCTATTGAACTTTGGTGATCCCTTCTGAATGGGTAACAGAAAAGGATCTTTTAAATGCAGTCTCTAAAAGGAACAACTACCTTGAAACGCAATGCAGTTAGCAACTACAATCCTTATTTCCCATGCCTAGTACAGAACAGAAAAAAAAGCTGGGAACAGCTGCTGATGCTCAGACTGTTCCCTTCATGGAGCTTCTCATTTAAACCCAAAGCAAGGCATTTGACCTTAGTTTCTGGTAACCAAAAAAGCATTTAAAACTAAAAATTCACTCCTACAGAACTGCAGTAAACTTCCATCCTTTTCAGGTGTTTTAAACAGCCAACCTTTCACAACACCCTTTACACTCTCAGTAGATGGAAATGTAGTAACCTCAAACTCCCTAGGAAAAAACCTTGGATCCATCAAACATACCACAGTAATTTGAAATGGAACAGTAACAAGGGAAAGCCAAAACACATTATAAAGCTGACAACAAAGCATGAGTTCAGTCAATCTGCAACCACTGCTGAAAGACTAAGACAAAGGGCTAGGCTGCCTGCTGCAGACCTTTGTTTGCTAACAGAGATGGGAATAAGGAAGATCTTCCCTCTACCTGAATAAATGAGAAAAAAAATTTATGTGTTAGATGTTTCTTGAAGCCTTTCAGCTACCACATTTTTAAGTTGTGACATAAATGTGGAAACTTCTCTTTCACAGGCGCAGCAAGCACTAACAGTTTTAACATTAATCTCTGTTCACATGGCTTAATTAGTAACTTAGGGCCTTCCCTAGTGTCAGCCCCCAAAAAAGAGAGCATTTCCACAGCTGTTCCTTAAGGCCAAGTTTGAAAATGTGCAGATAAAGACGGCAACTTTACTACGCTGAACGCCAAATCCTCCCCATTAGGTCATTCTTGAAGACAAAAACACAAACCCAAGAACATTTACAGAGTCATTAATAATAATAACTCAACAAATTCAGCCTCTAGCACAACACTACGTTGCACTAGCAACCCTCATAATAAAGGCAGGAAAACATTATGGAAGAGAGGAAGAAAAGGCTGGAAAAGCCAGTGAGCTAAGCTGGCGAGAAAGCCAAGTCCCGGCTGTCAGCACATTACTCACCAATAAGAAATGTGGTGAGCAGAAGCAGAAAGCTTCCAAACTCAAACTCTGTCATATTAGACTCTTGTTAGGAGTCAAGTCAGCAAAGAACAGAAAGTTAAAGCAAAGAAAAAAACCCAACCAAACAGCACCAGGGATCATGCAATGATCGTTGTGCTAAACAAAAAATGAATGTGCCCATCAGCTAGCTCAGAGCTTTCATTAGCTGATACATGTTTGCAACATACAAATGTTATCTCCTGTTTCCTTATTAGAATATTGATTTAGATGCAGCAAACATAGCAGAGGCAAGCAGTGCTGGATTTGACATCTGCTGCAAGCAACAAAACTGTTTTGTTTCCTTATACACATTTGCTATTCATCAACTTTTTGACGGAATCTGTGTACCTTCATCAAATAAATCTGCAGCTAACAGTGCTCACACTCATTCTGTATGCAGCAGTCTTCATGAAAGTAACAATTAATGAGTGACTTGGAAGGGATTTCGTACCTTCATTTAACAATAACTAACTTTCAAAAAATGCCCAGCACACACCAATGATGACACATGAGGACTGGGTGACCAAGAACAGCTCTACAGGGCAGGATTACCTTTCCAGGCTGCCTCTGGAAACACACCTTGTTCCTACCCATCAAAGCTTCTGGTAACTTCTCCTTAACAGAGTAGAATAGTCAGTCCCTCTTCTCCTCCCAGCATCTGGGATATTTGCTGAAGAGGTCTGTAAAACTAGAGGACCTAAAGGCACTCCACAGACACTCATGTTAGAATCTGAACAGAATTCACTTAAAGAAGAACCTAAAATACTGATAGTCTGAAAGAGCTGACTTTCTATTCACTTAGTAATTCCTGTTACAGTTTCCCCAACAGTTGCAATTACCAAAATCCCAATACTTCAAATCCTCTCTGCATGTTTCTTTCATAACTCACACCAAGTAAAGTGCAAGCTGTCACTGAACGTCCTTCCATACTGAGGGGCACCTTTTTTGGCATGGTGACACTGTCACTGGTGATATCCAAAGGATTATTCCCTCCTGGTGAATTCTGTCTAGTTAGATGGAATTTCATCAAATAAATCTATGCCAAGTTTCCTGCAGTCTTTGAAATAAAACTGAATGCACGATTTCCTAGTCTTCAAAGATCCTCATGGATATCCATGGAACATCAAGAGAACTGTGGAATAGTCTTTCCATTAGTAAACCCTCAGTTATCCTTCAAGTGCCCTGTGATCATGTCAGACTTGCAATCAGCCATCCTTCAGAGTAGGTGCTGCCTATTCCACAGCAAGTACAGCGCCCTGCAGCACTTCCACAGCACCCAAGTCTCACCCAGACATTTACTGAGCCCAGGAATTTATGGCAACACTCTCATCAAAGAGCCAGAGAAGGATCTGTCGACCACAGTAACTTTAGCTACCCTTGCCTGTAGGAGGAATCCACAGAAACTGATTTGAGAGTTACTGCACACGTCATGACAGAGATGGAACAGGAGCGACACGTGCCAGGTCACTGCTGAGTCGCTCTCACACTCGCCTCATGTACAAACACTGCTGGTTTTCACCACAGTTAAAAACATACACAGGAGGCTCCTTCTTGGCAACAACTTAGATGAAGGGGGCATCTGAACTTAGATAAAAGCTTTTATAAAAGGACTTAGCTTTCTCCCTGTGAAGCAGCTCTTTTTTCCAGGCAATCACATACCTCAGCAACAGGCTAAAGCAAATGCACCACTGGAGACTCCAAACAGAGCAGTGCCAATCCATGCACAACGCAATTATTACTGTTTTTCCTCGTTATTCTGGTATGAAGTGACTTGGGTTATTGAACACGGTCCCAATAAAATTTGCTAAAAATAAAATATTCTCTATTCCATAATCTCTGTAAGTCTGACTTGCATACCACTAAGACATTGCAATGTTCAAGAGGGATTTATTTTGATGCAATACATCTGAAGCCACAGAAATCATTATAGCAAAAAAATCTTTGAATGCACATGCAAACCAGAGAAGGTACAAATCCTTGCTTAAAGTCAAGTTTGTTTTGATAGTTCCACTGATGCCGTGGCAGCCAGTAACAATACCATCTACCACTTCAGAAAATCCACATTTCAGAAGAAGAATCTTGATTTTCTAAATACAGTTGGCTTTTTCTGCAGCTGTATAACTATAAAGATTTTGCCTGACACTTAAACCAAAGCTCTGTTTAAAACCCTTGCAGTTTGAAGCTGACATGTTGAGCTCCTCTGAAAAGAAAGAAGGGTTTTTCAATGTGCTCCCACATATCCAAAGCGCTCCCCATCCAGCATTCTCTCTGCTGCTGTCAAATCAACCCTGTACAAGGCCAGCTCAGTAGGGAGTTAAATGCAGTAAGCTTTGAACGACACCCCAAATATTCACTTGATGTGTGCCCAGTTTTGCTTCCAGCTCCGTCCCTGGTCACCAGCTGTGTGACAACAGGCAGCTCTTGACTGCCAAGGGCAGCACCAAGGCACTGCACGATACTGCGGAAAAGAAAAAGTGATTCAAACACCCTCCCAGCTACCCACCCCAAGTATCCCACACCATCCTAACCACCCTTCTACAGAATGGGGGATGCTGAGAAAGACAGCAGCACAAGAATTCTGCTTCACCTCCCCAAAGACCTGGTGCTGGGTCAGAAATCCAAGACTGGAAAAGACCTCTGGAGGCCATCACGTCCAACCTATGACCCAACATCACCATGTTGACTTGACCACGGCACCGGGTACTGCATCCAGTCTTTCCTTTAACACCTCCGGAGACAGTGACTCCACCACCTCCCTGGGCAGTCCATTCCAATGTCATCTCTTCTATGAACAAATTCCTCCTGATGTCCAACCTAAACATCCCCTACGCGGGAGTGTCTTACACGGGAAGCAGCCAGGAGAAAGACCTGGGAGGCAGAGAGGTGGGGAAAGGAGCGAGGTGCTGGGGGACATAACCGGGACGGGGGTCGGAAGATGGATGTGCACGAAGACACGGGGACACAAAGACACAGGCAAGGACGGACGGCAAAGGACGGGGGCAGAGTAGAAGGACTACAGGCAGCTACAGAGGAGAGGCTACAACCAACTCCACAGCGCGGAGGAAGCGGCACCGGCGCCCGGGGAGCCGTAGATGTCTCACCTCGCAGTCTCCGCGCCAGGCGCTTGGCCCAGGCCGCTCTGCGGGGCGCGGCTCCGTCGGGCGGCCCCGGGAGGCGGCCCGGCCCCTCGGCCCCGCCGTGCCCCGCGGGGCCCCGCCGCGCCCGCCGCCCGCCGCCCGCCGCGGCCCCCGCGCCGCTGCCCAGCGACGAGGCGGCTCTGCTGCCCCACTCCACGTCCATCTCCAGCACCGGCCCCGCCGCCGCCGCCGCCGCCGCGTCCTCCTCGGGCTCGAAGCCCGGGTTGTCCCGGCTCCAGGCCTGCCGCGAGCAGGCGGAGAGCGGCGGCGACGGCGGGCAGGAGCCGGCCCGCGCCGCCTGGCCCAGCCGCTCCAGCTCCAGCTGCTCCCGCCCGCGCCGGCAGCCGCCGCCGCCCGCCATCGGCCCTGCCGCCGCCGCCCCTTCCCCGCCCTCCGGCGGAAAGCCCGGGGTACGGAGGGAGATGTAGTCGCCTGGGCTCCCGGCGGGAGCGGCGGCCGGGACCTCCTTCCCGCCCTCCTCCTCCTCCTCCCACGCCTCCCTCCCCTCTCCGAGGCAACCCCGGACCGCCCCGGCCGTAGCGGTGCAGGGGCCGGCGCCGGGCGCTTGGAGTCCCGCTCGTCCTCGGCGAAAGTACGCGGGGGCCTCGCGGAGAGGCTGCGCTGGTTAAATTTGTGGGCAACAGCGATTTCGCATCCTTTTAAGAAGAAGCATTAAAGCTCCCCCCGCCCGGTCTAAGCCCCAGTGAACAACAACGCGAGTACAGGGGGTTGAGGTTTTGTTTTATTTCATTCCCGTTACAGCAAACACCGCCCGGCAGCGCAGGGAGCAGCGCGCCCGAGGGGCGACGCTCGCCGTGTCCCACAGCCCAGGGGCCACGGGCCGCCCAGAACCCCGAAAGTCACCACGCGGACTACATTAACAAACAGCTCCCCGAAATGAAGCTAATCCCCGCTTCCCTCGGGTGGGGATTGAAAAAGAAGGGAAATACTATTTTTGTCTCCCTCTAAATGGTGACTTCGTTACTTTCGATGCTGCGACGATCCTGAGAATCCTCGGCACTTTCCAGGGTTTGGTTGCTGATATCGTCAGAGAGCTCAGCTGAGACGCGGTCCCGGCTCTCCCTGCTCTCCACACTCGGCTGGCTGTCCCGGCTCTCCCTGCTCTCCACACTCGGCTGGCTGTCCCGGCTCTCCCTGCTCTCCACACTCGAGAGGCTGTCCCCCCTGACAGCAGACTTGCTACTGTCGCCTTCTGACTCGTGGCTGTCGGATTTGTGCCGGCTGTCGTTCTCCAAGCTCCGGTCACGCAGATCGCTGTCCTGCTCGTGGCTCTGGTCAGACCACAGCGCGCTGCTGGCGTGCTTCCTCAGGGAGCTGCGGGAAGCAGAATCCTCCCGGGAGACAGAGCGCTGGCTGTCTGCATCCATGTCGCTCTCATCTTCCTCAGTGGCATCAAAGATGAGCTGTGTTAGAGAGCAGAACAAGAGCCATTGTCACTCCTGAGGAACTGCTCCGCCAAGTGCTGCACTCACGCAGGCTGCTCGGGCTGCGGGGACGCTCACAGCCTGCGTGATGAGCCTCTGCCTGGAGATACTCCGGTGTTTTATGGGGTTACATGAACCTTTCACATTATGAGAAACTCTCATTTGCCCCTGGGCTCAGATTTTACGTGTGCAAGTATGTGGTGACAGTGCAAACCGCAGTTTGGCACAGCTTGCAGCAGCAGGCAGCCCTCCTGCCCCGGTGCACGGGCAGCCATCGAGACCCCCTGATCAGAGGTACCCACAGAAAGGAAATGCATTCCTCCACTTACGCCTACTTTCCCCATACCAGCTTTCCAAACCAACCCCCATAAAATGCCATGTCCATTTTCAAGTTCACTCCCCATTTCCGAGAGCGTGGGTGCCACTGCTCAGTGCTATTTACCTTTTTGTTAGCTTTGTGGAATTTGACAGACTTCAGCAGTGCAGCTTTTGCCCTCAGCAGTGCGGCTTTTGCCCTCATCCTGTAGGCCACACTGTCACCTCTGCCAGCATTGTCTCTCTGGGTGAAAGGGAAAGTGGGGAATGGTTCAGTTACTGGAATGTCAGTGGGAAAACTCGTGACAACCTCCTCGGATTCATCCGTGTCATTGGAATCATTGTCATCGTCGTCATCGTCATCATCCACATCTTCATGGCTCTTGCTTGACACATCAGGAAAGTGCTGGAAAACATTTATTATGCATCAGGCCAGTGAACAGGGATGTGAGGGGTGCAGACTGTTTCTGTCCCATTCACCCAGGGCTTAGGCACTGTTGAGGAGCTACATGCACGCATTGCACTGAGTTCACCTCACCCTGCCTGGAGCTTTGTTTTATTTCAGGAGAGATGTTACTGCAAGAACCACACCTGAGTGAGGAAAAATGAGAGCTGCTACACACTGGCTGCCCTGCAGCACTCAACTGACATGTTGTCCTTCAAAACACTTACCAGCTGTTCTGGGACATCCACGCTTTCTTCTGAAGAGTAAAGGGTCTGAAAGCAGCACAGAGCTCAAAGTTAGTACACAAAAGCAAATACCGTGGAGCTGATCAACATGTTGACTATTCTTTAAGCACTTAATCATAACTTGCAAATCTTGGTATGGCAAGATGCTCTGATTTCTCTTCCAGTTAGGTGCCTGTACCTGCTGAGATGATGCCAGGTCACTCTGCAGGTGCTGCTGACTCTCCTGAGACTGAGAATTCACGTGGTCATTGTGATAATATCTGTGCAAGTGATGGCCCCTGGAGTCCTTCAAGAGAAAATAAAAGGGAGGGGTTAATCCTCAAAGGAGCAGGCAAAGCTGCTGCATCCCAACCTGTGTTTTGAGGCAGATGTGGCATCTGCAGTACATAGTCCTTCTGTATGGGATGTGCCCTCGGCTATTCATTGCAGTAGGAGGAGGACTCAGAACAAGCCATGATCCCAGATGAACACTGTACCCAAAGGAGAGATACATGTGCCTCTCTCGCTGGCAGAACCTGGGCAAATTCAGATCAGTTTCTCCAGCTTGTATTTATTGAGTGGAATTTTGAGTTATATCTAACAATCATTGCTTCTGCTAATTCTTAGGCCCTTTCTGGAGGGCGATTTATCTCCCACATCATGAGGACTAAACTAAATGCAGTAGCTGGTTCTCAGAGCCAAGAATTTATTTTACAAGGGTAACAGCTGGCAATAGGGAATAAATTGAAGAGCTATATATAAGACTGAATGCAGTTCGCTTACATCACCCAAAAAAGAAAAAAGGATATTGGATTAAGGTGCTCCTCTAACACCAAACGTTGTCATCTGATCCACACTAACAAATATTGGTTATAGCAACTTCGCCATCCCTTTTCTCTTTTTAATTAACAGCTAACACATTTTTCATTAAGAAAAAAGACTTCTGGTGCTGGTCCGGAGATAGAAGTAATGCAAGTCCACAACCAGGACACATGACACAGGAAAAAGTCTGTGGACATCAGTGGCTCTCTGCTTTGAAACTGGCTCATAACAGCCAGGTGAGGACATGTTCTGCAAGCATCTATAATCATAGAACAAGTACCACAGAATGTGTTTTGGAGGAAAACAAACAAACAAACAAACAAACAAACAAAATCAAAAAGTACTTATCAAAGAAAATTTACAGAAAGACAAAATGAGCTTACATATTTTTCCTCAGAACTGGCAGAAGTGGCATGCTGCTTGGATTGAATCCCCTTGAAGGGAGAAATGAGGAAAAAACATTTATCAGTATTTCTCGCTGATGTGCAAAGGGAATAATGCAAGTGCTTAAGATGGTGTTTGTGATTTACTCACAGGCCATGCAGAAGTGATGCTGATAAGGCATAAACACAGAACTGCCACCTTCATTGTGATAATTTACCTAGAAAATATTTTGGGACAGTAAGTCAATAAAGTAAAATACCACAAAAATGCTACAGGCTTTTCCTTTATCCTGGTGTGCTTCATTGTGCCAAGACCAGGTTCCTGCTATGGATTCAAGTTGCCCATTTCTTCTATCCCTCATCAGCACCTCCCACTCACCTTGTCATGACTTAGCAGCTCAAGAAGCTGCTCAAAAAGATTTTTTAAACTGAGTGCTGGGAAGAGCTGAGTAACGGTGAGAAAAAAACACACTGAAAATGTGAACTGACTCCTGGTGTCTGCTGACTTGCATAGGCAAAGGAAAAGCTCTGTAAAAAAAACTGCTATAAACATCAGCTTTGGTTTATCTTCATTAATTTAACACAATAGTTTTAAAAAAGAGGCAGGTAAAGGCAAACAATTTGTATTCTCTTGTCAGCTATTTTAAAACTAGTTTCTAGGGTTATTAACTTGAGTAAAGTCAGTTTATGTGAACATAAACTGCTCTTATTGATAGACGTGCATTTCCCCCTCCAGAAGTTTGAACAAAATAACCTGTGTTTCCAAACAAGAGATTAAGTGAAATAGCTGCTCCCATAGCTGTTCACGTTGCAGCTTTAGTAATTTAATAAATGACTGATTCCTGCTGAAATTAGGAGAGCTACAGTAAATTTCAGCGCTTAGTGACCTGTTCCCAGAATAAGGAACATCCCTGAGACTTTAAACCAATTTACTGATGAGCAAGAGTCCTTCAAAACTTTGGTAAGTCACAGCAGGAAAGAAAGCTGCTTGGGACATTTAAAATGTGTTAGTAAGGCTGGCCCTGAGACAGGAGACTCTGATAGAGGTATTGCAATCTCAAGTTTCACAGGGAAGCGTGACTGTCCCATCCAGTCAGGATTGTGCAGCACAAACCGTGAGCCTGCCAGGAGAAAGAAGGACACTGCCAGGCAGTGGTTACATGAGGAAGAAAGCTTTCTGTGTTCAAGCACCAGCTCTGAGTTTCTACTGCATGGTTCAGTGGCAGGGTTTCCAGTAACCTTCTCCCAACATCTATCAGCACACAAATTTAAAGTTGAGATTATGTGTAATACCTGGCATTGCTAAAGCAACCTTGCTCCTATAAAAGTACACCTTTTTCCACAGAGAAATATCAAACATCCCTGCCCAGTGAAGCAGTTTTCAAAGATCTGCTCAGTGTTTCCTAGGCTAAATCTGCAGATGGATTGGCACATGTCAGGGAAAAAGAAAAAAAAAAATAAATTACCTTTTCTGGTGCTGAAGGAGTCAGCCACAACCAGAGCACTCTTGGTGATCCCAGCAGCAGCTCCAGCCAGTTGGCTCCCAGCAGCTCTGGCTTTCTCCCCTCGTCCCCTGCTGCCTGACATCTCTGAGCTCTGGGAATTTAAACCCTGTCCCAAGCACAGCCACCAATCCCCAGGAGGCGGAAAAAGATGAGGTCATGAGGCTCCTGGCCACTGTCCTGCCCACGTTCTCCTACACTTCCTCTTTGGCTTTGTGGCTTTTGAAGCAAACAAAAAACCCTTCTAAGGTTAAAACATTACTTATGGGCGAGATCATTAACCAGCAGGTCTGTTGAATGCACGGTGTTTGGAATAGTGTAGGAGGGCTTCAGGGCATGTCTGTTCTACTGTTGTGAAAAGCCAGAGCCCAGCTTCCCAGAAATCTCTTGTGCCCTGTTCTGCAGGGGGTAGGGATATCTAATGTGTGCTGGAAGAAATAAATCTGAACATGAAATCCACAGAAGAGGTGTTAATGTTTCCACAAAGCTGTAGGCTTGCTCGCCAGGGCGTGCATGGTGCAACAGGAATTTCAAAGATGTTGCAGAACATGGCCTTTTGCATTTTTTGGTCTGACCTGGATTAAATAAACAAACAAACAAATAAATAAATAAATTAGTGGTACTAGCTGTCTCAGTAGGCATTCTGCTTCTGCACCCAGAAATGTGTTTGTAAAGGTGTACAAGAGCCAGTGGTCTAATTAAGGAAGACTGGTGCATCCTTACGAGGAATTATGAGGAATTCTTGCTCCTTTTCATTTGTATTCCTTCTGGCTCCTTTCTCAGGTGGTTTGGTCAAGTCATCTGCTACAGCTGTCTCATGCACCAAATCCATTTCAGAATCCTTTTCAGGGACCAGATGCCAGATATTTTTCAAGTTTAAAAAAAAAAAAGGCAAGCAGGTATATCTCCAGCATTAGGAGTGCCATGACTGGCATTGGGAAGCAAAGGACATGATGGGATGAAATTCCGTGCCTGCTATGGAGCAGTGCTTCAGCCCTGCTGGTGGGTGACAGATCTGTTGTGGCCTCTCTTGGATGCCCATAGCTTTGGACTGACTCTGCAGCAGCTGGGATGTGCTGGAGGGCTCTCAGACGCTCTTCCATGTGTTGTGTCTTTAAAAGAACAATGAGGGGTCATTCAAACACAGGAGAACATTCCAAAGAGCCCTCTCAGAAAGCAGAATATTTATAACTTTTTTGAGGTGGTTATCTTGCTTCTCATTTGTGACACCCAGCTGAGGTTTGCTGCGTCCCTAGTCAAGAAGACAGGAGACCTGTTTGCACCAGCTCCTGTTACCAGTTATCCTGTGTTTACTGACACTTCTGGGGCATGCTTACAGACATCAGGAGTAACATACCCATGTTAGCTCGGCACCTGCCCGTCACATCGTCACACAGACTTAGCTGATTACATTTTTGAGCCGAGATCAGCGACAGCTGGAATTTCAGCTTTGTGTACTTAAGAGAGTGTTCTAATTCCCAGCAGGAGAACTGGATAAAAACATGGTTGACGGTATATCATTAGTTGTTCTGACCGTAAGGATCCATCTGAGCAAGCACTACCCTAGCTTTTATTTTTGAAGTTATGTGATCTTTGTCGTATGGTAGCCCAGGAAAGACTTTTCAACCAAAACAACCTTCAGCAGTTAGGATTTCAGCATCAAGATCTTACACAGATTTAGACAGATTGACCATCTCCCAATCATGTCTACAACTCAGTGCTGCTGGAAGCCAGTTTGCTGAAGGCCTTGGATGCAGACACAGGACTCCAGCTGGAAGTGGGTGCTCTTTCAAAGTGTTGCTTTGAGCATCACATGAGAGCTGATACTTAATTAGTATCAACAGGGCAGCTTCAAAAGGCCACTGCTGTTGACTCCAGGGAGCCCCAAGCCAGGTCCTTAGGTAGCCAAGTACGTTTGATCCCAAACACCAGCCCTGACCATCAGTAAAAAACCCCTTCCATCTGACAGAGCAAAAACGGCGACAGAGTGAAGCCAGCAGCTCACACCACTGGATGTGGGACTGGGTGTGCTGTGTCCTGCCCTCCTGAACACACCCTGGATTAAATTTTAAGCCTGAAAAACCTACTTTCCCTACAAACCATTCATCAAGGGATGCAGAACTGAAAAACAACATCATGCTCAAAGATCCTCTAGAGCTGCTGTCTGGCCAAAACCAACACTTGCAATCTGCATAATGGTGTACTACTGTGTATCAGACGAGCAGGAAAATATGTATCATGTAAACAACCTGTTTCACCACCTTCACCAGTCGTGCTGATGGAGCCATTAGAAACAGACCCTTCCTGCAGTTTGTTAGACATTCCCGTGCAGGTCAATTGTTGCTGTGGCACCTCAAGGCAAATGTTTTGCAAGAACTTGGAACTCTTGTCTCGCAGCAGAGTCTCTGTGTGACCCACCCCCCAGGAGCAGTTTCTGGCAAACAACTGATGTTTCCAGTGTGCTGGGAGATTACAGTGATTTTGAGTATGTTGCCAAAGCTACATGGTGGATTTTGTAAGAGCTAAGGAGCAACAGGGATGTTTTGCAGTGATCCAGAAGCAGGATGAGAAGTGACAGCTATTACTAAATGTCTTCATTTTATGCAAGATTAGCCCATACAGGGCTGTAGTAAATTTAGCACTTGCCTCATGCCTATCATTATGTGGTTATGCCTTCTGTAAATCATTTTGTCTAGTGGAGAAATCCATTGCCTTGGTAGGATTTGTGCTTCTTCTTGTCTCAAAGATAAGGAGCGAGCAGGGCAGAAAGTGGGGAACTTTCACCATTTTCACTTCCCACGTTAAAAATCCTTAGTTCTGGAGAGGGCACTTGTCTGCTGGTGGCACAGCAGAAGCAGCTTGCTTGGATTTGTACAGGTGGGAGGGTACATGATTCTGGCTTTCAAGAGCTGTCAGGGTCTGTGCAGAGCATGACTCTGGCTGTAATTTGTTGCATGTAGGTGACATTTTCTACTTGTCTGTCCTGTCAAACAAAGTTTTTGACCACAATTCCTTCCACTCTGGGCTGTGCTGGGAGCATGTGGTTAGGCTGTCATTTTGTCCTGTCAAGAAGCTGTATCAGTGCCTCCCTGTGCAACCTACCCCGCATCCTGAGCTAGGACACCAGTGTGATGCCCAGCAATTCCTCTGGCTGGCTTGGGAAATCCCAGCCTGCCTGCAGTGGCCTCAGTGCTCAGTCAGCTTTCAGGACAACTGGATTTTGTTGAGTTTTGCTCACCCAAAAATAAGTCTGGAGGTGAACATGAGGAAGGACTAGATGGCAAAGACTGAGACTGGAAGAGAGAGGCTGTTTTCCTCAGCAGCTGCATTAAGGATGCTGTAAAATACTGTTTTGCAACTAGAATATCCCCAAGAAAAGCAGACTTAATAAAGACAGGTTTCTGTGAAAGACAGATGAAATGCAAAACTTTCTTATATTGCTACCATAAATTGCTCTTTGGAAACTCAGTGTATCAAGAAATGCACCTCCCAAAGCCATTACATTTTCCTAATTAAACCTTCAAAAGTGAGGAAAAGCTTACACACAACAGTGAGTAGACTTAAAGCCTTCTGCTTCTTAAACAGACTCCACAGACCACCACAGTGTTTGTGTCTGGGCCCAGGAGAATATTTGGTATGCAGAAGAGATATGGGTGCCAGATCTGCTTGATAAAGACATTACAATGGAGATTTGGTCCTTTCATGTGTGAGCAGGGCACCCCTGATAGCACATGCTTTGCAGCATGGCTGTGTATCCTTTCCTTTGTACCACTTGGAGCAATTAAAGGATTGCTCTTTCCCAGAGTCAGCCCCAGCAGTTCCTCAGGGAGTTGCAGAAATGGGCACCACACTGACCTAGAGCTGGAGAAGGTGACAAATTGGGAATGAATAGTGACTTTCTGGGAAACAACCCCACCACAGGCTGAGAGCACATTAGAAAGCGCCAGTGTCTGAAACATTGCACAGTTTTTTGGTCTGTCTTTTTCTCCCTCTGCTCAAAGAGAGCCCACTCATTTGTCTCTGGCTTCTGGGACTAGTCACTAGCTGTTCCCACTTTCCAATGGCTTTTTAGGAACAGCTTTGGAAAGTGAAAAAAAATAAATATTTGAGTAACACTGCCATGCAGCTGTATCTCACAAATCCTGGAGGCTGGACAGCCTCAGTCAGATCCCAGCTTTCAGAGAGGCAAGAGGATGCTCCTGTAACAGCACAAATACAGTCCAGCTGTCTACACCTTGCTAAAATGGAGCCCCACTGACATCCCTTCCCTCAACTTTTACAGCCAATTAGAAAAAAAAACAGATTTTTTTTTTTTCCTGTTGAAATTAATGCATTTTAATACTGAAGCCCATGTAGCAGCAGGAATTAAACCAGCACAGAAACATTAGGTTATTTTCTGGTCATCAGAGTTACCAGCATGAAGAGCAAAACACCAGCTTTTCAGGGCTTGGTTTGTGGTTGTGCTTCAGCTCTGAATTGACAGGGGAAGAATTGCATTAGTTTCAACTGGAAAATAACAAACACAATAACAGTCCGAAGGGCTTGTAAAAACAAGAACGACCAGTGAAAGGATATGTGGTGTTCACCATGTTTTCATAACTGTGCCATTTCTTAGTGTATGTAATCCTCAAAAAGCAATTTTTTGAGAACAGGAGGATGAGACTTTCTCATCTCAGTGGGAGCTGAGCTCAATTTGAAGCCTGAACACTGCTGCAGAGATAACGCTCCAGGATGAAGGAAAGCATGCAAGGTGTGTATGTTTAAATCCCATATATGCTCATATGCTCAGAAACCATCAGATTGCCTGCTCAGGGCTCACAGTCTGAGTGGAATTTGAGAGTAGGAAACAGCTTTACAGAAGATTGCTTCTCAGACAAGCATTGCAAAAACTTTGTGACAAGTTGTTTCCCTCTCTCCCCCCTGCTCAGTTCCCTGTTTCTGATCCTCCTGCAAAATTTTCTCCTCCTACTGAGGAAGGACACTAATGGAAAAATCTGAATATGCAGAATGAGTATGGAAAGAACAGCGTCCTCTCACTCTGCCTTGTGAAACTTGGAAAGTCACGAGATGCCTGTTCTCCCAAGTGCGGGGAGTTCTGGCAGGGCACAACACGCAGGATCGTGCACACTGCACCCCTCCGGTCGCATCTCCTCGAAGCTCTGCGGGCAGAACGCAGAGAATCACCCCTTGCTGCAAGAAACAGAGCGGAGCACAGCGCAGCAGGACGGAGAAGGGGTAGACAGGGACATGATGGGCCAGCTGCTCCACAGGCTGCCTCTGTGCGTGGCTGAGAGGAGCATGGCAGAGTCCTAACTGCATCCCGGGAATCCTCGTCACACAGCGGCCCTGATTTTGCATTCCACGTTGGCCACGCCGAGCTCCATGCCGCATTTCCAAACACAGCCGCGCAAGGATCGCAGCACGAGGACCAGAGAGTCCAAGAAAGTTTGCAACCGGTCCCAGGGACAAATCTTTCACGAGACACGCTTTCCGAGTGCCTCCTGGAAGAGGCCGGCGTGGAACAGATCGTCTGGAGAGGTGCCGGGCGTTGCGCAAGCCAGGATTCCGCCCCGCACGTCTGTGGCTATCTGTACACAAGGCATCTTTTCTGCAGAGGGGCTGGGGCGGGGGAAGCGTGTGCTGTTTGCATGTCGTGAGCCTGGCAATAAACCTGACCTCAGACACAGGCTTGGCCACATATCAGAAACCAGATTTCACGTGGCTCCAGCCTCTGCCGCGGGCAGTTTTCTCAGCTCTCAGCCCGCGGCCGCCATGGTCTGAGGCGGGACGGGCGCAGAAGTGAGTCAGCGTGGAAGCAAACACGGCCCAGGCGCTGCGCCCCGGCCTGCGGGAGCGAAAACCCACCCGTGGGCCTGCTGAGGGGAAATCAAAGAGCTGGGGACTGGGCCTGGGGAGGAAGTTGTTTGGCCAAGAAGCTGATTTGATTTTGTGGGGGAACCGAAAAGCAGCAGGCCGGGGTCAAGGCCTCTCCCGTCTCGACTGAATCGTGGAGAGATTTCCCGCAGCTTGCTCAAGGCTGGAGGTGTTAAGGCTGTTTTCCCACAAAGCCTATCCAGGCAGGAGCTCTGAAGCAATGAATCATTTCAGCTCTGGCTTGGAAAGCCAGAACATCTCCTGCGTGTCAGTACACTTCTTCTAATTAGTATTGGGGTCACCACCTCTTGTGCAGCAAGCAATAAATGTGCCAATAGATAAGATCGTTCACACCCAGCAATTTCTCCTCGTGTTCCGCATACTAAATTTTTTTAAACTTGAAAGTTTTTGTAATGAAATGTGAAGTAATAACTCATACCTGACCGGTATTACCATCAGCAAATCAAAGGGGATGCTTTCTTAAATGTATAATTTTTTTCAAGAAAATAGGATAAATGGATGGACTGAATAGTTCAGATACAAGTGTCTGGGAAAAAGTAAAAAAGTTTCTTTTCATTAAGCACAGAAGCACAAACACATCTGCCAACTCCCTGCTCTCCCTCCTTGCTCACCAGCTCTCTTTGGAAAGGGAGCTGCTCTTTTGGAAATACACAGCTGAGAGATAATCACATCCAGATTTAGGAAATAACATTTTGCACATAATTCATACTGGCTACCTAGACAGATTACTGGTTGAGCGCGCAGCTATAAATTTGGCAGAATAAATGGCAAACTGTGGTTGGCATACGGACGCAAAGCAGGATGCAAACTGCAGCTATACATTAACTAGAGGAAAGGAAAGCCCAAGAAACTGAGTTAAGCTGCAGGATATGGAGCAAACAATAAGAAGGGGCAGCTGACATGGCAACCGACTCTTGAGGAGCATATGCAGCATCAGAGCTCTTTGCATTAGGAAGAACATTACCAGTCAATAAATAACAAGCCAGCACTGCTATTTTGCTCGCTGAGTCTTGTTTATCACAAAGAAGTCAAATGACTTCTCCTCACCCGTGGAAAATCTGAACACGGAGGATGACAGGCAATTTTGGGAAGCAACATCCGTTCTGTATGGAGAAACTTGATCTGCTGTACCCAAAATAGCTGCTGTTGAGACACAGACTAGATCTCAGCTCAGCAATCGATTAGGCGCAAGGAGGAAGCTCGACTGCTGGTGGGAGCTGAGCTGGTCTCACCTCGGGCAGCAGGGCAGCGACACGTGGGCTGAGCCAGGCTGGAGAACACAGATCTCAGGGGGCAGGCTGTCAGCAGACAACTCTGTGCCTTCTGCAGGGCTGAAAAGCATTTTTCGTGTACCCAGTCCCTGAAGGGAGAATCACAGGAACTCTGGCACCTGCACCTTCATTGGCACCAACGCAGTCGCATCCCACAGGAGTTTCCCACATCCCTGACACTTCCTATCTCTGCCCTCCCCTAAAAGTGCAGGCAAGGGCATATTACACAGCTATCCAGGCTCCCTAAACAACCACCCCCCCTTAAAAAATCAACAGCAAAGGAGAGTGCTGGGTCACAGCAAGTCCCACTGAGATTATTCCTAGTCTTCTGATTCAGGCTTAAGTAAAGACAGAAGGAGGAAGGCTTAACTTCAACAAGTATTCACCGTCACGGAGGTTTCTTTTCCTCTCCTCCAGGCAAAGAAGCCAGGCTGATACACTGGGAATCTGTATGTATACTTTCCAATTTTTCAGGTCAGCAGATTCATTTATCCTGCCTATTTTCCAGGTAGCTGCTCCCCTGAGAGGGAGAACAGTGTGATACAGCTGCAGTCCCACTGGACATAGATTTTTACAAGAGGAAAGGCAGGACCAAGTCTCAGAGCAGGGGTGATAGAAGATGGGTTGCCCAGGGAATATTTTCCATGACTCTGTTTTGGGGTCTAACACTGCTGCTTCACAGGTAAGTTACTGGGCACCCTCAGTGTCTTGTCTGGGGTCTTAAGATGATAGGAATTATGTAGATTTTCCAATAATAATTAAAAAACAGTAGCATCAAAATAAAAATAAATGCAAACTACCATGACAAGGCTTTTTTTTTTTTTTTAAGTAGCCTTTAATTTAGTTTCATGTCTACCACACCTGCTCTTCCCATGCTGATGTTACAGCATGTGGCTTCAATAATTTTCAGCAAAAATAACATTAATTATAGCTCTGGTCTTGCAAAGCTGCTGTACGGGCACAAGCTTTCTCTTGGAGATCAAACAGTTACCAGGTCCTGGTTTTGGATAGACTATCAAATATATATTTTTTAAAAGGCAAGCCACTCTAAATCTTGATATAAAAATAATTTGCTCATTTTGTTTATCATCTCATGGCTTGATACAACAAATGAGATGAGGCATAGATGCCTAAGAGATACTAAAAGCTCACTCTGAACTCCAATTGCACTAGCATTTCTCTTAACGCATTGATTTCCCATCTTTATCACCATGGATATCGCGGAAAAATACAGAGGGAAAATACAAAACAAATTACAATAAAATTAAACCCAGCCAAGTAATTGCATTCATTGGCTGTAGGTTTCAAACATCTTTCTCCAGCAGGACATCTTCCCTGTAGGCTTCAGTGGAGAGCAGCTCTGTTTGCACATGCAGAGACTGCACACTGGAGGCAGGGAAAGAGAGAGGCTGTTCCAATTGCATGGGCTACACGGATGCTGCAAACTGAAGCTAGGGACAGCAGGGATGCTCCCCTCTCGCCACAAGAAGGCCTGCTGACAAATTGGCCTGTCTGCTTCTTCCCTGCTTAGCAGTTAAAGGGGGCAAAGGCAAGCCTGTGGTCTCCCTTGTCCCATGTTGGAACAGCTGCTGGAGCTATCCAGGGGTCCAGGGCAGTGCCCTGAAGATCTTTCCTGGAAAGCCCACAACTCCCCCAGGCCTGAACTGGTAATACAGACAGACAAGAAGAGTCAATCACCACAGGTTACAGATGATAGAAACCAGAGGATGAGGGTTTGTGGATTTTAAAGCTTAAATTGGCCATCTTTTTCTCTGACCCCCCTGCACACATCAGACTGAAGGACAAACTTCACGTACTACTGAGCTTATCAGCTTGCATTTGGCCAAATGCAGTTGTTCCTCCCGCACTGGGGTTGTTCTGTGTTAAAGCTACTTTCCATACAGTCACGCTGATGAGCACCACCCACTTGTAACTCTAAGAATTAATTTATGCACAGGCCTTTGGATTTCCCCTTTTTTTTTTTTTTTTTTTTTTTTTTTTGCGGCCAGAGAAGAGATCATTCCAGCCATTTACACAATTGGGCCACGTATAAACACAGCAGCCCGGCTCACAATTATCAGTTCTGTTCCAGACTCTGCTATTCACGAGTTATATTTTGATTTTAACAGAGGTAAGCCTGATGGCATTGCTGGTGGGGTTTTGGCAGCACCCTTATGCTCACAGCTAGGACAGCCACCCCAGGGCACTGGCTTCTCGCCCCGCTCTAGTTTCAGATTTTACTGCCCAAGACATCTTCTTCACTCTATGTCAAACCTATCTGTGACTTCTAGGGAAACAGGAGCTTCCCCAGCTCCTTTAGGCTGCATGCACACACCCTGGCTTTATGGAAATAATATTTCTTCTCCCAGTAATCAGCTCTGAAGGACAGCAAGATGTCAAAGTAGCTGAACCACCGATGCAAAAGGGATTAGAAACACATGGGTATTAAAAAAATTTTAAAAGTGGCAATATTTCTCCACTCCTTTCTCAGGGCAATACAATGCACTTTCCTTGCTCTTTCCTCTGCAAAAGCTTTTCCTAAATTCCTAAGAACACCTTGTCATCATGCAGGGCCTGTGCCCGGCAGGAGCAAATCTTGTGCAGGTTTTCCAGCTCTTACTCTCCAGAAAATCTCGTCAGCACCACAGGCCCTACTCTAATGAGCAGCAAGGCGGAAACTGGGCTCTCCAATGAAAACAGCTATCGGTTTATTTGTTTGGGTTTTTATTTCGACATAGTAATCTCCCTGCAGGCGCTCTAGGAAAGCACAAGAGGAATGTTGCTTCTGCGAAATGTAATTAACATAGTTTTCTTCCTGCTGCAAAGTATAATTGCAAATATAAACCAACACACGAGAACGGGGTTATTTTGGGCGATGGTTTTGTGCAGAAAAATATTGTGACAAGTTTGGTTTGTCAAACTGAAGATGGGGCAGACGTCTCTCTCCCTTCCTGTTTAAGCCAGTGGTCTGGGAAGGGCTGCCGTAACCTATAATGACGGTCAGCTCACCCAAAGAAACTCGTTTCCCCCGATCTATAAATGCAGTTTTCTGAAGGCTGAACACGTGTCAGAACATGCACATGCTTTGTGATCCTGTGTGACACGGCAAACCCTGATCTGATTTCAAATTGTGTTAAAACTTACATAAAAATGCCTCAGTCCTGACAAACCTGCCGCCTTTCAGTACCTGAGGGGAGCCTACAAGAGATCTGGAGACTAACTGTGCAAGGATAAAGGACAAGGGGGAGTGGCTTTAAACTGACAGAGGGCAGATTAAAATTGGCTATTAGGAAAAAATTCTTTATTGTGAGGGTGGTGAGGCACTGGCACGGGTTGATCAGAGAAACTGCAGAAGCCCCATCCCTGCAAGCGTTCAAGGCCAGGTTGGACGGGGCTCTGAGCAACCTGGTCTAGTGGAATGAGTCCCTGCCCAGAGCAGAAGGATTGAAATTAGATGGCCTTCAAGGCGCCTTCCAACCCAAACTACTCCACGATTCTATCTACTTTCTCACACACAGCTCACACAAAGGTGTGAAATATCAAACTCAAAGGAATGAGCCAGACTTTCCTCTGCAAAAGCATTTCCTAGAACCTGACCAAACATGGGATCATCTTCACATTTCACTGTGTATTTGCACTTGCTGTTCAGGTGGCAGAGCACTTAAGGCTGTACAGGGCTGAGCCCCAGGAGCTGCTGAGAGCAGTGGAGCGTGGCACAGTGGGACTGCATGGCTGCAGCCCAGGGAAGCAGCGGTGAGTCACCTCCTGGCTGGAGGTCACTTCACCCAGATGGGCAATTCCCTGCAACGTGTCCCCACATGCAAAACGTATAATCCGAGACGGAAACGGGGGACTGAAATAACAAATGGTTTGCTTTTCCCTGCCCTCCACGCCAGGTCAATCATTAAACGCAAATGAAAAATTACATTCCATCAGCACAAACCCTCACTAGTAGAAGTAGGCATTTGCTCACTGAACTTGTTTGGATCTGGGCTCTACAGTCATTACTATAAATCTTTTTGAGCCAGCGTACCTTAAAAAAACCCCCATCAGCTGCTTTCTCTCTTATCTTCTTTATTCACTGCAGGATTATACAAGTGAATACTCTGTCCTCCATCTGTAAAACAAGACACTGCAGCACAGGTGGCCTGGCTGAATAAATCACCGGGGAAAAGCAGGCAACACCTCTGCACCCTGTGGAACTGCAGAGCAGTCAGTCCCCCCTCGGTGCCTGGAAAGATCCTGGAGCACATCTGCCTGGAAACAGTGCTAAAGCACATGGAAAATAAGGAGGGTGACTGGAGACAGCAAATGTGGCTTCACTAAGGGCAAATTATGCCTGACAGATTTGGTGGGGTTCCACAAGAGGATTACAGTGTTGATGGATAAAGGAAGAGTGACTGACATTATCTACCTGGACTTGAAGGGAGGGACCTGGACAGGCTTGAAATGGGGAAGTTTATGAAGCTCTACAAGGCCAGGTGCAAACTGCATCCAAAGCAGTGTGGCCAGGAGGACAAGAAAGGGGATTCTGCCCCTCTACTCCACTCTGCTGAGACCCCAGCTGGAGTGTTCCCGCCGGCCCTGGGATCCCCAACATGAGATGGACATGGAATTGTTGGAGGGAATCCAGAGGAGGTCACAAAGATGATCAGAGCACTGGAGCACCTCTCCTGTGAAGATAGGCTGAGAGAGATGGGGTTGTTCAGCCTGGAGAAGACTTGACTCCAGGGAAAGCTTACAGCACCTTCCAGTACCTAAAGGGGGCTGCAAGAGTGCCGGAGAAGGATGTTTTACAAGAGTACATAAAGGACAAGAGGGAAATGGCTATAAATTGACAGAGGGCAGGTTTAGGTTAGATATTAGGGAAAAAAATCTCTATAGCAAGGCTAGTGAGACACAGGAGCGGGTTGATCAGAGAAACTTTGGAGTCCCCAATCCCTGTAATTGTCCAAGGCAAAGCTATATGGGGCTCTGAGCAACCCGTTCTAGAGAAAGGTGTCCCTGCCTATGGCAGGGGGTTAAAACAAGATGGTGTGTAAGGTCCCTTTTCACCCAAACCATCCTGTGATTCCAAGTTAGAAGGCTTTAGGAGCACACACGACTAAGCACAAGTGGTATATACACCCAGGATATACTTTTAAAATTAATTTTCTAGATATCATAAGATAGCTGGTTATCTATCAGAAGGTGCCCCCATCCTGCTGGGAAGGTGTTAGGAAAGGGAGTTGGAAAGATGACAATATTTTCATTACCAGGTAATTGTACAAAGGCCACTTCACAAAACCTGAAGATCTTCTGGAAGCAAATTCCTGCTGAAAACCAGGAATCCAAGAACTGTCCCCTCCCTGGTGTTTCACGTTTCGGCTCATTCAGTCTGGTGACTTACTCTGTCACAATATAACATCCACAGCTTCGGCTCTGCGAGGACTTCCCAGACTCCTGACCCTTCCAGCAAGCTTTTAGAACCAGATTACTCTTCTGACTCTGTCTGTGAAACCTGTGAGAGGATTCATTTGTTAAAACCTGGGTCCACGGTGGCCTGAGTGGTCCTGGTCTGGGCAAGTGGCTGTCACAGGTGCCGAGGAGGGTGAGGGTGCCAGGCACAGCTTGGATTTGGCATTCACCTGGCACTGACCGTGGTCACTGGGACTGCCACAGGCTCACAATCGCAAGAAGTTCTCCCCATAGCCTGTCAGGGGGTACAGAAAGCCTTCTTAAGGAAAAACAAGCAGGAAAAGGCACAGAATATTTGTCAGGCCAGTCGCTGAGGGGAGGTGGTTTAAGCAAAGCATTGCGTGCACTGTGTGCAAGGGTTCTGCCTCATGCAGCCCCATCCACAGGTTCTGTTGGCATGTGGCTTCTCACAGGTGCCCATCTCTCAGACCAAACACCTGCAGGCTTTGGAGAATCAGCCTGACTCTCAGAAGGAGCTGAGGTCCAAATTTCCGCTTCTTGTTTCAAACACAAGGAAATGCACAATGAATTCTGAGCAGCTTGAGAGGTCTGACAGACTGCTTTGTTTCAGTACCATGTAAAGCTTTTAAACTGGAATTTTCCAGCAGCATTCCAGTACCAGACTGATGATTTATGAATCATGTTCTGTCTGTCACATCAGCAAGGTGCGTCAGTCCCTGCAGCAAAGAGTATTAAATCTCTCTGTTTCTCACTGAAATGAGAGCAGCTTCCAGCCTGAGCAGTGCTGTACTCGTAAAGAAAATGGGGTGGAACTCTCACCAGGCCCTGAAGAACACCTTTCCAAGTACATGCTTTACCTTCCTGAGGGTCTTGAGTGACAGCTTGCCGTTGCAAGGTAGAGCAAGCCCAAGTAAAAGTATTTCTCAAGCACACAAACATGGTATATCCAACAGCGTCAGAAGGACACAAGTAGCTATCAGTAACTGCTTCTATATGAACTGAATTGAATTCTATCAGCACTTTGCTAGAAACTATACTGGAAACTAATTCCCCTATGGCTCCTGCAAGGCAAACAGAGAGAGCCATGCCACACACCTTGACAAAACCTTCCCTTTGCTCCTGGCATGCTGACAGGTCAGTGGCCCTTGAAGCAGGCTCTGGAAATTCAAATCCTAAGTGCAGAAAGAGTAAGAAACAACATCACCATTGCCCTTCTGATACAAGTCACACCAAGGGATTGGTTAGCAGAAGGGGAGGATCAAAGAGAAAGCAAACAAGCTCAATATCTCTTTTTTGCCAGCTGATTTTCCCCTCCTGGAGAGCACATCACAGTAGCAGTTCTAGACTGTCACCTGTACACAGTCAGCTGTCCCACACTGAGTTGTTTACAGCCTCAGGGCTTTATCTGCCCTTGAAAATGTCAGCTTTTGACCTGTGCCCTTACATTTCTTAGATCTCTGAGCCCTTCAAAACCTTTTCTGTGGTCCTCATGGCTACTGGAATTCTTCTGCAAACCCTGAGAAGCAGAATAGCTGTTTTGGAAACAGCCTGATGCAGCAAGTCGGTGCCAGAGCCCTGCACAGCTCTGCGTCCCTAGGACGGGGCTCCCTCCTGTTCCCCTCTACAGTGCCCTGGGTAAGGCTCTGACATGAAGTTGTGTACTGCTCACTTTGTCCCTGACAGCACGGTCTTAAAACCATGGAGAGAAACCAGGGCTAATGCCAGCTGCTGCTGAGGCTTTTGTACCATGGGGCTGAAGTATTTTATTGCTGTCATTAAAAATCAAGCGATTTAATCTCGCCGGTGTCCTAATGCATACCTTGTTAACTAAATCTCATTTTCTAGTTAACCATGAACTATCAGACTGCATTCATGCCTTTAACCAAGCAGTACTTTCAGGGATCAGGTGTGGTGCCGAGCTCGCTGTGCCAAACCCACTGGCACCTTCCCCTCCTGTCAGGTGTGCCAGAGCAGGCTGCCCACACGGCATGGCCCAGGACAGGGCCTGGCCACAGACCTCAGTCCCTGGGGCACCAGCCCTTTGATTTTCCCCCTTCTGGAAGCGAATGCAGCAGCCAGTGCAGAGAGAATTAAATTTTCTCCCCCGCCACAAAACTCCTCCGGATGACACAGACGCCCTGCAGTTTCCCTCCACATCCCCGCGTGGAGAAACACAAGCCCACACCCCAACAAACACCTCCACCTCCCAACTCGGGGGAGTTTTCTCTAGCTCTGAAAACCCACTGCCTGGGCAGTGTTTGAGCTGCTCGAAGAAAGGACACAGATTCGTTTTTCCAGTGACCACAGCCATGCTTTGCTCTTTTCTGGGGCCTGGCTTTCTGTTTTAAGTGGCCCAGGGCCAGGCAGCGCTAAGTAAGCAATAGCAAAGGTATAGCATAATTCCTGTTAAAAACTTACTCCTGGCTCTGCAAACAGGAAGGTAAAACTTCCCTGCCTGCCTCAAGCACACCTCCACATAGGCCCTTTAGGAGGACACACTGGTTAGGGCAGGCAGGACAACGCGGAGGCAGGGGAAAGCACACGGGGGTGTGCAGGGTGGAAACGGGGACTGGAGACATCATCCTCCTCTGCTGGGAGAGGGCAAGAACGTGTTAGACCGTGTGCATCACAGCATCTCACCTTAAACACCCTTAGCACCCCCTCAGCCCCGGGCGGTGACTAAGGGAGAAGGCACACAGGGAGCTCGGAGAAAGGCAGGGTTTCCTGACACCCGCTCATTTCCAGGAGCACTTACTCACTGCTGGGAAGTGCTGAGAGCAGCAACTGTTCCCCAGTTCTTGCACAGAAAATCCCATCCTGCCCCCAGGCATGCGTCAGAGCCTGTTTCCAGTGACCCATGAGAGCTGGGAGGCCACAGCAGACGCTGGGTCCAAATGAGATGACAAAATCATCATCATCTGATTGTGACTCAACTCAAGTACTTAGCTTCGGGCAATTAGCTTGGAGACCGGCATCCCTCCCTGCCTGTTAGTGATTTACACCCAACGTGCCTGCCTGTTAGTGATTTGCATCCAGAACCCCCTAACCTTTGGGCACAGGAGCTGTCTGCAAAACCCAGGGAGTTTTTTCCAGGCAAACTCATCCTTAGGGTCCCTCATTAGCTGCAGCATGAACCTTTCCCTGCTAAGTGGCGTCAGGACCTGTATCAAGGAACCTACAGATCTTCAACATCAACTTTCTTGTCAGCCACGTAGCAATTATTTACTTTCTTACAAGGGACTATTTCACAGCAAGAACCATTCCTTTGCATTAATGATCTCAGTTCAGATGCATTAATGATAAACAGGAATAAAGGCAAAAAATTTTCCAGGCAGCAAATGAGACTCCAAGATATGCCAGGCCACGGCTGTGCTGGGTCTCGATGCTCTCCCACAGCCTTCCCTACAGCATCTTCCTTTCACTTCTGTTCTGGCTCCTTTCAAAAAGCGTAAAATGAAGCTTGGAAGCATAAAAGAACCCAATACAATGAGTAGGAGACTACTGCACAAAGCTGCTATCCAAGGAATTTCATTAAGGAGTCCCTTGTCCTAATTTGGCTGAGAATTTTGGACAGTCAGAGCAAGGAACTGGCACCAGTTTACTCAGGTTGGAGCAGAGCAGGTGAGCACTGACAGAGCACAGAGCAGGAAAAAATGAAAAAAACGGGGTGGAAAAACATAGTGTAAAAGGCAAGGCTGGAGAAACAGCAGTGGGAAAAAAGGGTTGAGGGGGAAAATGCAAATGGGGCAGAAAAGCCCGAAGGATGGGAGGGGAGAAGGCTTGGAGCACAGGTAGCTGAGGAAACTGGGCTGGAAAAGTGAGAGAGAAAGCAAAATAATGAAGTGGAATCCACTCTGCAAGGCCGAGCTGGTCAGTCAGCCAGAGGCAGAGCTTAAGCAGAGGGAAAGAGCATGGCCCCAAGTGTCCCTGTCCCCCAGCACCACACAGCCTTCTGCACAGGCAGTGGTCCCTGCTGGGAAAGGTCTGGCAGCACCTGTACTCCTGCACCAACTCTGCTCTCATGAGCTTGATTGCTTAATTAATATATTATCCCCAAGGAATCAACTTTGCAAGCCCTGCCTTAAAGCTTGGTGTGATCTGCACAGAAAGTTTAGAGTGTTGACTGCTGTTTGTGGCACAAATCCTGGTGCTCTGAATTTCCATAGCTTCCCTAAGGGTGTCCCTATTATTGCTGGCATGTGCAGCCTACACTGCTGTCATGACTCTGTTTAAATACATGTCAACTGCAACTGTTTTATCCAATTTCTCCCAAGGTGGAGAGCAGCAGCGCTGGCAAAGGCAGAGGTAAAGAAATGTTGACAACCTTTGCCTTTTCAGTGTTTGCTGGTGGTTGACTCACCTCTCCTTTTTAACAGTGGGCCAATATTTCTCTTAGGTTTCTGCCTGTTGTTCATGTATCTAAAGAACCCTTTCTGGCAGTTTTCAACATTTCTGGCCAACTTCAATTCAAGCTGAGCTTTTGCTTTTCTAACAGCATCTCTGCAGTTTTAACAGTAGGAAGAGATGCTCCTCATCAAGGATGTGGGATTACCATCTGACCAAGACAAAATGTGTTTAACGTCTGATAGCTGATCCACATCATCACTTCTCGCAGCAGCATCCCCCGGTCCCTGCCAGACAGTCATTACACGCTTTTGTTAGGTTTCTATATATGCTCTTTTCTGTAAATTTAAAGAGGACCTTCCCTTCCAGTAAATTACAGCTTTCCTTTGGCTTTCAGGCCAGTCTGCTGCTCATGTTTTCATGCAGCCCGAGCTGCTTGCGTTCGGCTTTTCCGAGACGCTGCCTGCGGAGAAGGTTTCGCAGTTTAGTGGTTGAGTGGCTGGTACAACAACAAACCTACAGATTTCTGATCCAGGGCACCAAAACAACACAGCAGAGAGAAACAGCCCAGCTGGGGCCAAGTATACGTGCTATTGCATTACACACCCCCGGTGTTTATTTACAAAGCCAGCCAAGTCGGGCTGCCGTCCCTCCTTAAATGTGTACTTTTCGTGCCCATAAATTGTCCTTGGAACAAGCTTCTGGTGGGAGGAGTGTGCAAAGCAGCCATGCCTGCAGGATCTGTGGCCAGCAGGCTTCTCCAGCACTCCTTCCCAGAGGTGAGACTCAGGTGTGAAGGGCTGGTCCACAGCTGCTGCGGGCTCTGAGATACCGGAGACAACAGCGGGGGTTTGGCACCCGTGCCGCAGGCAGAGGGGGAGCTTCAGACACAGTCTATCAGAGAAGCATTCCCGTTAAGTCACAAGGTGTGGGAAGAACCCCTTTGCTTTTTGAACTCCTCAAAGAGGAGCCTACTCCTAGTCTGGGATCTGATCTTGGGCCCCAGGCTTTGTCAATGGTTTACGTCCAAAGGATTATACAGGTGTGACTGAGCCTTTATACAGCTTTGTCCAGCAGCATCAAGGATGGCAACCCAAGTATATTTACAAAATTAAAATGAATGATTCATTTAAATTGGTTGCAATATTGATAATGTTTTTTTTTTTTTTAAAAGGGCTTGATCAGAATTATTTACAGCACAGTAGGTAGCTATAACTACTAGTATAGTGCACTGCTTTTGAAGCAATATTGAAGCAGCTACAATAAAGCAATTATATTGAATCAATTATGTTAAAGCCCTTAAGCTTACAGGCTTTTTAGAAGGGGAAGAGCTTTGTAGAAGCTGGCAGTGCTCCTGTCATCAGCTGACAGTCATCCATGGAACGCTGTAACCAGGACAAAACAAGGAGCAGCTTGGGCCATAAACAAGCTAGATAGATGCAAATTATTCTCAAAGAAAATAGTTGTCTTTGGATGTGTGCACAACCTGCTGCTCCTTCAACCTTCAAAGCACTGAAATAATGACATTTTGAGCAAAAGATCCAGCTAGGTCTGTCCTAAGGACCAGAAGTCTTCACACCTCAAGCAGTGCCTGTTTTGTTTCCTTTTCCCTATAAAACACAGACTGTGACAAGAACTACAAAGCTTACGCCTTCAGCATTTCCCCTCCAAAATCATTGGCTACAGTGTGATGCAAAGAACAAGCACTTCTGACTGATTAAACCAAGGGGTTTATTTCCACCTGTTAAAAGAAATCTCTGTCCCCCAGCAGAATCCAACAGAGATGAGCATACTTGATTATTTTGAAATCAATTAAACGTTTATTTATAATTAAATTCGGAGAAAACAGAACCTTATAAAACAAAAATGAAACACACAAAGAAAAAAACTCTTTATTCCACCTGTCCCCCCAAATTCACCCGAGATAGTCTTGAAAAATGGAAGCACTTATATATAAATGGGATGGTATTGTTCTGGAGTGAGATCTGTCTTGCAGGTTGGGCAAAAGCTGGCAGTCTGAAGGGCAAAAGTGAGGCACTGACTGCAGAAGATATGGCCACACAGCGTTGACAAAACCTGTTTTCCACTTTGCACGATCTGGAAGAAAGGAAATCCCAACAGGAAATAATCTGAGTTTGCTGCTTTGCTGGAAGCAGGCGGACAGGACTCGGAGTATCTGCAATCTGCCAGTTTCTGCTGAATTACGAGGAACACGTAGGGCTGGCAGTGCCTCCTCGGCGAGGCTTTCTCCCTCTGCGTGCACCAACAAGCAGTAACTCTTGGAGCTCCAAAGCAAGTGCTTCAGGCCAGGCGCCCACAGCATCCCACACCAGCCAGCCGGGTTGTGCAGCTCCCCTTCTGCCCCACTGCCCTCCCCCAAAGCTGGGAAGATGACAAGAGGTGGGTCCTTACCTGTGGGTAAAAGTCCATGCAGATTGGGCACCTGACAGTACCTGCTGGCCGAGCACTAGAGAGAACAGAGCCAGAAAGAACATCAGGCTGTTGATGTCACCACACATCCAGGGTCACTGGCACAGAAAATGCCACACCATCCCTGGCTGCACTGAGCAGCCAGGACACATTTCCTTTGGAGAACCCTGCAGATCCTCGACTCTCTGGGTTTGCTGTACGGAAGAATGAGTGTGGGTCTCCCAAAGGAAACAGCATCTGGGTTTTCCCTGGGAGAAGGATGCAGCCAGGCACCCTGCTCTGGGATCTGAAGTACCTGCAGCCTCCAGCAGCGGGTGGTCAACGTATGGCAGCATTTATGTCCAACAGGACATCAATATCAGCTTTGTAACTAAAGCATCGAGCTGTCCCCTGGAAGGGATCAGTTCTAGGATGGAACTAGGCCTGGCACTACAGAGTAACATTGCAGACAGCTCTGGCAAGGAGGTCTCTTTACCCAGTGCTAAGTGCTGCCCTTCAGCCTCACCTAAACAGGGCAGGAAGGTGCATGCTGTGACAGAGGAGCTTGAGATCAAAGGGAAAAATGATGCCTTTTTTATATTAACTTCTCTCCTACGTTACCCTTCATAATCCAAAGCACAGCAGCTTTATTAAAACCTGCACAGAATTTTCCCAGCTGCTACCAAGCCATCAATACCAACTGATGCATTGATGTACTGATGGTAAGTATTTCCTTATCTAACAGCACTACTAGAGCCTGGCAGGAAAAGAAAACATCATGCACTGTGAGCTGTGGCCTGTGCCTAATCATCTCCCTTGCCATACCCCCAAACTCGTCTTTAAGGTTGTGTGCAAAGCTCTCCTTCTGCCTTGGGATGCCTTCCTTTCCTCAAGTAAAGATGGTATCATCTGATCACCATGCAGCATGGGGTGTGGTCATCATTGGAAGAGGGAAGTAAGTGGGGTAAGTGAAGGTTTCAAAGGTAAGCCAGGCCACAGCAGTAAAACATGGTCCTGTCTGTATGGAAAACAAAAGGCAAAATTCAGTGTCTGGTAGGTCATGAGGGACACGTACTCGGAACTTTCGGTTTCATCTTCTGATGAATCCCCTTCTTGAGGTGCTGAATCAGTCACAGACACATCATTATCTGTATCTTCATCTTCATAGTCGTATTCATATTCATATCCATCTTCATCTTCATCGTCATCGTCATCTTCATATCCATATTCATCTTTGTCTTCATCACTCAGTACAGAGACTTTCAACAGCAGCCGGCCTCTTTGTTGTCCACGCCCTGCAATTTAATTTCAGTAAGTTAGATCTATTTACTCCCTCTGCTTGGAACTACCCTTTAAATGAGTTATTATAAATGGTCTGTGATGGTTCCTATTTGAAATGGCCCCTACTCAGCTGGGTTAAAAGCAATCTTAAACAAACTAATTCCCTTAAATATTGAGGCTGAAGCCTTCCACACATTGTGACTATTCTGCTACAGATGAACACAAAACATTTGCTCTATTAACCCTACAAACATCTAAAAATGTTACCTGAGAGAGTCTCAGTGTCATACGCTCCACAGAGTTACACTACTTGTGAACAAATCTGACCTATAAAGGGAAGCTCCCTCACACAATTCTTACTAAAAGGGTCTGCTGTGGTCCCGTGGTGAAAATTATAACACATATAGTTCAAAGGAGATAAATTTTTAATGGCTTGGTAACACCCAAAGGGTGAGAACTGCTGTTTTCTTTTTAATTCTCAAAATACACGTGCTACAATGATCTCTGCAACTCCCGTGTCCACGTAACAATAACCCAGCACCAATCAATTAAAATTACAGAAAAATGTCACCAAATTAAAGTTCCTTCCTAGATAAGTATTGAGCAACAACTTCTGTTGTGGGGATTTTCCACTGTGTTTGATAGCAGCTATCAGACACAGATGGGATCCATTTTTTAAGACGCTGGCCAGAGGCTTTAGCACTGTTCTTTGCCTTTTGCTAAATGCAGTTTCAATCCATGCTGCTTGAGATGGTTGGAATGGACACGGGAAAACTAATGATTATATTTATAACAATTCCATTATCAACTTTAAAATGTAAACTCACCTTCAATAAACTTGCATCAGTGCATATGGAAAGAAAGAAAAAAGAAAACACAATTAGAATTTTGTCCCGTGTTACATACCAACACCAGCTCAGCCAAGCAATTACAACAGATGAGATGAAGAACGCTAGGCTATTGCTCTCTAATTTTGGTTAAGAACATCAAAAGTAGCAGCCAAATAGCTGCTAGCTTGAAAACAAATAAGAAGTTGCTGCTGACTCTCTTCCCGCTGCTGGAACAGGATAGAAACAGAGGCAGCTTCAGAACCCTCCGCCCTTCTCCCATTTCAGCTTCCCTATCTGGATTTTGGCTGGAAGTGTTTCTTTCCCTCAATTTTCCCCAAACAGGAAATTTCATATTAGATGAACTGAAGGGGGAAAAAAAAAAAAAAAAAGAGGGACAGGGATTGGGAAGAAAGAATTCCAGTTCGCTGCTCTGTGGGTACCAGACAAATAGAACTCAAACATCAGCCATCTATCAGCAGCTGCTAGAAGAATGAGGAGCCCACAGATCTGCCAGTGCCACCCTGGCAGCAGTTTCTCCCTCAGGGTGCACCAGCAAGAAGTGACTTGGAAGGACGAGCTCCTCGGAGCTCCAAAGCAAGGGCTGTGCTTCAAGCCAGCTGCCCACAGCATCCCACACTGGCCAGCTCTTCCTCTTCCTCACTTGCCAGTAGCAGGACTGAATTACCTGCTGCTCTGGAAAAAAGTGGGTGCTGCTGGTTTTTGTCCAGCTGCTGCAGCAGGATAAAAACAGAGATAGTTTAGGAACCACTTACACACCCTCCACCCTGCTTCCATGATTGGATTTTGCCTATACACGTTTCTTCCCCTCTTTTCCCCCAAACGGGCAAAGTCAGCTGTGACAGCCACAAACACTTGGTCGTAGATGAACAACTGCTGAAGAAAGGAAAACACACCAGGGATTGGGAGTAAAGAATTCCAGTTTGCTTCTCTGTGGGCAGCAGGTAAAGAAGACTTGAAATAATTTCAATCTGTCAACTGCTGGTAAATAATGAGGAAACCAAAGCTCTGGTAGTGACATCTTGATAAGGGTTTCTCCCTTGAGGCACACCACCAAAAATGACTTGGAAGGATGTGCAGATTGGAGCTGCAAAGCAAGGGCTGTGCTTCAAGCCAGCTGCCCATCAGCCAGATGAGTTTCATAGCTCTCCCTCTGCCCCATTCCCCTCCCACAGGGAATGAAAGGAGGATGACATAGGGATTCTTACCCATAAGAAGCATTCCTTGTAAGGCACACTTGGTAGGGGAACAAAGAGCCTTGTGGTAGAGTGAGCAGAACAAGAAAAATATACAGTCATTATTTTTACCACACAACAAGGGCTATTGATACGTAAAATGTAAGAAATTAAGTATATTATATTATGATATAGCAACATCCCAGCCCAGCAGCAGCTCAGTCCAGCGACATGAGCATTCCAAGTACTTTTATGTACTGCACGCACTTTAACATATCCCAAAACATAGTGTAATATTCAATCAATAATGGCTTAATGAACTGAAAAGTTTCTGATGGATCTTATGGTTTGGTTTTCTTTTTTAAAAGTCAGTTGTCTTCCATACAGGCCACTATATTCCAGGTATGAATTTTTTGCTCAGGATTAAACAGAACCTAAAATCTTGGCAAAAACCCTGTTGCTACTCTGTCAGAAATCAGACTTTGGAGAGACGCTTCATCTGTCACATACCCGTAATTATCTTCATCATCCCTGGCCAGTATCGCAACTGAATCACCCACTGGTGTGGGGAGAAGTGGATACTCCTGGTTGTGCTCCCGCTGCAGGGGGGTAGAAAGGGTAGCAGTTTAAGAAACATGTTAAAACCCTCCTCCTTGCTCCCCTCTTTCAGTTCCCTATCTGGATTTAGGCTGCAGGCAAATCTTTCCCTCTTTGTCTCCCGAAAAGGGCAATTGTGTTGTGTTAGCCATAGACATTTCATATCGGGTGAAGAGCTGATGAAGAAAGAAAGCCAGAAGAGGGACTGGGAAGAAAGAATTCCAGTTTGCTGCTCTATGGGTACCAGACAAATAGAACTTGAACATCTGCAATCTTTTAGCAGCTGCTAGAAGAATGAGGAGCCCACAGATCTGCCAGTGCCTCTGGCTGCACCAGCAAGAAGTGACTTGGAAGGACGAGCTCCTCGGAGCTCCAAAGCAAGGGCTGTGCTTCAAGCCAGCTGCCCACAGCATCCCACACTGGCCAGCTGAGCTGCGCAGTTCCCTCTCTGCCCCATTCCCCTCCCACAAAACAGAAATGATGACAAGACATGGATCCTTACTTCTGAGAACTCATCCATCCCGGCTGGAGAACTAAAAGGACCTGATGACCATGCACTAGAGAGAGCACAACCAGAAAGAACCAGGAAGCCATTAATTTCACCATGCATAAAGGGTTACTGATGCATGAAATTTCAGAAAGTAAAACATCCCCTACTCTGATTTAGCAACACCCCAGCCCAGCAACACAATAATTCCAAAGACTCCTATGTACTGCAAGCATTTCAGCACATCTCAAGCCATAATATAAGATACATTCATTAATGGCTTCATGAGCAGAGAAGTAATGTTTCTGCTGTATTGTACTAGGAATTTTTTTTTTTTAGTTCTCTTCCAGACAGGATATTATATTCTATGTCTGAAGTTTTTGCACAGAATTAAGCAGAACCCAGAAACTTGACAAAAACCTCTTTCTACCCTATGTCAGAAATTAGACTTTGGAGACAGCGCTTTATCTCTCACGTACCCATCACTATCTCTTGGTTCCACATCATCATCACTTGCCAGTAGCACGGCTGAATTATCTGCAGCTCTGGAAACAAGTGGATGCTGCCGGCTTTGCTCCCACTGCTAGAACAGGTTAGAAACAGAGGTAACATAGGAATCACACGAACACTTTCTACCCCGCTCCTCTGTTTCAATTCCTTGATTGGATCTAGGCTGGAAGTGTTTCTTTCCTTCTTTCTCCCACAAACGGTCAAATTCATTTGTGATAGCCATAAAGTCTTTGTATGAGATGAACAGCTTCTGAAGAAAAAAAATCCAACCCCAGTCTTATTTTTGCAGAACTGGAGCTGTGTCACACAGATTCTTCCATAAAATTCAAGGCCTTTTCCAGCATCGCTGCTGCACGTTTGTGCTTTGCACAGCAGCAGCAGCACCCCAAAACTCAGGGGATAAACTACCCTAAGGGCTGGATCTTTGTAAAATACTTCTTGGAGTAATAAATAGAACTGGATTATTAAACTTTAAATACTTCTTAGATTAATAAACAGTTTGTACCCCAGCCAGCTAAAATTGTGCTTGGTACCTCAGTGACAGGAATACCTCAAACCAATGTTGCAGTTAAACACTCCATAGTTGGAAAGTCAGTGGCTTCCTGACCTCTTCTTTCCTTTTTCTTTAAATCACTGGCCTATATTTTTGTTATCTCTAGAACAGCTTCTGCTTTAAATTGGCTCCTTCTGTTCCATTATCCATGACTGCTAAGAATTCTCCCAAAGTTTTGAAGCAACAAAGTCTTTTAAATTACTCTTCCACTCTCTGCAAGTGATACTCAGGGATGCTGACGGATTCACAGGTGCATTTGGGGTTGACTGGGAGCCTCTGTCTAAAGTAGGTAAGTCAGAGCTGTGTTTCAGCCCTGAACGTCAGACTGAACATTTGGATGCCAGAATCCAGGCCTGGCAGCACAAACAAAAACTAATTTGGCTGTGAGATGGAGAGAGGTGTGTCATTCACTACTTACCACAACACTGCCAGAATCACTGAGAGTTATACTGATGCCTTCGGAGTCAGGAGCGTCAGCTGTGACACCTACGAACTCCTCACCAGCTGAAAACCAGAACGTTAGAATCAGTATCAGAAATTGCAGAGGAATTAAATGGGCAGCCTCAGAGGAACATGCTGAGGTAGGATTGATCTGTGCCCGGGTCTCTTCTTTTCAGGAATGTTGTCCAACATTTCACTCCAGCTTTGCCCTAAACAGTCCACAGGGGAGAATTGCCAGCCACATCCTCTGCAAGAAAGAGTGGCTGAGCTCCTCACACTGTTCTGTTGGGTGACAGCAGCTTGCAGGAGGTACACGCCAACCCTCCAGAAGCAGTTTCTGTCCTTACCAAGCTCAAAAGAAAATGTACCACTTTCTTCGAAGCCTTCTGTCTCTGGCTCTGAAGCTCCATCTGTGCAAGGAGCCAGCAGCCTGCTCTCTTCAGGAGCTTGACCAGAATAATCTGCTTCTCCACGGTGCCTTCGCTGATTCTAAAAGGGAGCAAAGCCTTAGCATTTTCTGCGGGAGTTAGGGTAACGTGGCCCCCATTTTTGCAACACTAATGAGAGCACGAGGGTACAGAAAACACTCGTGCAAAGGCTGGAATATGCATCATATGGTGCTGTGGGTCATTCCTCCCTGAGCCCATGGCAACAAGGAAAAGGAGTCCCCCCATGATCTCTTACCAGCTGTCTCACCAATAAAAGCTTATCCCAAAGGCTTGAAAATGAGGAGACTACTTCACGATTTTATCAGGTCATTTGTAAGCATTTCTGAACTATTGCTAGCACCCAGAGATGAAAAATCTTCCATCTCCCAAAAATGGAGTTACATGAAGTCTTAATAGGCTTCTGTTCCTGTGCATTTGCTACAAACCCTTTAAATCCTTTCTGAAGGACCCCAGAGAATGTGTTTTAGGAATCAGATTTGAATTGAGTAGTAAAGTACTCACTGTGCTCATGGTGTTTCATGACCTGAAATCACTGGAAGAGTAAGCGGGACAGGCACCTGAGAAGGAATATCAGAGAAGCTACAGCAACTGATCCTTTAGATTCCTTTAGGTGGCCCACTGCTACAAAACCCTGACTTCTAGGGGTCAGAGAACAATGTTCTTCCAAACCTACCAGAAGAGAAGAGAGGAGATTACCTATCTGGATTACCTGTCCTCTTAAATACCACCCCTGCTCTGAGATTCCCATCCCCAAGTCACCAATTTCTGTACAAGCTCAGTACTGAAGCCTCAGACACCTGCATCTGGGCCGGAAGCCCAGAACAGTCCCTCAGCATCCGAAACCTCCTCAGAAATAATCTACACTTACATGTGTAGTCAGTCAAGAGTCTTCCTCATAAATGTCAGCAAATCATCTTCTGTTCCCGGCAGAGATGAAGAGGATGGACACTACGCAGAGGAGACGGATATTTTGCATCTGCTTCCCAGCAGAACATCCATCAACGGACCCCGGGTCGCCTGGGTGCCCTGGGATGGAATCCTTGGGGCAGCAGTTTGGCTGTGGCAACATTCCATCAACGGTGGCAGGAGGCCCTCCTTGCATTGTCCTGGTGTCCCAGAATGCCATGGCATGGAAGGGACCTGGGAACATCAGCTGGTTCCAATCTCCTGCCATGGGCAGGGACACCGTCCACAGCATCAGGGTGTGCGGGACCCGGACCAGCCTGGCCTTCCACAGCTTCTCTTCTCCTTCATGTTTTTTAGTGGCTGAAAGCTCTCATGAGACTGTTTTCATTTTAATCCCTAATAAATAGAAATTAAAATTAAATGAAGAGATTTTTGGTGTTTCGTTGGTTAATTTTCAAAGCTAGCGAAAGTCTGACAATTGCAATTCATACTTAAAGTCTGTGAAATCTTGAATTTTTCAGGTGTTCAACTATTCCTCTGCTGGGCATTTCACAGGAGGATTGGGAGGAGATTTGCTCTGCTGCGGGGGACAGCACCTTCCTCTTGAAGCCCTGCTCTGCTAGGAAAGGCAACACAGCAAGGAAAGTGAAACTAAAATTCGGTTTTTCTTCCAGCCAGTCTGCCACTGAACCTGCATTCAAGAGGTTTGCCATGGGTGCCATGGGTGATCTTGGGTGTGGGGAGGATGGTGGAAATTCATCCAGTGGATAGCATACGGATATCTTCAGCTCACACTCTACATGAGGAGGATCATTTCTTAAAAGAATTTCTCCGTTGATACAACTGTTGCTATTAAGTAACTGGCCAAGCGTTGAGTGTTTAAAGATGGATGGGGATGACTTTCCCCTTTTTCCCAGTCCTGTGTCTGGAAATTAAAGCAAAGGCTGGTTTTGGTCATCATACTCACGTCCTTCATTTCTCATATTTGGCGCCTGGCATGAGGTACTGACTTATTCATATATTAAATAAGTATTTGGAATTGCTCTATCACCCTAGGATTTTTATTTCAAGCATTAAATATCTTGTAGGATTTTTATTATCTAAAAGTCTGCCCTTTGGACCCAACATTTTTGGAAAGCAGGAGTGTTTAAACTGAGATGAAGCACTAGTGGATTTACTGGCACATGAAACATCCCATGTGTTAAGGCAGGGAGCCTGTTCACTCACTGTCCTGGTTTAGGGCAAATTTGGGAGAAAACCAGGTACAGCTGAGGTTGGCTGAGTGGGCTCAGCTCCACCTGTATTTTGGGGTGGAATTGGATGGCTTTTTGCAGGAAGGTGCCAACAGGTATGAGGGAGGAAGGAGCACTGAGGAAAAGGAGGGTCAGCTTTTAGTAAGTCAAACATTTGAAGCCTTGAAGGCTTCATCTTCCTCATCGCTGCTGGACAATGGCAGCAGAGGGCTGGGAGACTTTATTGTAAGGCCCAACACTTTTAATTAAAGCCACTATTGAAAATATTCATCACTTGGTGGTGGGAGGGAAATAAAGCTCCCTCCTCTTCTCTGCACGTTGCAGGGAAGCTGAAAAGGCCACATACCTATTTTATCTTCTCCCATGCAGGGCAGCTTTGACGCAAGATGTAATATCTCTGAAACACCCTCTGCCATTCCATTTCATGACAGAAGAAGTGTGTATCTACCAACTCCCCAAACTTAAAAGATTAATTATAGCCAACAACCCAAGCTGAACCCAGACTCGCTGGCTTGGTATATTAATCACCTGGAGGAACAGCACTGGGATTTTTGCACAATGGCTACGGTTTGCCAGGATTTTTTGGCAGGAGAAGTTTGGTTTTTTTCCAGAGAACCTCAGGAAGTGAGAAATGCACCGTTCACTGGCCAGGGATTGTCAGCTCTATACTCCCCCAAATCAGGGGTACCCTGATGATCAGAGCAAAGCCCATAAAGTAATTTAGGAAGGGTAAATGTAATACAGGATGTTGTTTAATGAAGTATCCAGCTGTAAGGCAATTGCTCCCGAAAGAAACCTTGCAGACCAGTCCCTCTAAAGCCACCACGAGGATGCAGGGAAATAGGCAAGGATTACCCAAAAAGAGGCCCCAAACAGATTATAATATTGGCTAATTATAGTTTTTACTAATGTCACTGAGATTTGCATCTTACTCCATGCGTCAAAATGTGCTTTTACTTGACTATAGTAATGGTTGTGACTTCAGAGTATGTTTCCCAAAGTGTTTACAGGGAAGTGCTGGGGGATGGTCTATTAGAGACTGTTCAGAGTAAGTAAAAACATTTTTGAACCCCCCCTAATGATAGGCAGTACTGTGGCTTGTTCTGCAGAAATAAAACCCAAGTTCCTTATTGCTGGGGCTGCTTTGCGCCCTCCTCAATGGCAATAAATGCTTCTCTTGGCAAAGGATGGAGGTTTTGGGCCATCTTCCATCCTCCAAAAACCTGGATGTGCTCAGGTCCCCTGCAGTTGCCCAGCCTTGGCTGCAAGCTTAGGAGCAGGAAGGCTGAGCGCTGGGAGGAAGGGTTTGCTGGGAGTGTGCACAGTGTTTCAGTCCCTCTCAGTCCCTGCTCTTTGACATGGGGTGAAGATGGATCTCACTGAGTAACTACAGCAGGTGAGCAGGAAAATCTTTATTGTCCTGTAGCCATGCTCCTTCTCTTTTGAAAGGTGCTGCTTTCAGCTGCTCCCTCTGTCTGTCTGCTTTTGCCCTCTTCTGAAAAACCACAGTGTTACAACGAGGAAGGAAGCCTTGTCTCTCTGGGCAGTGCCTGCTGCAGCCCCACAGCCAAGAAAACATCTGAGAAGAGCTGTTTGTGATGGGCACCACCTGCCCTCTCCATACAGCCAGCACTGAGCTCTGTAGCTGAAAACACACAGTTCAAAACTCTGTCTGAATGGTTACTCAAAGTGCATCATTGGGTTTTAGGCTTCTTTTAGAAAGAATTTTACAAGAAATTTCAAAATCTTTGTAACCTTGCTGGCCTGAAGCAGCAGTGTGTAACCATACTTGTCTGGCCACATGACCACAATTAGCATTCATAAGAGTATCTGGGATTTTTAGGGACAATTTTTTTTTTTTGTTCTGTCCCCCCTGACAGTACAGAGCACTCTTCACTTGGGTTCACACACTTACAGGGACGGATGAAAGACCCTAAATCACTTCAGCAACAGCTTCTGCTGCCCCAGCATGAAGAAACACCTGTAGATAAATCACTGTTCCCCTTGATTAATAAAAAAAAAAAAAAAAAAAAAAAAAAAAAAAAGGAACAAAATGTAAATGTATGTTTATTAAAAGTCTAAATTAAATCTTTCCTCAAAAACACACAGCTCAGCAAAGTCAAAGAGCAAAGGGCCACAAAAGAACACCTCCCAGACCTGGTGACTACCTCTAGCCCAGCTGTGGGTGTTTGAGCATGAGGGGTGAGCAGCGTCACCCTGCAAAACCCCCACCCTGCCAGCCCTCATCTGTTCACCCTTCACTCTAGGAAAAAACAGCTCCCCACTTTGCTCCAATGCTCTGGGAAAAACCTTTCCCAGGGAAACTTGCAGGTTTTATGTTCAGTGGCCGCTTGCGCTGTTTGGCAGATGAGTAATGAGAGAGCAGGGCCGGGCAACATCGTGGTGCTGAGCAGGGGGCTCAGGGTGAGCGCACCAAAACACTGTGTTCTCCCGGATGTAGGGCCAGAGCCAGAGCACAAAAATTCCAGGTGCTTTGGCAGAGACTGGGCAAGGAGGTAATGCTGGTTTATAAATGTGTCATTTATACTTGGACTAACCAGTTTTATACCTGACCTCGCCATTCAGGCAGAGCTCCCCGGCACCTCGGGGAAGCAGTGGGACAAGACGGCCGCAGTTGCCCACGCCGGCACCAGGCAGAGCTGGGCGTCATTCAACAGGCACAAAACACTCCCAGCGACAGGCTTCTTATTCCACTAGATGGTGCCCAGCCCTTGCTTTAGGATGTTGCTTCATCCTTTGGACAAGGATGTGGTCAGGACGGAGGATGGAGGGGCGTGGGCGCCACGGCGGAGCTGCAAACCCCTTAGTTCCAACCCTGCCAGTGGCGAGACCCCAAAACCACCCTCTTCATTCGCAGGGCGACCATGCCGAGCCCTACATCCCCAGAGCATTGCCGCAGTCCCTAAATCCGGGGGTGTGATGTGCCGTGGCCGTTCTAGGGGCGAGTCATCCAGCCCCGACCGGCAGCAGCCCTGCAGCGCCTTTTAGTCTGAGCCGCAAGGGCCAGCACAGGAGGTCCGTGAGCCCCTGGGGGTCTTCTGCGTGCTGCCCCGAGCCTGGGAAGCTGCAGGCAAATCCCTGCTGCAGGCTGCCTAAATCTCCATGTCCCTGCAGCACGGGAACCAAGCTACATAGAGCAGATTCCCCGGAGGCACCAGGGCCTGATGTCCTGGTTGGGGCATGGGGGCACATGCAGTTTTTGACTTTTTCTGCTGGAGAGCACGAGCAGTAGCAAAGCAGAGTCCCAAGGGCTGGTGGTAACTGGTAGCACCAGTGAGACACAGCGTCCTGGTGTTCCAGCATGAATCAACCATGTGTGATCCCCAAGTGCCAAGTTGCTGCAAGAAGCTATGGATGTTCCACCCCTGGAACAGGTTGGACAGGGCTTTGAGCAACCTGGTCCGGAGAGTGGCATCCCTGCCAATGTCAGGGGAGTTGGAACTAGATGATCTTTATGGTCCCTTCCAACCCAAACCATCCTGTGATTCTGTGTCCTGTGACAGGATCTGCCACTTCCCTGCATGCAGGTGTGCAGAGAGAAGGGAAGCAGGCACTCTGTGGGTACCTCACGGACATCGTGGCTGCTCCTGGCTGCTCCCACCTGCTCCCTGCAAGGGCACAGCACTGGTGGTGAGTCCCCTCAGCATGTGCTGAGGCAATACCTCTCCCCTTGAGGCTTAACACCTCTCCCACTGTGCCGCTGGCTCCGGTGCTCTGCTGAACACGCCCGTTTTAGCAGCTTCTCAGACAGAAAAAGCAACCTGCAATTGCATAAACAGCGATTAACTTTGGGCACCACTGACGGCATGGCTCCAGCGTGTCGAAGCCCAGCCTGGCCTGTGTGCGGGGGCCAGCGGTAGGAACGGTGGTGGCACAGCCAGAGTGTTACGGTGCTCCTGGAAGGACAGTGTGGCCAGGAAATGAACCGTCAGGAGGGCAGGATGGGGACTTCTTGCTGGGGGAGGTGGATGAACCGAGGGGGAGGATGCTCTGTGGGCCTCCCTAGCAAGCCCAGGGAGGCTGCTGGCCCTGGGCAGGATCTGGTAGGGTTTGATACCCAAGGGAGGCATGTGTGGGGCTTGTTGGTCAAATTGCAGTCCCAAAGGAGATGGCAGGGGTAGGGATGTGCTGGGGCCAGAAATCCCCTTATGCCCAGGGACCATCCCACCCCCAGCACGCTGCTTGTGCCAGAGTGACTGCTCCAAATCCTGTCACAAACACCAGAGACAGCAGATCCTCAGGTACAGAAATGCCTTTATTTCTCCAGTAGGCTGGAAGTGAAACCGCGAGGACAGAGGCTTTTTCTCACTGCTTCTTTACTTGCTTCGCATCAGTGCGCAAACACCGCTACCCTATGCCGTGTAGCATGGCTGCTGTTCCCCGGCTGCCTAAGCACAGCTCATCCGCGCATTCCTGCTGCTGCGCCGTGTGCAGCCTCCCCCACATGAACAGCAGATCGCACGAACCAGTGATTTTTGGCTCCTGGCGCTGTGAAGCACCGTGTGCCCCGCAGCAAGGCGCCCCTCACCCGGCCGACAGCAGAGCCCGCAGCGGGGATGCCAAGGGGGCAACGCGGCGTGCGGGACCCCAGCTCGGCCGCCGGAGCCTGCCGGGGTGGATAGCGGCCGCGCCTCAGAGGGGCCCCTGGATCCAGCGGCCCTGGGGGTACCCTGGGGATCCCCACCCTGAGGGCTGCAGTCCCGTCTGTCCGCTCTCGCTGTGGCTGCCCCGGTCCCCCTCGGAGGACTGGCTGCTGTCGGCGCTCCCGAGGCCGGGGTAGGGGCCGTGCGGGCCGCCGCCCGCCCCGCCGAGGCTGTAGAAGGCCCGCTCTCGGACGTGCAGCTCGTCGGCGCGTTTCACCTGGTCCAGCTGCCGGCTGCGGCCCAGCGTGGCGATGGTGCCCGGCGCCCCAGCCCCCAGCCTCCTGCCGTGGTGCCCGGGCAGGCGGCCGCCCCCGGCCCCCGGCGCTGCTGTGCCGCTCCCCGCGCCTCGGCCCGGCTCCCGGCCCTTGCCTGCGGCCACGCTGCCCGCGTCTTGCCCCGCCTGTGGAGCGGGGCTGGCCCCCGCTTTGGTGGCGTGAGACGTGCCCCCGGCATCGCCGTCGTGGCTGCCGGCGCTCGTCTGGGCCCCGCTCGACGCCCAGCTGCCGGGTTTTCCACTTGGGGATGGTGCTTTGTCCGTCCTGGGTGCCTTGTCCGGCCCTGCTCCCCCTGGACGGACCTTCACCCCTGTCCCGGGCCGTGCCTCCACGCGGGGGGGTCGGGAGGTGGCCGTCCCCACTTCCCCACTCCCTCCTCTGCCCGGCACCGTGCCCGTGCCCGCCTTGCGGCCGCTGGCGGTCACCGACGGGGTGATGCGGCCCCCCTCGGTAGTGGCCGGGCGGATGCCGGCCCCCTCGGCTGGGACAGTGACAGCGGCCTCCACGTCACCCCACTGGCTGGGGGTCGTGGCAGCCACATGGTCTGGCTTCCCCTTGGACCTCTGCCCCTGTCCTCTCACCTCATCATCGTCTTTCCTACGGATGCCGGCCACGGTGGGGACGGTAATGTCACCACTAGTGACTCTCCAGGGGGCAGGGGTTACCAGTCGTCTGTCAACACCAATGGTGGTGGCACCTTCCTCATCCTCTCCAGTGAGACGGCCGTCCCTGAGGCCGCTGGTGACCCTGTCCCCGCGGCTTGGGCGGGCGGTGGTGGCCAGTCTTTCAGGCTGCCTGCGGGCAGGGATGCTGTCATCCTCACCACCACTGCGTGCCGCAGTGATGTCCGGCCTGGGGAGGGGGCTGCTGGTTCCCACGGATGGGATGCCGTCATCCTCGCTGCCCACTGTGGCACCAGCCTGGGTGGTTTCCTGCTCCCCCACGTGGATGTTGGCCCTCCCAATGAAGATGTTCACCTCGTCATCCTTGTCTGGAGAGACCTGGGTGAAGCCGGTGGCCCTGTCTGTGCTGTCCAGGCTGCCACGGGTAATGGTGACACTGCCTGAATCGGGGACGTAAGCATATTCATCCACACCTGCAGCATCCACTTGGACATCCTCCATCTTCTCAGTGACAGAGGACGAAGCGATGCCTCCTGTCCCTGTACCGTGCTTAACACCCTCCTGCCCTTGGCTAGAGACAGTGGCCTCCCTGCTGCCCACATCCCCTGCCCCTCTGGTAGTAGGGGCCCTGCTCCTCCCAGTGGTCGTGGCTCCCTCCGCTGGAACCACCCTGGGGGCACCGTCATCCTTGTCCTCACTCCTGGCACTGGACCTGTTCCCCACCACAACCTCACTGGGGCGTTCTCCCTGAGGAAGAATGGGAGCACCGCCATCGACTTCCAGCACCAAATCCAGATCGCCGCTGCCCTCTGAGCTGGATGCGGTGGGGCCGCTGCCGCCCCCACTGCCGCGCGCTCGAGTGCCAGTGCCAGGGCGAGGGCTGGGACCATCCCTGCTGATGCCCGGCGTGCTGCGGTTCTGGGGCTTGAGGACAATGCCATACTCGATTACTTCAGTGCTGCTGTTGGCACCGTGCTCTGGGGCCGTGCCAGCCTCCGGAGGCTCCCGCCTGGCATTGTCCTCATCCAGCCGGTGGCCGGGGATGATGCTCTGGTGGTCAGCCTCTTCCTTCTGTGCAGTACACAAGGGAGAGGTCAGGGTGACGGACGGCTGCTGAGGGCACTGCGGCCAGGCCAGGGTCCCGCAGTGTCCCCTGGCCACCTCCTCACCTTTATCTGTGTCTGGTTCCTCCGCGTTGAGAATGAGTAGACGTATTTGAAAATGTAGAAGCCGTGCTTGGCGTTGCAGCCTTTCAGAAGTATCTGGTGGGGAAGAAAATAACCAAAACCCACAATTTTCTTATCGCATTGTCAGGAGTTTCCCTTTCTGTGTCTGGCACTGCAGTAGGGTCCCACCAGTACCCACTGAGGCCCCAGGAGGTGGCAGAGGGATACATACCCGGTGCTGTCCCACACAGTTCCCAGCAGCTCTCCCAGGCAGCGGCGGTGGAACCTGTGGGCAGCAAAACACAGGCGAGAGCCGAGGCATCAAACACTGCCCCAGCATCCAGGCAGCTGCCAGTGCCCACTGCTGGCTACCCACCCTGCCCAGTGTTCAGGGAAGGCTGGGAAAACTGCACTGATAAGTCAATAAATTCCCAGGCACTACCTGGGGTGCTGATTTAAAGACAGCAGTAGCAGGAAAGGTCAAAACCCCATTTCCAGGGTCCGAAAAGTATTGTGAATTTTGCTACAGCATGATTGTATTGCATGCTAACTTTCATAGGGTATTGTTGGTCTGCAAATAACCCTTTCCTGGAGACTGCTGCAGAGGATTTTATTGCAGAGCATTTTTAATACACAACACCCTTGCTCACAACAGAATGCTCCAGCTTACTGCTTGGATCTGCCTGGGATGGGAGTCCAGAGCTGGTTAACTGGTGGAATTCCCCATAGTTTACTGAACTACTGAGCAGCAACCTCTGTGTCCTCACAGCCGGGTTTCTGCACATGTTTGCAGGCTGCCAGCTCTCCCTGATTATCCTGGCATCTTTTGGTGGGTATTGGCTAGTGCATCCCTCAGGGTTGAGGGACCTCCTGTGAGCCCCACAAAACCATTGCAGGCATTCCCTGCGTGCCAGAGTGAGAGACAGCCCCAAGGAGAGGAGTCTTCTTTGACTCCAGCAAAATTAGTCACTGAAACATTCCAAGCCCAGCTGAAGGGGCAGAAACACACCCCAAAGTATTGAATATTCCCAGGTTGTTTCATTGTTTGTGAGCAGTATCAAAGGCTGGATTACAGCTCTGCTTACACACATAGTATTAACTCCCTTCTGTGCCCCTATCAGCAAATCTGTGCTGATTTATTGCCTTCCCCTGGGCTGCCCTGATACAGACCAGGTTGTGAGAGCTTGCTCTTGGGGGGTAAAAGACACATGGGAGGAGCCCATCCCTCAACGCAGATGGGATTTCCCTCCTCCTTACCCTGACAAAAAAAAGCAAGCCTTTTCTAGGAGCAGACTTTAACTCTCGCTGTCTATTCAGTACCCTGAGCAACAGTTATGCAAGACAAAAATTGCTGGTAATACATTCATCTTAGTTTGCCCTGTTTTTAGTTAAACCCTCAAATTTTCAAATCAGGAGAGCTGGAAATAATTGTGGGCGCCCCTCTGACCTCTGTTCCCTACACAGATAAGAGGGGCATCCTTCCCACACTTCCCTTCCTGTGGCCTGGATCAGGCTGTTGGCAGGCCAAAAGCACTGGGCAGATCCCAGACCCACAGAAATCCAGGGGAAGAGGTACAGCCACCCAGACAGACACTTGTGCAATGCCCTGATTCCCAAACTGAAGGGACATGCTCAGCCACCTCCATGCTAATATAAATTTTTCCTGCTGGGCTCACCCCTGCTGTTCACCTTAATCCCCTCCCCAAGCACCAGAGGTGGTGTATGCAACTACAACCCACATTTTCCCACTGCTGAAAGCACGCTGGGATGCACAGGATAGTACATCTCATGTTTCCAGCAGTATTCTGGGAACCCAGGAAAATCCATACTCACAGGTGTGGCGAGGGCTGTGCTGAGCAGGCACAGGCACAGGCAGACGAGGGATGTTTGCATCTTGGGCTGCTCCTGGAGGCACAAAGTGAAGCATGGCTGCAGTTTGTCTTCCTGGGACTTGTGGTCCTCAATAATCTTGGTTAGCAGTAACCTAAAAGCTCCCACTACCCCAAAGCTCCCATGGCAGAAGGCTTTTCCAGCAACCCCGGCTTTTCCCAGGTATTGCGGCGGCCCTTGGCATTGTCTTGTCTCTCTGTATTCCTCACAGCAAGGGCAATGCTCTCCACCATGTGCTTGGGACACAGCCAGCAGCCCTGACACCGGCTATTAAAACTTCCTAACTCCCCTCTGTCAAAGCAGCTTGGGTGGATATTTGCAATAAATGGTCCCCCGAGGTTGCTGCAAGCTAAGATGTCCATAAATCTGAATTAGGAAAGCAGCAGGCTTTCACAGCAGTGATTAATGGCAGGAGGCAATAACTCCTGTGGTCAATAATTCCCATTTCACCCAACCACCCTTACTTGGGCTTGCAGGTTCCATCCCAGAGAGTATTTTCAGCCATACCAGCGCTGCTACAGGAGACCCCAGAAGGAAATTCATGCACAGGGATCAGCAGTACAAAGCAATGTAAGCTCAAGAGATGTGCACGGCCAAGGATCGGGATGCTTCCCATCCCCACTGTGGCTTGCCCACAGTGAAAGCGGGAGAATCCCTGCTCAGGGACAGCAGAGCTGAAGGGCTGGAGAGAGGCAGGGCAGGAAGGTAGGTAAGAAGATTACCTTTTCCCGTCAGAGGCAGGTCCCAGTGGCAGACCGTGGAGCCTGTGCCCACTTTGCTGAAATTTAAAGTTGGCCCCGGGTGCGCAGAGCCAATCAGCTCCTGCCCAGGGACATTTGTCAGCTCTGGCAGCACCCGCAGATAACCAGGGGGAGTAATTTCCAGCTAAAAATGTGTTTGTGGTAAAAGACAGCTATCAAATGTTCCACCTGGCTGGATAAACAGAAAGCACAGTTTATAAATATCTGTTCTGAAGGCAAAATTGCTCAATGATTAGCGCAGATCTTAGTGTGGCACACATCCAGCTTGGTTATTGATAAGAGGGTGTGCAGTGGGTCTTGGCTTGCTCACTGTGACCAACATGGGAAAGCTGGCAGGGCTGCAGAAACAGAAGGGCAATATCCAGATCCAGGCCTGGTCCTCGCCCTTTGGCACTGAAGGGCAGCATTGGCCAAGCTGAAGGCCACCACCATGCTGTGTCTTCTGACATTTGCTTTTTGGGTTTCAGCCTCAACCCTCTGAGCTGAACCTGTGCGAGTGCAAAATAGAAGAGTGGCAAAAAAGAAAAATATATGTACGTTTTTCCATGCACTGCTTGCACAGGTCCCTTTGAGCCCACCTTGGTTACGAAGAAGTGCTACAAGGGTGTGCACAATGTACAAAGCCTCCTTCTCCCCGCCTCTACTTTTGGTGGCATTGCTGGTCACCTACAGGCTAGCCAAGGAGAGTTCCCACTGCTGCAGCCAGTCTTGGCTCAGGTACTCACTGTGGTGGTGGTGACAGCAGCTCCCATCCCACTCCCCCTCTGCCCTAACCCAAACCCTGGCAGCCGGCACTGCTGCTGCGTTATCACCAGAAACACCTAAACCGTCGGCATCCGGCCTCAAGCAGGAGCAAAGCCTGGAGCTGGCAGGCAACTGACGCTTGCCCACCGGCCAGGGAGCGGCAGTCGGATGCCACCCCAGGGGGCAGCCAGCCCACGTGCGTTGGCTCCGGGAGGAGAGCCTTTGCCAGATGCCTGGGGGGCTGACGCACACGGGACTGGGCTACGCGCCCTGTGGGAGCGGGACACGGCCCCTGGCAGCGCCAGGGCCCTTTGTCCATGCCAGTTCCCTGACGTCTCTGGGCACCCCCTGGGCGGGTGGGTGATGGAACTCTCGTGTCCCCGCACCAGCCATGAGTGCATGCGGGGCTCCCCAGTGCCGCCATAGGGATTTGTCCCCGGGGGTGGCCACGCTGCAGGCAGCACCTCCTGCCTCCCCAGAAGCTGCAGCCCGGCTTTGGCATAGGGAAGCAGTTTTTATACAATGGCCGGCGACTTGCTGGTGCAGGAATAAACTAGTTCTGCAATTGGACTTGCATCAGGAGCTGAACTCAGGTTTCATTCCTAGGCGTGCAAGAGCAGCAGGGTGCCTGCTATAAACTGTGCATGAGGGCCATCACCGTTCCCAAATGGTGGAATTTGCCTGGAACTCAGTGGGATTTGTTCTATCCCTATCCATAATGCAGATCACCACTTGGCCAGGGACACACTCCTGTTGAGAAGTGACCCTGAGCAGGGATCCTGAGGACTCCTAGCCAGGCATCCCCATCGCTGATGGAGGAGGGGAGTGGATGCACCACCGTGACAGCCCTGCATTGCTCTGGGAATGAGGCAGTGTGACAGGGACATTTTGGGCTGCAGTACTGGTGTTCAAGACACATCCAAGTTGCCCAGCCTTGTACCCACATAGCTGGTGCAGGGATGAAGAAGCAAAGCCCTCATTACAGGGGTGTGCATCTACAGCTAGTGATGCACGGACAGAGAAATTAGTGTCTTTACCCTTGTTAACATTGCCTGGTGTGTGCTCAGGCCATGGGAGGCACATTACCAAGGAATGGAAGATGTGGTAAAGTTATCACTGCTTGCATGTTGGAAATTCACATCAACTTTACATAAAACATGGCAGTAATCCCACAGCAGTGTCCCTAAGAGCACCCTTTCATTTTTCAGAGGGGACTTTACAGAGGTTTTCCAAGTTAGCCTTGCTGTTCCTCCCTCCTTTCATGTGCATCTGAGCTGGAATAACAAGATTCAGCCCTAAGTATCGTGGGCAACCGTAGGCCCTCAGCCCCTCACCAAGAACTGTGCTGCCCCACCGACCCCTGGCAGCAAACCTTTTGTCACCAACAAGCTCAGTTCAGTTGCTTTATTTCATTTCATTTCATTTCATTTCATTTCATTTCATTTCATTTCATTTCATTTCATTTCACTTTGGAAGAGACAAAAAAGCCTGGGATGGAGCCAGTGCACATGGCAAGCTGCCTGGCTTCGCCTCTGGCATGCGATGGCTCCAGGGAGCCTTTGGATGCACCTTCCTGAGTGGCTGGGGCAGGCAGGGACAGCAGCAGGGCTGTCCCCCCGGCTCACTGGCTGTAGTAGTAATCCTGGCCGTACACGTCGTACCCGTGCCCTTTGTAGTAGCCGTACTCATCCTCGTAGGCCCGGTAGCTGTCCCCGCGTGCGTACTCGTCCTGTTCCTCGTACCCAGCCTCGGTGGTGCCCTCGTCCCCCCGGCCGTGGTCCCTGGCTGTCACGTCGTACTCCCACAGCTCCCCAGCTGTGGTGGCATCTGTGGTGGCATCTGTGGGTGCCCCATCATCCATAGTGGTCGCCTGGGTCAGACCCTCTTCGTTGGTCGTGCTTGCGATGGTGGTGGCTTCGGCTTCCTCCTCCTCCTCCTCTTCCTCCTCTTCCTCTTCTTCTTCTTCCTCCTCCTCTTCCTCCTCTTCCTCGGCTTCACCAGTGCCCTCCTCTGCCACCGCAGTGCCATTGCCATGAGGTCCAATACCTTCTGTGGTATTGGTGCTTGTGCCATTGACACCATTCTCATTCTCATCTACTTCTTCTTCCTCCTCTTCCTCCTCATTCTCATCGCTGTCCTCATTTTCAGAGTCTTCCCCCTTGCTGGCAGTCCTCTGCCTGATCCCTTTCAGGATCCCTTGGCAGCCCTTGCCCTGGCAGAGGGAAGACAGCACAGCGTTACTCGGATGTCAGGAGGCTGCAGCTCTGTGTGGAAAGGGGCAGGTATGGGCACAGCTGAGGATGCCCCCACACCCTGCATGGCAGGACTGCCATTTTGGGGTACCCTTCCACATCCCCGCACACCCTGCAGGGCAAGACTGCCATTTTGGGGTACCCTTCCGCATCCCCCCACACCCTGCAGGGCAGGACTGCCATTTTGGGGTACCCTTCTGCATCTCCCCATACCCTGCATGGCAGGACTGCCATTTTGGGGTACCCTTCCGCATCTCCCCACACCCTGCAGGGCAGGACTGCCATTTTGGGGTACCCTTCCGCATCTCCCCACACCCTGCAGGGCAGGACTGCCATTTTGGGGTACCCTTCCGCATCCCCCCACACCCTGCATGGCAGGACTGCCATTTTGGGGTACCCTTCCGCATCTCCCCACACCCTGCAGGGCAGGACTGCCACTTTGGGGTACCCTTCCGCATCTCCCCACACCCTGCAGGGCAGGACTGCCATTTTGGGGTACCCTTCCGCATCCCCCCACACCCTGCATGGCAGGACTGCCATTTTGGGGTACCCTTCCGCATCTCCCCACACCCTGCAGGGCAGGACTGCCACTTTGGGGTACCCTTCCAACCCCAAGTTAATGCCCAGAGCTTGGTCCAGCTATGGGTATTTCCACAGCAGCCCGCCAAGCAGGGACAGGGTGCAGGGCATCCCATGGGTACAAGCAAACATGCAGTGGACAGCCCCCTCCCCATGGGTGCTCCCTCCAGCTCCCCAAAGCACACCTGCTGGGGGGATGTGACGTCTCCTCCCAGTGCACCCTGGCAGTCCCCAGGGGCTGCTCCAGCAGGGTGTCCAGCTGCCTTGGTGCCAGCGTAAAACGGCTCCTGCAGGGACAGGGACAGGACAGGGCAGGAGGTCAGCAGCTGGAGTGGAGCACAGGCCTCCCAAGCAGCGAGAGGGGTACAGGGCACCCGCACACAGCATTTGGGCATTGCTCCGAGTTCCCTGCTTTCCCACGGGTCTTGTTCCAGGCTGAAATGGAGAAGCTGCAGCAGGGCAGCCGGAGCTGTGCAATTAAGTGGTGGTGGCTGGAGTCGGGTGTTCCCATTCTGGCTCCACGTTTTGCTTTGCGAAGCATCTAAAGGTTTTCCTCTGAAGTTACCTCCCCCAGTTTCCAGTAAACAAAGAAAGCCACAGGCACACTACATGTGGACACACTGCACGTCATGTGTGGATGGTCAGGGAGAGTGTGATGGCTCAAAGCCAGGCGTGAGCCCAAACCCCACCAGTGGTCAGCCATCAGCAATGCTTGGCCCGAGAGATCAGCAGCAGAGAGGGGCTCCCAGTGGGGTGCATGGCTAAAAAAAGATAAGGAATAACGCAGATGCAAACAGAGCCTGGAGCAGCCACGGAGGAGCTGGCAGGGCAGTTCCCCCAGTGCCCAGCCTGGGAGGAGGAGCCTGTTGCCACCAGCAAATGAGCCCAGCCATGGCAGGGAGACCTGAGGTCAGTGTCATCACTGTCCCGGGCAACCCCTGCTGCTAGCACGCCAAGACCAAGGACACCTACCCTAGCATTTTGGGCCACCTCAGACCTTGAAATATGGGTGCCCCCGATGGCAGAGAAAATCCAAGCTGCTCTCCTCTCCAACAGGAGAGCCGTCAGATTGCACAGTGCGGCCAGCTGTGCCAGTGGAAGCGGTGCTCCCCATCCAGCAGCCAATATATCAGTGCTTTTTACATGCCTATGACTGACCTTGGGGCCTTTCAGCAGGATTCCTCTTGCTGACCACCCTGTCAGTGAAGGCACATCCCTGCATGGGAACAGCCACTGCCCTGGTGCCCTCAAAACAAAAAGGGCAGACCTAAAGAGCGGCTACATTCCTGCGTACCACTTAATTTCTTCCTGAGAAATGAAATGCCACCTCCCAATACTCAAATTTATCCCTAGAGATTGCAGTGATAGGGGAGAGAAGCAGGTAAAATAGGGCAAATTGCAGGGAGGTGCCAGGGCTGGCACAGGGGACACCCAATGCTATATCCCAAGCCCTGACAGGCCTCCAAAGTGGGTTTTAAAACCAGATTCCCTGGCTTTCATTAAATAACTTTGAAAAAAAAATAGAAGATGACTTGATTAGGCCTGACACACAGGTTACTAAGCATACCAGATCCCTATTTCAAAGTACCTGTCTGCCTGAGACCACTGGATTTTTTTTTGAGCATTTCCAACCCGATGAGACACAAAAGATCTTTGTAACCCTTTACATTTAATTTTGGACCTGGGTGACTCTCACAACCACAGATGTGCCCGAGCTCATACTGATTCAGCAGACAGGAGCAGCTTTACCATCTGACTGGTACAAATTTGACTTCCCCAATACAGGATCAGTTTGTGTCACTCCACAGACACACATGCAGAGCATAACTGGATTTTCCATAGGGATTTTCTCAGTGCTATAGGGGCAACAGACCCTGAATGAGCAAGGTAAGAGGAGTTCCTAACAGCACCTTCTTCCTTGTGTGAACCTCCCTGCCTCTGTTTTTTGGCCTGTCCTGCTCCTTTCTGAGACATTGGAAATGCAAACCCAGAGAATTTGTCTCAGGGGTGTTTGGTGCAACCCCCGCCCAGGGAGAAAAAGGAAAGCAAAAGGAAATAATCGACAAAAAAAAAAAAAAAAATAAGCCCCAGAGTAGAAAATCCAGTTGTATCCAGAGTGCAAGTCTGTGGGCGGTCAGCGACCACAAGTGCTGATGAGCAGAGACTACAAAACCGAAGAAGGTTCCCAAATTCCCGTATTTGTTTTGCAGGCTGCTGGTTTGCCATACTCACCCCCCCTTCCTCCTCCTCCGAGCCATCCCCCTCTTCCTCGGATGAGTCACTGCCCTAAGAAGAGGGAAAACCAAGTTGGAGGCGGGTGGGTGGGTTTCCAGCGGCGTCACGAGTGCAGTGTCCTGTGCCCAGGCCCACAGGCCATGCCAACAGGGCACAGAGCGTGCCCCCATCTCGTTTGGGCCGAAATCTCTGCGTTTGGAGGGCGGCGAAGCAGCGGCAACCCCTCGGAAGCACCCACCTGGTACCGCCGCTGCGGGGGATACGCGTAGATGTACCTGTACAGGTAATGCCGGTGCCGGCTCTTGAAAACCTGCCAGGAGAAGGAGGGGGCAATTCCCATCAGTCCGGGGCCCTGGGTACAGGGGGCACCAAAAGGTGCTCTTCCTGAAGATCAGCCCCGCGTGGGACTGGGCGCGCGGGGTGGGGGAGACCCTACCGCGTTCTCCTCCGAGTCGTCCAGCTTGGGTCTCCGCAGCCAGCTCTTGACCTGGGGGAAAGGGAGGCTTGGTAGGAGCCCCACAGCAGCCCCAGCGAGGCCGGGGGTCCCCCCTCGCCTGGCACTCACCGAGAAGGCGCACGCCATCCCCACCAGGCAGACAAACACCAGGACGCTCCTCATGGCTGCCGCCTCTAGGAACACCGAAACACGTCGAGGGCTCGCTTTTCAGCTGGAAAGCACCGACGGCACTCCAAACCATCCACGTGTCTGTGTCCACGTGGGTGAGTGGGGAGAAGAAAGGCTGACCTCCAGCCACTTCTTGGTGGGGTCACCCAAACCCTCCACGGACCAAATACTTTCTTTTTCTTTTTTTTTTTTTTTTTTTAAGATCTGCCTCAACTTCCACAAATACATTTTGTTTTTTCTAGAAGCCACAAAAATACCAGAAAAGCAAGTTTCACCATGTAGTGGACTCAAAGCTTTCCTGGAGCAGGATAACTTATTCCTGCCTTCCCGCTGCCTTTGAGGGAGGGGAGAAAGCCAAGCCCCACTGGAGATGCATCAGGAGCAGCTGGGAGCACTGCCCACTGCAGCCGCCCTCCCATAGCTCCAAGACCTGCCTGGGCTCTGCCCAGGGAGCAGTGCTCCTGGGAATTACACCACAGACAGTTTAACTTCACTGAGGAAAAACAAGCAAGCAAACAAATAATGGAAATCATTGGCTCCTGCAGCCTGCCATTGGCAAAAATAGCAGTGGCAAGGCACCCGTGCAAAGAGCCCCCCACAAGCATAGCTGGAGGGGACTTGGCTCTGGGGCAGGTCTGAGCTGCACGCCCAAAGCACCAAAACACAGCCTGCCCTCCCCCATCAAGGAGCAAGGAGCACACCCAATCTTCCCAGAGGCGCCCCAGCCTTTCCCCCAGGGAGCAATGCTCCCAGGAGCCCCCAGAGCTCAGTCGGGAGCACTAACGTTCCTTCTTCCTACCCTTCCTCTGCCTAAACCCAACATCAGCTGTGCTTGTAGGGAATTGCTATTGCATTTATCTGTGCTTGAAGTTTCCCTATTTTTGCTCAACTCAGGCTAGAAAACAAGTGGCCACAAGCTTCCCTGACCTCACAGCAACGCTCTGGATGCTCATCCCCTCCACCCGAGCGCTCCGTGAAGCCACAGACCCAGGGAAGGACTAAAAGCAGCACCCCACCCTGCCAGCAAGCTGAACCCCCCCATCTCCCTGCAAAAAGCAGGCATCAGTGCACAACCCAGCTGGGAAAAGCGGCAGCAGGCTTACCCAGCCCCAGCACCGAGAGCCGCCCGCGGAGTCGGCCGGCACAGATTTCCTCCCGCTGCTGCCCTGCCGGGATTTAAGGTCTGGCTTTGCCCCCTCCCAAGCCAGTCACCGCCCTGCCCGGAGTGACGCCAGCCCCGCAGCACGCACCAAAACCCCTCCAAAACTTCAACGCTGGCAGATTTGGTGCACAAACATAGCGCCCCGCGCCGCTGCCAAACCCAGAGAGGTTTGTGCTGCGCCGCTTAATTGAGGGTCTGGCCTCAGAGGAGCGGCTGGGAGGCCGAGGGTATAATAACCCTCGGGGTTTTAATTAAAACAAATATTTGGAAATCTGTTCCTTGGGGGGCATCCACCTCCCTTTTTGGGAAATTCTGTCACTGTTTTTTCAAGTGGACAAAAAGGCCAGCCTCAAAGGCCCGGCTCCACAGCCACTCGGGCGGGGCCGTTGGACCGAAAAAACCGCTAAATCCAAACAAATCCCTCTCCAGGATACCTGCAGGGGCCTTGGTAAGGGCAGGGAAAGAAAACGGGGCTTAGATACAGGTGTCCCCAGAGCCATTTCTGCCGCAGTGTTGCTACAAAATGCATGTCCGCTTTGTTTCCAATGCCCCACAAACTGCACAGACCCACACAGGGGCCAGCCCAGTGCCCTGCTCTCAAAAATCAGGCATTGCTCATCTGAAATCTGCGTATGTCCCTAGCAAAGATGAGTAACTGCCTGGGGGTGGGGGGAAAATGAAAAAAAAAACCACCCACATGTGCGCTCAAGCCACACTGGGGACCTTGGTGGCAGGATGCAGCAAGCGGATGCTGCCCCCGGCACCCACCTCAGCAGGGACATCTTCCCTCCTTTACCTATATTTATCATTTCCTGCTTGGATTTCTGCCACCCAGCTCTCCAGTGCACCTCTGCTCCCTCTTTCCCAGATTTTTCTCGCACTCCTCAGCGAAGATCCCTAAGCTCCTGCACATCTGGGCTGCAGCACTTCAGGGAATGACTCCTCACCAAATGCAAATTTGCTTCCCGCAGTGGCAAGGAGAACTGCAAATCCCTCTCGATGCTTTCAGCCCTACAGCCCTAGGAGAGGGCACAGAGGTGCTGAAAATTCAATGCCTTCAGGGCAGGCCTGTAATTGTCAGCTTAGCCAATGGTAAAAACGGTGGTTATTGAGGACAGGAAAATCCACTTTGCCACGAAAGGCCTGCATGTTTCTTCTCAAACCTAGGGGCACGAACATCCTCACCTACGTGCAGGGGAGCCCAGCGGTGACGGGTACACGGTGGGGAGTTGAGAATTGCTGACGGAACGCTATGCACACAACCTGGGGAGGGAGAGGTCCCCCACAGCCCCCCGAGGGTCCAGCACCCCTGGCAGCAGGCCATGCCACATGCCCACCATGCAGCCCCTGGGGCTGCAGGGCACAGCTGCCCCATGGCCTTCAAAGCCCTTTGTGTCACTGTGAAGAGTCCTAATTATAAGGGAGGCCCTGGAGCTGGCCGTGGCTTTCAGCTGACGCCTTGTGCCAGGAAAACCCACACACACACACACAGAAAAAAAAAAAACCACAAAAACCAAACCCCAGCCATGCAGTTTTTCTGTGCCAACACAGCAGCCTCTGATAGAGAGAGATCAGCATTGTGAGGATTCCCTTGTTCCCCCATATCCGTGGGGCTGGAGCAGCTGGAGGGGCTCTGCCCTGCTGGGGGAAGTGCAGCACATTCAGGGCAGAGGTAGCCCTGCTTCCCATTGTCCCCTGCTGTCCTAGGAAAGCAGTGAGCATGTGCCTGGCTTTGAGCTTAAAATTTCATCAGGGCTTGGGAACAGAGAGTCCTGGTGGGAGGCGATTTTTAATGTAATTAAAGGGCTTCTGCTCCAGGCTGCTTAAAAAAAAATATGGAAAACTGACTATAAAAACACATATTTCACCCAAGATCCCTAAAAAGCACCAGCATAATTGATGTGTGCCCAAGTGCCTTGTGCAGCCAGCACCTAAGTTTAGCTCCTGGAGCGAGTGCTGCCCGGGCAAGCCACCAGCAGCAGAAACCTCACGGGCACCATGGCGGGAGACCAGCAGGGAACTCGGCCAGCACATCCAAAACATTTCCATTTGAAATTTATTTTTTATTATTATTTTTAAAAGCATCACACGGCAGGCTTGGAGCATTGGTCTTGGTCTCTTAATACTTTTGCAAGCACTCCATCTCTCCAAGGTGGCAGGGCTTGGAGGGATCACCCCGTTGTCTGAAAGGAATCTGTTACAAAATACGATTGCAGGTTTTGAAAGCCTTATGAAAATGATCTCACCTTGCTGGAAACAAAACATAGAACAGCTTATCTGCCTCCAAAGGATGGGGTTTTGACCAATGTGGTCTGGTGGAAGGTGTGGTTTGCACCGGCCGCTGGCCGCAGCTTTGTGCTGCAGCTTGCACCCAGCGAGGGCACCCTGTGCGGTTTGGGGGTACTTGCCTGAGCCCCTGAGAACCTCAGGGTCAGAGTGTCCCTGTCTGTTTCAGGCTGACACGGCTCCTAAGTCCAAATTTAGTTATTATTTTTGCAGGGTGGTAAATGAGCAGAGCAGAGCAGAGCGCTCCTGTCCTGCCCGGGCGCACTGCGGGGCTGAGGCCACGCCGTCCTATTTCCACGCCCTGGAGCTATTCTGAAAAGAAACCTCAGGGCCAAAAATAAGCAAAGAAAACAAAATCAGAAGGACACTTTGAGCACGGTGGGATGAGACCAAGGTGCTGCAGCAGCCAGGGAAAAGGGCACCTCTGCCATGCAGCTCAGCAGCCAGAGCACCCCCAAAACCTCTATAGGAGTCACCTGAGGCAGAGCTTGCCCTGGTTTCCACCTCTCCCCACGTGCTCTCAGGAACAGGAGTGTGTGTGCCACTGTCACCAGCTGGGGACAGAAGTGATGAGCAAGAAGAAGGAGCAACACAAGTAAGGAATGGCTCTCTTTCCCCTTACCTCTCAGAGCACAAACACATCATCAGCTGCACACGCAGCTCGTTATTCTTCTGCCAACGTTCAGTTTTAGAATAAAAGTGTGAGGGGAGAATATCTAAAATGCACCCTGTATCAGTCTCCATTATCAGTACACAACCTTTACATATTGGCCCTCTGCAACTGAACGTTTTGTATGATTTTCCTTTTTCTCTGAGCAGAAACCTGCAAAAGGAAATGAATTCTATTTGCCTGCCTGGCAGAATGCAGGCCAGGAGTAGCACTGTAATGTGAGCACCTTGAAGAGCCTGAACTCTGGGAACAAAACCCAGCAAATCACTGAGGCTAGGTCACAGCGTTATCACAAATCCCAGACTCGCCACAGCCCAGGCCCTCACATGTTTGAGCAATATCTGTATATGGATCTCCTCGGTTTGTTTGTTTGTTTTCTTTTTCTCAGGAACAAGAAACACCTCATCAGCCAGCTCTGAGACCCAGCTCTGGTCCCCCCACCTGTCTCTGCCTCCATCCACGTGTGAGAGCTCTCAAACACAGCCTCAGGAGAAAAAGCCAAATAACCCCCCCCCCCCACCAAAAGGCTTTATTTTCAGGAGGCAAGCAGGCAGATAGCCTGTGATCATTGCAGGAGTAACAACCCACAGCCTGCACACCCAGCTCAGCAACTGAGCTCTCTAACAAAGTTCAGTCAGTGTCCCTGGACCTGCGGGCACCTGGATGGTGTGGAGGCACGCTGCTTCTGTGCTGCACTGGTGACGGCTGCCTGCCTCCCTGCCACTGCACACACTGCTCTAACTTGGTAAAACCCCTGAGTCTGGGATCTAAAAGGTCCCACTTGCAGCAGAGGCGGAGCGTGCTGCGTGCGTCAGCAGGAACTGCTGCTCTTGCACTGGTTATTTGTTATTGTGTGCGCACATGAGTTGCAGAAGAGTGATGTATATGTATCCACGGACCATAGAATCACAGAATGCTTTGGGGCCCTTAAATCTCATCTAGTTCCAATCCCCCGCCATGGGCAGGAACACCTCCCACTAGACCAGGTTGCTCAAAGCCCCATCTGAACTGGCCTAAATACATAAAGAAGTGCTTGTCTTCTGCAAAAAGTACCTTCCTTAACACTCAGGCACTCATTTCCGTTTTTTAAAAGGTGGCTTTGGAAGTTTTCACGCTGTCATGAAACTGCTTTTTGCTCTGCAGGTGAAACCACATCAGGTCTAGGACAGAAAGGGCAGGTGTTGCCTCTGCCCCCCAGGTGCAGGTTCAGCCCCTGTGTTCAGTAACCTGATGCCTTCTGCTAAAACACAACAGCTCTTTGCAGCTTTGCATTTCAGGGTGTGAAAACAGGAAAAAACCGAACTGCAAACCACTTGCTCGCTCTGCAGCTTTAAGGTTTCCACCATGAGTTTGGGGAGTGCAGTACAAGAGGATTTAAGGTTTCCATCGTGGGCTGGGGGGGTGCAGTCCAGGCGGATGCTAACACTTGCACTTTACTTGTACCATCCTGTGGTGCCCAGCTCCTTGGGGCAGCTGTGGAGGGACCACAAAACTCCCAGGACATGGCTGAGCCAGGGATGGGAAAGTTATTTGCCATCAAAGTGCATGGCAGCAAAGGGAGGTGGAAGAAAAATTTCCTTCGAGCATTCAAAAGGTTTGTAACGTTCAGGAGTTTCACTGAGGTCAAACGCTGTTTTCCCACGTCTGGGATATTTCTTTTGTTCAGATTGATGGCCTCGGTGATTCCGTCAGAGGTTTTTCCTCCCCATTGAAAAGGGCAGAGAAACGCAATCAAACTCTCCCGGCCCCACTGTGTGCTTGGAGAGGAATGATTCCCACCGCAGAATTCCATCACAGGGGGCACTGGAGAGACAATCCCATCAGACCTGAAGGGAATTTACAAGAAAGAGGAAGAGAAATTTCTTGCAAGAACATGTAATGACAAGACGAGGGGGGTAGGATGACTTCGAACTGAGAGAGGGAAAGTTTAGGTTCAATAGCAGGAGGAAATTCTCTGCTGTGAGGGTGGTGAGGCAGTGGAACAGGTGGCCCAGAGAAGAAGTAGGTGCCCCATCCCTGGCAGTGCTCAAGACCAGGTTGGATGGAGCTCTGAGCAACCTGGTCTAGTGTCCCTGCCCATGGCAGGGGCGTTGGATTGAGGAGGTATATAAGATCTCTTCCAACCAAGACCATTCTGTGATTCCCTCATTGTTTCTTCCACAGATATTCCCATTTTGCTAAAGACAAACACAGGCCAAGGAAAAGCCCTGCTGTGGAACTCAGATCACCATGGGAAGCCCAGGAAATTTGTCTGCACTGTCAGAAAAAGCCGCTGCTGGATGGAGAGGTGGTCTGCAAGTGCAGGGGTCTCTGTTTCCCCCACCAAATCCAGGAAAATAAGTACAGCTTCTGTGCCGTGGCTGCCCCAAGTTCAGCTGCCACAGCCAGGCTCAGCGCTGCTGCCTCCCACCACTTCAGCCACACCAGCTACTTATTAAAAATAGAACTTTTTCTTCTTGGAAAGGACAAAAAAAAAAAAAAAAAAAAAAAAAAAAAAAAAAAAAAAAAAAAAAAGACCAACACAAGAAACCTTTCTTTTAAGATGATGCAAACTCATGTTTTCAAAAACCCAGATGGATCCAAAAATACCTGTTTTAAACCCCAATGCTGATTTCTGGGTAAATCGCTGCATTCAGCTCTGGAGGCCACCCCCAATGCACAAAGAATGTCATGTGGGTGGATAATAAAAGCATACATTGATGTGGGCATTTTTTATCCCTGCCTGACTCGTTGGGAAAACTGACCCTGACAACTTCATCACATAATCATCCTGAAACTGGAGGCAGGAACATCTCCAGTGATGGAAGAGCCTGTGGCTGACCTTCCCAGCTGCTTTTCCTGCCAGCCCAACAGCAGAGAGCAGCAGTTTTCCTCTCCAATGCTCACAGTGCAGAGACACACGGCATAAACACCAAAGACATAAACTCCTAAAAATGCTTTAAAATCTTCCAAACGAGCATCTTTTGGTCACGCTCCCTCTGTCCATCCAAAACCTCGCCCTGTGAAGTCCTGCCCTTCCAGATGTCGAGCAGGGTGGCCCTGCTCATGCACGGACGAACAGCATGGGATAGGTGCGGTCCAACGCCCCAAAACCCTGCAGATGTCCTCGCCGGGTTCTGGGCACATCCCTGCACGGCCCCAACAGGAGCAGCTCCCTCCCCGCGGCCAAGGAGGAGGTTTTCCCAGCGGAGGGCAATGCCCAGGAGGGATGGTCCCGTGGGAAGCTGTCCCGGCAGGACCGGCAGGCAGCAGCCAGCTCTGGCGGCGGCTCCCTGGCTTTTGGGGAGCAGCCAGCCGGCGGGAGGCAAGTGTCGGGCTGGCGGGGACACGAGCGCCGTGGGAAGGCACGTGAAGGGGATCCACGTGTGGGGAGCCCTCGGCCCTGCGTGCGGGGCACCCCCGCCTCCGCTCCCGCTCGCACTAAACCCGAAGCCACCCGGTTTTCCCCTCCGTGCGTGAAGGGAGGAGGGCGGGGACACGCAGTCCCCTGCCCCGCGTCCACCCACTCCCGCGAGGATGAGGACGGACGCGGGTCGCGCACAAATTTGCGAGGAGCGGTTTCACCCCCGCTCCCCGACAGGTCTCGGCCCATCCTTCTCGCAGGCTGCGCTCACTGCGCTCCTCTTCCCGGAGGGATGCGAAAAAACCCGCTCCATCCCCACCCCCGCCAGTGTCGCCGCGCAAACATCACCTCCCACGGCCCCAGGGACGTGACCGGCCCTGGGGCAGAGGCGGCAGCGGCAGCACCGCTCGCTGGCGGCGGCGGAGCTCGCAGCGCTGCCCGCCGGCCCCGCGCTTCCACACGCAGCCTCCCGCCGCAGCGCCGGGGACGTGAGCCCTTCGGCTGCCGCCAGACACACGCCCGCTGCCCGGCACCCCGGCGGTGGGGCTGCGCCCCGGGATTGTGGTGCCTGCGACCCTGAGAGGCGTCGCTGCCGTCACAGCATCCCCAGCTGCTCACACGGCTGATGCGAGGGCCAGGTCGCAGCCGAGGTGGTCGCGGGTGAAGCGAGGATTAGTGGGATGAAGGCACGGGAAAGGGGCTCGTTCCCAAGGCAGCAGCCTGGGGAAGCCACAAGTTTCGGAGCTGATCTCATACAGAGGCAAAAAAAAAAAAGGTTACAAAGGGTGAGAATTAAAACGTAATTTCCATAAAAACCAGGAGCTGTTGAGCTCCCAGCCTTCACAGTGGTGGAAACAGGCTATAAATTGTCATTCTGCTATAGGTAGCAGAAAAATATTTCTTTGGGGGGGGGGTTGGGGGTTTTTTGTTGTGTTTTTGTTTTTTGGGTTTTTTTGCTGCTTCTTGAATTTGGTACTGCAGTGCTCAGCAGTGACACCTCTGAGACTGGACAGCTGAAGGGAATGTATCCACTCACCCTGACCCCTTGGGGACTGTCCCCTGCAGAGAGAGCCACAACTCCATGCTGTAAAACTGCACAGTGACACAGCAGCCCAAGGCTTCACCTGTCACCATTAAACCCACTTGTACTGCTTGTCCTGCACACGTGAACAGCGAAGAAGGGTCTGGGCGGGATTTAAAATAGTGTGATTTTAAATAACGTGTTGTTTGCTTGCTGATAGGAGGAAAAAAACCAACCAAATGTCACACAGAGTAAAACAGGCTTTAGTCATGATAACACCTTTTCCCTGCTCACCTGCGTCTCTGCTGCAGGGAGCCTGGTACCAGCGGCCACCATGGGCACACAGAGCCAGAAGAGTCCTCATGGCCTGGGACACCTTTCCAGCAACCTCAGGAAGAGCAGCACAGCCCCAGCTCACATTGCAGGAGGTGATGGCCCCGGCATAGCAAAGCCCCAGGCCCAGCTCACTGGGGTCATCAGCCAGGTTTTCCACCCTGCTGCGGGTTCACCAAGGGGCAGGGGTGGCCTTTGGGGCACCTGGAAATAGAGGGGGTGGGAACACCCTCAGCTTTTGCTTTCCCCCTCCTCCCAGCCTGCTGTGGCTCCCCACACAAATGTCCTGCCCTTTGCTTCCCACTCCTTCTGGTCCAGCCCCAAATTGCAGACCCTGACACGCCCAGGGAGGAAAAAAAAACCAGCAGCACCTCAAATCACACTACAGTGGAGTTTGGTGGTTTTAATGGTGGTTAAAGTAATCAACAGGGTACATTTCAGCTTTGAAATACAAGTGCAAAAAGGATACAGCATAATGTCTTCTGTACATTTCTTACAAAAGAATAAAAATATTACATACATCCCATCCTGAAGTGGTACTTCACACCCTGCTGCGCCCGTGCACCACGAGTGCACGCCAGCTGTAGCTTTTCCTTTTTATGTGCTGGACATGGATTCAGTGGAAAGCTCCAGTTGGAGTCTGGGCAGATGTGTTTAGGGCAGTGGCAGGTAAACACAAGGGGTGAACACGGGACCTTTCTGCCCAGCATGCCCAGGAGTGCCGAGCCACCACTGTGCCCCTGGGGCAAGCAGGCAGCATCGCCCTGCTGGCACTCACGGCTCTCAGCTGCTCTCCAGTTTGATACAGAAGATGCCTTTTCTTGCCGTGGTTCAGTGTTTTGCCCGTGCCTGGCAACCCCTCCACTCCCTGTGTGTCGTGCCCAGCCCTAGCCCCGGAGAACCCGACTCCGTTTTAACCACAGCATCTCCTTGAGAAGAAGTCAACCAGGTTATATGGCAAATAAATTAACCCCTCGTCCCCCCACGCCCCCCAGGCCGCTGAGGCCGTGGGGCACAGCTCAGTAGCCGTCCTGGCAGTCATTGTCATCGTAGTCAGCAGCAGGCCTGTGGCGCAGGGCGCCCAGCCGCCGCTTGCGGCCCCCGCTCTCCGGGCTCTGCAGGGAGCTGTCGTCCCCGTGGCTGCTGGACTCGCGCGTGGCATCCTCCTGCGAGTGGCTCTCCACGTCGTCGTCATCTTCCTGGGACTCGCTGTTGTCGCTCTCTGTGGACCTGCTGTCCTCACCCGTGTTGTCCTCTGGGCTGCTGTCATCCTCTGGGGACTCTGGGCTCTCAGCCGATGTGCTCGGCACTGAGTCATTCCCGTCCTCCTCTGACTCCTCCACGGTGTCCTCTGTGGACTGGCTCTGGTCATCATCATCTTCCCTGGACTTGCTCAGTTCAGCCTCTTCTTCTTCCCTGGACTCACTGTCAGGCGTGGACAGCACGCTCCTGTCCTCGGCAGAATCCCAGTCCTCCTGCCCTTCCCAGGTCTGGCTGTTGCTGTGCTCATTCAAGGTTCTCACCACCTCCGGGGTCTCCCCTGGCTCTTCATCTGACTGCTCATCGGTGCCCTCCCTGGACTCGCTGTCCTCATCCTCCCTGGAGGGGCTGTCCTCCCCATCCCCATCCTCTTGGGAGTGGCTGGAGCTTTTTTCCTCTGACTGGCTGTCCTCAGGCTCCTCTGACTGACTGTTGTCCTCCACGGATGGGCTGTCTTCTCCAGAGTCGCCATCCTCCACCTCGGGGGACCTGCTGTCCCCCTCCTCCCAGCGGTGGGAGCCAGCCCCCTGGGCACTCTCCCAGCTGTTCCCCAGGGGGCCGGCGTGGCGCATCCTGTAGCTGCCGCCCGGGCCGTCGAAGACAGAGGGATCGTCCCCCTGCATGGCTTCGTCCTGGAAGTCGAAGCCCTCCTCCTCCTCCTGGCTGCTGCTGCTGCCCGCTCCGTGCCCGTAGGCGCGCCCGAAGCCGCGGTTCCCGTAGCGCCGGTGGTCCGCCGCGACGCTCTCGCTGCTGCTGCTGCTGCTGCTGTCGCCGCGCCTCCCGCCCGCCCCGGCATCCCCGCGGCCGGCGTCGCCTTCCCCCGCCCCATCAGCGCCAGCCACGTAGGTAGGGCCTTCGCCCCTCTCCTCTTCCCCGTTGGCGTCGAAGGTGTCATCGCCGCTGTCATCCTCCTCGTCCAGGAACGCGCCGCCGTGGGAGGGGAAGGCGTCGGCTGCGGCGCCGTAGCGCTCTCCGATGTGCCCATCGTCAGCGTCACGCGCGTCCGCCTCCTGTGGAGGTGACAAACACGTGAATGCAAAGCCGAGCGCGGCCTCGGCCAGTGCCGGGTTTGGGGCCAAGGGAGCTTTCCCTCCACTTTTCTCTCCACAAAAGGTTTCTCCCCACTCACTCACCAGGAAACCAAGGTCGTTCCCGTTGTGGGTGCCCGTGTCCTCGTGGTCCACCTGGTTCACGTGCTGAGCCTGCCCAGCTCGGCCTCCCACGTCCTGGCCACTGAGCTCACCCAGCTCCTCATCCACGGCATTCCCACCCGTCAGGTCCCTGGCAAGGGCATTTTCCCCTGTCTCTGGACCGGCAGGAGGATGTCTGCCGTCTCCTCCATCCAGGTGGTTGCCCAGCTTGCCGATGTAATCTTCATTTGTGGCATCCTGGAGGCAAAACATGAGACAGTGCTTTGGTTTATTAAACACCGACCACAGCACATTTACTGCTGTGGCAGGACCTCGCTCCCGAGCCGTGCTAGAGCTCAAGCCTTTTTTATTTCTTGCACCTCAGCCCTGTAGTTATTTCTGCTGATACAAAATAAAATGGGAGCTACCAACAGAAGGGCAGCCCAGAAAAGCCCAAGCTGGGCTAGTTCAGAGCACAGGAGCTCCTTTTTCAGGGCCAGCACAGCAAAAGGTGTCAGGCGAACGGGGAACTTTCTCAGGGAAGCAAGTCAAAACAGGATGAAACCAAGGCAGCTTGAAAAGACTGAGCAGAGAGACAAAGCTCAAAGACCCATAGAAGTAGCAGATTCCTCCCAGGTTCCTGGTCCAAGAATGCCTGCCCAGGGCTGGCTCCCCATCCCAGACTTGCTCCCTGAGGGGCTGCTGCCTGTGGGACAGGGGCACCTGTGGCTTACCTCCTGCAGGGCGCTGGGGTGGGTGGGTTCATGGCCAGGCACCTAAACACATCCAGGAGATATTTGATCAGTGATCAGTGTGCCCTGGCTGGGCAGAGCCAAGGGGTTTGGGGTGGGAGTGGCAGGCCAGGGGGTACTTACAGGGTGAGCACAGGCCACGGCCCAGAGGAGCAGCACCAGGAACGCAGCCCTCATGTCAGTCGCGGTCTCTGTGGCTGCAACAAGGAATGAAATATATGCAGGCTAGAGCAAAGCCTTTGCATGTGCCTCTGGCTGGAACTTGGCCCCACAAATCCTTCCCAAATCCTTCCCAGTGCTCAGCTTGGCATGTCATCAAACAAGCCAGGGATTTGTCCTTGTGCCACCTCCTGGCACTTCCTGTGCAGAAACCTCCCTTTAGTTTGGGATTTGAAATACCCAGCCTTGTACTGGCAGATTTGTTATCTGAGCATCATTAAAGAGCAGGAAAGCGCTCCCGAGTTTCCTGTTCCCATAGTAATGTCACCCCCGGGCTGAGCTCGGCGGTGGTGGTGACAGGAGCCTCATGTGGGCAGCACTGTGAGACCAGGAGCTGCACCTCCCAGCTGGAGTGGTCCCCACAGCCACGTAAAATCTCCCACCATTCCAAAGCGGAGCATCCCGATGAGATAACCCCACAGAGAGCTGCATCTCCAGAGCCCTCTGGGTGGGCTGCAGTACTGCTGCCTGGCAGGCAGATAAAGCAGTGGGGGCTTTCCTCCAGCTCTGCTCTCATTTTCCAAGCATTTTCTTTAAGCAGCCCAGCGCCTCGTTCCTATGGGATCCGCTAACCACACTGAGCATCACCCCGCACCCAAAACACGCTGGAACCAGCACACGTCTGATTTCTTCCCTGACGAAGCAACACCTACATCCCACCGATGAGCCTCGTGCTTTCAACCAAAACCCGTGGGGAAATCTTCAACCCCCGTTCCCAAACGTTGCCATTTTCCCTCCAGGCAACGCCAGATCAACCCGAAGAAACCAAGACCTTTACCTCAAGGTGTGCTGCAAGCCCGAGTCTCGTGCGGTGCTGGGGATGGGCTGAGCTGTCGGCCCGTGTTGGAATGCTCCCGGCTGCGTGTCCCAAGGTGCCGGGCGGGCATTTAACCGCTGGCCGGTGCCAGCCCCAGCCCGGGGGCAGCCAATGGCACCGCCGGGCAGTGCCGCTGCGCATGGAGGTGTCGCCGGGAACTGGCCTCCCACGCTTCCTCTGGCCTCCGCCAGGACGCCGGCCCTAAAAAAAGCTCCTTGTGGTTGCAGGATGACGAGACGGGCTGGCAGTTAATGACGGACTGTGCCGGCCCCGTGTTTTGACTGCTAAATTTATCCCATTCACACACTTCCCGCCGTGACACGCGCAAACAACTACGGCGTCACCCACGCCGAGCGCTGGACCCCGTGCCGGGGACGGCATCCTCCGAAGCCGTGCGCTTGGGAGCAGAGTTTGCCCTGTGCCAGGGTGCTGAAACCCACAGGGACCATTTCCCTGCCAGGTCTCAGCCTTGTCCTGTACCCTGGGGCAGGAGCACAAACCCACCCTAGAAAGAGAGTACTTGTCTTACGTTCGTGCCCACACAGGCACTCGTGCCAGGAAGAAGGGAAATGCTCAATGGAGGTGTACAGGGAGCATCCTACACTCTGCACCGAGTGTGGCATTCCAGTGCTCCTTCCAGCTGCTGGACAGGGAGAGGGTGAAACCTCTGCTCTGGAAAACTCGGGCCACAATACGTGCCATGGGGTCGTGGACAGGGCTGCAGCTTTGCTGGCATTCACAGGAGATGCTGGCACTGTGAAATAAATGACTGAAGGAAACTTGGGCAGGGTCAGGACTGAGCAAGAGCTCTGTAAACTGCAGCTTTTCTGAATTTGCTCAGGCTGTAGGAAACAGCATCCAGATAGCATGCCTCATGCTGGACGGGGCATCTTGTGAAACCAGACATGTCAGTCTGCTGCTGGGTGTAATTTCATCCCCACAATCTCCTGCTATTTCCCATCCCCCCCTCATTAACAGCCCACAGTCCATGGGTGTCTGTCCTGGGAGGATGCAAGGTGCCAAATGTGATGAGCATCATTTTTCTCCTTCCTCCTGCCCCCCATGCAAGGAGGCCTCAGTGCCACCGTGGCCCCACAGCTTTCCCCACAGCCCCTTGGCCTCAAGAGGGTCACCACAAAGCCACACACTCTTGTGCCCATACCTTCAGCAGATGTTTTCCCTCTTCTTCCCCATCTGACCCCTGCCACAGATACCGTGGGATGCATTTTCCTTTTGACCTATGTCAAAATTATACCCCTCTCCCCAGCCAGATATGAGTTCATGTTGCCAACCTTTTTTAGGCACCTCCAACAATTACCATGTTTTGTTGTATTTTTCTTTGTTTTTGTTTTTTGGTTTTTTTGTAATGTCAAACCTGCATTTAACTCAGCCCCCAAGGATCTGGTGCTGCCTCATGTCCAGGTGCTGTGGTGCACGAAGGAGATAAACACCCAGCTCTGCATGCCTGGCTCTTTAATAATGCAGGTCACCCCTTGCCCCACCAGCCAGCACCCCCAGGTCACTTCCCACCTTTCCAGTGGCCCTGCAACACCCACAGCCCCAGCACATCCAACAGTGCTCCCTGGCAGCACCCACATCCCTGTAATCACCAACAGCCCTGGCTCCATCAATGAGATCTGTCCCCAGATCCCTCCCAGAGATCATCCTACAGCATTAGCCAGATTGCCCCAGCAGATCTGCCTGTGTCTTGCAAGGAAAGGAAACCCCAGCCCACATATTGCAACTTTACAATTAACCTTAGAGAGAAAAAATAATATTAAGGATTATTGTTGGCGCATCAGGGGTGAGAAACGGATTGAAGGTGGGAGCAGCAGCTGTCTGTTGGGTGTTTTAAATGCCACTGGGCACTTCCCCAAGTTCTACCCTAGCAACATGCTCAGTCCCTGGAAGGAAGATGGGGGAAATCTGGCCAGGCTAAAGCTGGCACCCTCAGACTACCAGGGAGGACGTGGCCGAGGCAGAAATGAAAAGACTGGCAGGGTTGGTAAGAAGATGCAGAAATATCACTTCTCTGTTAGACAGTCTGGACTGCGTGGTGTTCATGAGAGCAGAGGAAAGAAACGAGTGCAGACAGCAGGAGGGATAAGAGACACCAAAGCCAAAAGAAAAGCTGGCACTAAGGACAGCCAGCTGGTGGGGGAGGAACATAACAGCTGCTCTCCTCCACTGATCAAGAGAACTCAGCATGAAAAACTCAAAAAATAAATATTGTTCAAAAAAACCCCACAGTTCCCCCCTTTTTTCCCAGCCCAAAGTATTTTAATAATATTAATGTTGCTGGTGCACTTCCCTCCTGAGTAGACTTGAGGGTTTTGACAGCAGCATCAAAAGGAAAAGGATCAATGAATGAATGGGAGCAGGGAAGACTAGGATGAGAGCAGGACACGAGGCACGTGTCCTCAACACTCAGCACCAGCTCCTACCTTTTGGTCAGCTCCAAATCCAAATCCCTTTGCCCCACACTTTCTGGTGGCAGGTGTTATAACGCAGTTTCATTCTGTTACCTGAGTGAATATCGTCTGCGTTTCACAGCACTAACATGACAGTTAGTAGCCCAGTAGCCAGTGATGACATTTTAGGTGTTTGAAGAGCAGCACTGATATTCCAACTCCTTCTGGGAGCAAGCCTCAAAGCTGCAAATGCTGTGATATGGAACTACCAGTGTGTTTGTCACAGCACGGAGGCGTGCACAGGTTTGGTTTCTGCTAAGCCTCTAAAATTTGCTACTTCTCCTTGCTGGAAAAAAACATCTCACAGGAGCCTGAATCCAGGGGCCTGAAATACAGACACACACAGGGCACCTGCTAACGCTAGACCTCTTCACAAGACCAACAGCCCTCTCCCCTGGCCTCCTGTCAGCACAGGCATAGGATCATTAACCCACTATTCCATGTCCACCACCGAGTTTCCTCTACAGCCAGAGAAAACAGAAGAAAACTTTCAAGGCACCAGTCATCTGCCCTATTTCATGCCTATTTCAGACATCACAGACTCTTTGAAGTCTCTGTGATGCTGTTGAAGGGAGGTGCCGACCTTATCCTACTCATGAGATGCACCGTGCCCTTTCCCAAAATCTATGCAAGGCAGGCTCCAAAAATCCCTCACTTCCCACCTCCTGTACCAGCCCCACCCCCTATATATGTCTATTTCTAGCATTTTTCTGCCATCCTACTCCGAGCAATGACCTCCAGCAAAACCAGCACCTCGCCCCGATGTCCTGCTGCGATGAAGGCTCACAGGTGTTGTACCTGCTCTGTGCCACTTTCGGCAAAGCAAAACACATGGAGCATGGATGCTACCCACATCAAGCCTCTGCAGCTGGAGCTCATGGCTGGACAGGGGCTTTGTGCCATCCCTGCCAGATGTGTGTGGCTGGATTGCCAGGTCCTATCGATCCGTATTCATCCGTCAGCCTGGCCGAATTCGCACATTTGAGGCTGTGGCGCCATCAGACCTGGACCAGGATCTCTCATTTCTGCCTGGCCACAGATCCAACACATCCTCCTGTCAGATCCAGCACATCTTGCTGCACACAGGCACCACTGCATCTTGCTGCCCCTGTCAAAACGAGGGCAGGGACAGGTGCTTGGCTCTGCCTCACAGCAGGGACCGGCTGTGACAGTGCTGCCACAGCTCCCAGGTAGCTCCAATACATAGCTGCCAGTAGCTCAGCACTGGCAGCAGCAATCACAGAGGCTCTAGTGGGTGATTATAGCTCCTAACGTCTCACTCCGAGTACAATATCTTTTACAATCCCTTCCTGCTCACAATTCAACCCCTTGGGAGGTGGGAGCCGTAAGTACTTGTCAATCACAAGCGGGAAGTGGAACAGTAACGCAGCCTTAATATGAAAAGCTCTCTGCAGCTTTCACCCTGTGCTTGCTCCCATCCAGCTGGAATTGCAGAGATCTGGAAAGCAGCACGGTGTCAGTGCTCTCAGGAAGGGAAACAGAGCAGTGATCAGGAGCCAGCCTTGCCCCTGATCACATCAGTGAGCTGCTCAGGGTGACACAGGGGCAGCTGTGCTGTTTGTGCAGGTCAGGTGTGCGTCTGTCTCCCGAGTCACAGCACCCTGATTTCTTGTTGGAGGGGGAAAAAACGTCAGAAGGAAATGACTGATGGAAATGATTGTATGGAACAGGCACTGCAGGAGTGCAAATGGGTAATGGGGGGGGCACAGCCTGCCCAGAGTGGGCAGAGAGGTCAGGCCAGGGCTGGCAGCTCGAGGGATGAAGATGTCTGTAAGGAGTGCCAGACCCCTCCTGGAGAGTGGTCAGCACCCCTCTGATTCCTGTACTGTCATTATGGCTCACTTGGGCTAAATTTATGTCTGCTTGGTGTAGCTGGACAGGAAGCATTACCACAGTCCCCTGGGAGCCTGGAAAAAACTGGAGAGACACCATCAGTGCAGCTCTGAACAAGAGATCATCAGCAATTTGGCTCGTACCTCCAAAGGACACTTGAATCCGCAAAATTCTAATAACTTAAAAAAAAAAAAAAGAACAAAAAACCGAAACTACCCCCCCTCAAAAAAAAAAAAACAAAACCAAAAACAAACAAACAAACAAACAAACAAACAAAAAAAAAACCAACCAAAAAAAACACTACCAAAACCCAAGCGATGCCAAACAACTCATACAACCAGAGAAGCCTCAGCCAACACAACCACAGAAAATAAAAGCACACCACACCTCTGGTGACTTTCATTTGGTTCGCCATCTAACTTTTTATTAACTATTATTATGATTATTATTATGTGAGTGCTGTACCCACACCTCCCACAATATTCCATATTGCACAAGGGTCTATACAACAAAAATCCCATAGAAGCTACTCTATTTTATACAGGAATCTACATGCTTATGCATGATAAACTGCTTTTCAGCAAGAAACAAGGATTAAATCCAAGATGTTTCTTGGTTTTCCGTGGCTCCTAAAAGGGTGGTTAAATACTGGGGGAGGGGTAGGCCAAGCTTCAGCAGCAGAAGCTTGTTCTGAATATCAGAGCAACAAAGAAAAATCTGGAACTGCTTACTGGAAGTTATTTTCCTGAAAACAACACGTGGGATTGTTGGTGACAAACCTCTGTAAGCGCTCAGCCAGCAGCCAAAACTCTGGTGCCACTTCCCGGGGAAGCTGTGCACAGCTGGCTGCCAGCACCCTAAAATGCAGCTCAGGAACATCACCACAGCACCTGACAGCACCCACCCCTGATCCTGGGGCAGGGATCTGCATTTCTGCTCCACTTTCACCGGCACTGCAGTAGGAATTGAAGCTGACTGCTTTTAAGACCTAATTCTATGAGATCTTGAGCTTTTTCCCTCAGTAATCAATTCACCAAATTCAGATAGGCTGGATTCAGCCTTCACTCTTAACACCATGATGACTTTAACACTCTTCGTTGTTTGATCCATTGATCAATAAAACTTCCTAATCACCCACCCCCCTGCCCCCTCAGTTGCTCTTTGTCATTTCATACCAATCACCTTAAATGAGCAGCTGTAAATGACAGATGAATTCTTACACAACAGCCTTATTCTGCTGGACGGGTGTATTCACACCCTGTTAAACTTCCAGCAGAATTCAGTGGTACACCTCAAAGCAGTTGCATATGTGTGATTGCACATGCCAGTCAGTACCTTTTGACTCAGTCTAGTTCCTCTTCACTATTCCTGCTGGAATACCCTCTTGTTACTCGGTGGCTTTGTTTCTGAATGCTGAATGCGCAAAAGAATATTGTACAGGAGATTAGAAGCAGGAATCTTTAAAAAAAGAGCTTATAAGAAATAAATACCGTATAAGCATTGACGCTTGTGCACAGAATTCGATTTTCCATAACCAGTCACAAAGAAAAAGGTGTGAAAATATGTTTGATATGCAAACAGGGAAGACTGATGCAGACAAATGAGAGCAAGGTGCTGTCTGGGGAAGCAGGGTCGAGAGCGTGTGCTGCCTGTTCCCCACCTGCACGGTCCCACAGCAGGAGCAGCAACACAGAGCTCCCCTCCAGCTTTTTTTTTTTTTTTTTAGTAACTTCAGGGCATCAGCCATTGACGAAAGCTTTCCTGAGGGTTTCTAGTATTTGTGACTCCTGACATGTCTGCAAATTCCGGCACTGCCTGCCCCAGTCACGTATGTAACCGTGCTGCGGGAGCAGTGCTGCTCTGCCCAGATGTAATTACATGGTGCACTCTGTGGCTTTCTACGAGGAAGTGGCATCACCACCTCTGTCTTCCGCCAGGCTCCTCTCCAGAAGCAGCCCAAATGGGAATGCAATGCCATGAAAGGACTTCCTTCATCCACCCAACCACGTGGGAGCAGGAGGATCCCTGGAAATGTCACCCCAGCTTATGTGCCAGGGCATCCTTTACCTTCAGCAGGGTCTCGGCACTCCCTCCTGAAGAAATCGGGCCAGAATGACAAAAGGTGATCCATCTCACCCGTAATCCTCTCAGCACTGTGGGCTTAAGCACATAACTACCCAGCCCACGTTCAAATCTCGCCCGAGCCCACAGCCATCATCTCTTCATATGACTAATGTGCTCCAGCAGGTAAGCTCAAATCTTTCCACTCCCTCCAACTGAAAAATAAATGGAATAAAGGGAGGTTTCAGTTTGATTCACTTCCTTTTTTTTTTTTTTCCTTTCTACGAAACCAAAACCCAAAATAAAGCCAGCATGAGCTGGCTGAGCATTAACGCAAACACTCAAAGAGGCATCATCAAACCCCCTCTCAGGTTGTGATCTTTTCCAGAAAAGCCATTTCCCATTCACAAGCCCAGCCCTTGCTGTGCTGTACCAGGACAGCCTGGCAGCCAACAAGGGGCTAATGGCCATGATTCCATCGCAGTGGTGCAGCACAGGGAAACGCTCCGTGATGGAGGTGTGGGATGCAGCACGGAGGGGCCGACACGTGGGAGCAAGGGTTGGGCACTGCTGGGCACTGCAGACCCCCGAGGGATGCACAGCTCACCAGCACTTGGGCTGAAACTTCTGCCTTTAGGGGATAACAAAGAAACTAGAAAATATGTAGTATTATCGAGAATTTTACGTGTAGAAGTGTTCCAAACTATTATCCTTTCTTCCCTTGTCTGTAACAGTTAGATCCTGAAGTGGTGGCCATGGAGATCTTGCTGTACACAACGTGGGGTGCTGCTGACAGGCTGCTCTTGTGGACCTCAGGAGGTGAATTTCTGGGGAAAAGCAGGCAACAGCCAGGGATCTCGGCATGGTGGTACTTCCACACAAGTGCTTTGCTCGCTCCCAGTTTGGGTCCTGCTTCCTTCTGAGCACAGGGAGACATGCACCCGTGCCCACACGGGGAGAAGGTACAGCATCCTTTCCTTCTTCTTCCCACTACCTCATCCCACCGCAAAACTATAATTTGATTCCTCTCTCCTCAGCTACTTTTGGATTTTTCAGCACTGAAATTAGCATAACTCATACAGACAGGAAGTTGTTGCTACAGCACTAGAGAAGGGCGCTTAGAAATGAAAAGCAGGCTTTAATTAAAAGAATGATGTCAAAAACTCTTTTAATGAAAAATACCCCCCCACAAAAGGCCTGTCAAAAGAATGCCCTACTCCTTTACTATCACTTAATTTAGGCAAAAGACAATAGGAACACTTCTATAACTGCGCTGTGTAATTTACCAGGAGTTTCTGCAATAACGAAGAAATAAACTAAGTTCTTTAAATAAAAGTAAAGAGCAAGAAAATTCAATAAATAGAAACTGAAGTTCTACTACGTGAGGCCCATCTCGAACACCGGAGTATAACCAGACATGACCATCTGGAATCATCCAGGAAGTCTTCACTCAAAAAGGAATTTGGCACCCCTGCAAAAGAGGTGAGATGGATCTCTATAAAAATCCAAGGAGCTCACTGCAGATCAGACACAAAATTTGAACTCAGCTACATCGAGCCTTCTCTAAACCCAGACCTTTGCCTAAAGAGGAAATGAGCCCATGTAAATGCCTTCTGAGCTCCTGGTGCTGGGGAGCGAGAGATGAGGGGTACCCTGTGGCAAGAGTCACTCCTCCCTTCCCGACAGAAGGTCCCTGCCACCCCCTGGAAAGCAGGAGAGCACCCTGCTTATTGCCCCCCCAGCTCACCCATCTCCCTGCCCCTTTGCTGCCCTCTCCCCAGCCCAAATGCAGTGTCCTGAGCCACCCCGAGCAGGCATCGGGACTGCAGCGAAAGCCACCAGCCACCCACCGCGGATATTTATCTCCCCTCAGCGCCCCCGTTCCCTTCTTGTTCAGTAAATTTTGTTTTGAAAGAAACGCCTCTTCAAACACCTTTCCCATCAGAGAACTGAAACGTGCTGGGCGTGGATTGCCTTCTAAAACTCCTCTTCATCAGGTCATTCACAAGTGGTATTTTTAAACCCCCGGCTGGCTGAGCAGCAGACCTTACAGACATTACAGACATTACAGACATTACAGACATTACAGCCACCCACAGCCCCGTCTTTGTCTTGCGAGAGGCTGCGAGACATCACACACGCAGATGGCGGGTTTGATGGGAGCCTGACCTTCGTGCTGGCACGAGTAACACACCCTCCTCAGGATTTATTTCTATTCGAGGATGCAGGCAGCAAGGGGAAAAACCTGAGGGAAGAGGGGAGCAGGCACCCAGAAGCTGGGGACATAATGCCACGGGGAGGGTACCCAAAACTCTCCCGTGCCCCGAAAATCATAAAAGCAGCTGCCTGGTTCAGGGAAGTGTTTAGCTGCCCTCAGCCAAGCCAAAATGCCCTGAGAGCTGCTGTTCCCAAGCTCCCAGGGGCAAGGGAAGCTCCCTGAAATGCTGATTTGGAGAGGGTAAGGGTAAGAGAGGCCCAGGACAGGCTGGTTTAGGTGTATAAAATCATACTTGGGTTTTCCTGACTCCTGAGGAAGACAGAGGCAACACCGAGGCTGAAACAAATCACACACTGTAAAGAATATCAGCAGAACCAGGACCATGACGGGAGAGGGTGACACCCCATGCTAAGACCAGGCTGCTCCTGAAATAACAAGGAGCAGATTAATTAATGTTTCACAATCCTTAGGTCTCCTTATGGACCAGGGTTTTGCTGCTCGTCACAGAAGCACGGAATCACTTAGGCTGGAAAAGACCTCAGCAGTCATCAAATCCAATCCATGACCAAACACCACCATGTCAACCAGACCATGGCACTGAGTGCCACATCCATTCTTTGCACAAATGCTCCAGTGATAGTGACACTACCACCTCCTTGGGCAGCGCACTCCCACGTCCAATCACCCTTTCTTGTGGAGAAATTCTTCCAAATTTCCAACCTAACCCTCCCCTGGCACAGCTGGAGGCTGTGTCTTCTTGTCCCGTTGCTGGGGAGAAGAGGCTGAACCCCACCTGGCTACACCCTCCTTTCAGGCAGTTGTAGAGACTGAAAAGGTTCCCCTTGAGCCTCCTTTTTTCCAGGCTAAACACCCCCAGCTCCCTCAGCCATTCCTCAACAGACATGTGCTCCAGACCCTTCACCAGCTTCATTGCCCTTCTGCCATCACCAAAGATCACAGCACTCACTAAATAAACAGCCTTGACAAATTCCTTTGTGTGTCTCGACACGCTTTTTACATCAGATTCCCCATCACAAGCTTGGCTTGGCTTTTTTCCCTGCTTATATTTGTTTCATGGTGCTCCCAGGCAGCTGCAGAGCCGCTTCACGGGGCAGCCGGGTTGGAAATCCAATGAAATGGCACCCGTGCATGACATAAAACTTGTTTTTCCCTTAGCCTAAGATTTCAATCCATCTACACAGGCAGTTTTAAGGCGAGAGCTCTGCAGAACATCAGGAACGAGGAAGATGAGCCACAGTGAACAATCCCCGCTGCGTTACACTTCCCGGAAAGCCTCCGGCCGCGCTGCGCGCCTGAAATGACCGCGTGAAACAACAACCTGCTCTTGAGACACACAACTTGGAGATTGTACAACTTGCACAATGTTTTATCCAGCAGAACTGCTCTTAAAATCCTCATGCTGAACTTCATCTCTTTGCCTCGTTATTAAAGCAAGTGCACACTTCAGCGTTAAAATGAAGCACGTCTCTGCAGTCCCAAAGAACAGAAGGGTACAGATAAGATCTTTTCAGGCTTGAGCCGTGTCTACCTCTTGCTGGCTTAAGCACTCTTCCTGCTCGTTTTTGTTCCTCTTTTTAAGAATTTGGTCAAGAAAATGGTTTGAACAATATAGACCATTAGCTGAGTCTGTCTGACCGAAGGGCAAAAATAGCCGTCCCTCAGTCTGAGCTTTAAAATAGCTCCTCCCCAACGGGACTGAAATGTTCCCTGGCGGGGCAAGATGTTTATTTCTCTCCCTCCTTTTTAAACATTTAATTTCAACCTATGCAGGCACTGTGGTCAAGCGTGACACAGCCCAGAGCAGCAGCTCCCGGGAGACAGGATGAGAGCCTCTAACACCCCGAGCGCATCACAGGCAAAGCCTGATATAGCAGCAGCACAGCCCGAGCCTCGGCCCCGTTTGGAGTGGCTCATTCCATACATCCAGGCAATGGCAGCTCTGCCTGGCACCTCTTGTCTTCCCAGGCATCCTGAGAATCGCAGACAGAATTGCACCCAGAACAGCATCCGATGCAGATAGAACAAGAAATAAAAAGCCACAACAGGGTTTTGACTAACTGAGATTGCTGAAGGGTTGGAAAGCTCCATGTAATAGAGGAATTGCAATGTGGAAGTAGGCAGAACTACTGCTGATGATGAGGGAGGGCTCCTGGGTTAGAGCAAAAGATAAAACTGCAACCACACGGTCTGTATTCAAGAGAACCTGCTTTTAAATGCAGAACTGACCAAGTAACAGACCAAAGAGAACACACAGGAAGACTTTTAACTTGGTGGCTCTGTGATTTTTTTCAAAAGTTTTTAATGATAAGCCACACTTTTTGAGATTTTTCACTAAAAAACTCTTGGGAGATTACTCAGTTTCAATATACTCATCAGCAGCTCATATGCATCTATTATTATGCTCCAGAGATGCTGGTTAATCTGGAAAGGACCCCAGGCATTGTCTTTGGAGTCAAAAGAGACCCTAGAGGAGGGCAGCTTTTTTTGACTTTAGAGTCAAAAAAGCTATGCCAAACCTCATTTTTCAGAGCATAAAAACTTCTGTCCAAATTCAGTGCAAGGCGCCTCCAGAAGGAAGTCAAGCTTTCTGTCTTTTGAGGAAAGAAGAAAGGAGTAATGCAAGTAAGTAACTAATATTACTTAGTCCAGAGGTTATAATTTATATTTGTCTATGTACAGATCTATATATTATATTTACTATAATTATCAGTGATTTATTTTCGGTAGATAAGTTAGTTTAGAAAGAAATGTATGCAAAAATACTTCGGCAAACTTCCTGATCAGGATCTCTGTTACAAGCTACCTAAAGAGCCACATCTGATCTTCTCCTGCCTCCCCAAAAGTAAGGCACAGAAGACCCCTCACCCCCAGTATTCCTTTGGTGTGGCACAACTGAACAGAGCTGGTCAGAGGCACCAGCTCCCTCCTATCCCCAGCACCGTCACCAACCAGTTTTTCTACCTTTCTCAAAAAAACTAAACCCTCCATGAAATGCCTGTGGGGTCCACATGAACCCTATCAGTTATTTCCAGTAGGAAAGGACGAGCAGTACTTTCCAACGTTTCCAGTGGGAGTTGCTACAGGCTGTGATCTTTTGAGAATCTAAATGATTTGTACAGTAATCTAAATGAAGGGCATTTCACATGCTCATGAAAGGATTCAGATGCTCCTTTTGTTAAGGAAGTTACAACCAGACTTCCCTAAATTTCCTGATCATTTAATCAATGGCTAGGAGACGACCAGGGACGTGTTTAGAGCCGTCTCAACACCACCTAGCAGACTGTGAGCTTCGCCACCTGGAACTCCACAGCACACACACATCAGCGCCGACTGCAATCAGATTCAAACTGTTTCATGTCTGTCTGTTGTTTTGTGGCTCGTTTTGCTGGATTTTTTCCCTCTCTAGCAAAAGGAGAAAACGCACAGACACACAGCTAGGTATTATGTCATTGGTATAACAGCCAGTGGATGTGCACAGTTTCCTTATCTACACTAAAACACCTGAATTCCAACTTGCTTACACCTTTTCATTTTGCGGTAAAGCATATTTGATGGAACAGCCAAAATTTATTTGTAAATCAGAACGAGCACTGACGTCAAAATTTACTGTACCTTTTAAAAACCTGGGAGCTGAACCCTGGTACTTGGTCTGGGAGCCGATGGCTCAACACCACTCTCTTGTGGGCAGAGATAAGAACCCTCTGGCTGGGCTGAGCACGCAGAGCTGCAGAGAGCTCCAATAAAAACAAGTGTCTTTTGAGCCTAACTCTGTCTCCCCCACAGTCAGTCAGACCCACAGATCTCTGCTGCCAGAGAACACGGTGCAAGACAGGCATATTAATAAATATAAATCAAAGTCCTCTGAGGTTTTGCCCTTCTTCCTTTGTTTAAAGTGTCTGTTTAGCAGCTGTCACAGTGAGACAGATAAAACAGGTTTTTTTCACATCCCTGTACTCTTCTATCTTCTTTCTTCTGTGTTTAACCTTTCCCTATTGTTTGCTGCATATCCTCCCTTTCACTTAGCTCAGCAGCTGCTTGTCTCCCCCCGTACTTCACCTCGGTGCCAGAGCACCCCTTTACTGCCCAAAAGGTTTCCAAAATGCACACTGCCTGCCACAGTGGCACTGGCTGAGGACTGGAGCACCACCAGTGGTGGCTCCAAGACAAGCTCAAGCCTCCTGGTGACATCAGAAAGCAACCAGATATCTTCTCAACCGAAGCATTTTGTCATCGAAAGCGAAGCGAGAAAATTTTGCTGAGTGAAGTATTTTGTAAATGGGCAACAGCTCTGATAAACGATGTATAATCCCTCAATATCCTCAAAACCAAAACGTTTCCTCCCCTCTTGTGCTGTAGGTCTCAAGAAAGCTGTTTAAACACAGAAAGAGGCAAAGCCTACAAATCATTTACAGTTTTCCAAAATAACCTTCAAACTCCTACAAATTTCTGCTTCAAGTTTATGCTGCACAGTTCTTCACAGTCTGGCACTCTTCTTTTTCTTTTTTTTTTTTTTAATTAAGAACTTCAAGGCAATGTAAATAGCCATTATCAGAAAATCTTGTGACAAAGAGAGTTAATATTTGTCTACCATAAAATTAACATGGCTGTACTTGTCCTAATTTCTAGGTGGCCACCTGAGAAGTTTCCTTCTATCAGCTGAGAGTTCATCCATATCTGGAACACTGAAAAACCACAGCAAAGCCACTTATCTTTGATAACTCAGTAAAGCTAATCTGATGGTGCAGCACAGCACAAAACGAAGCTTTGAACAGATAAAACCAATCATCTTCTCAGCGTGCACAACAAAAGAAAAAACAAATGGGAAGTTCTGAAATATGCCCACTCCTTTCAGACACTGACTGGCTGACAGACAAGCAGAATTTCAACTCCAGTAGGCATGAATTAGTTTCCAGGCAGAGAAGCAGAGATAAAAGGGTAAAGGATTTAAAGAATTTCTCATGGGCTTTTGTCAAAGGGGTTTTTTTTCTGCTTGGTCTACAGAGCAAGGGCTCAGCTCTGATTTCAGGCTCTTTTTATTTTTTAGTATTTTTTTATTAACTATAAACTTCACAGTTGGCCACATAAAACGTGGTCGTTTTTTGTACATTTCTCACCGTGTCTTGTCTAATCAACATCCAATGTCTATTACCTTCTAGGGTGAACAGGACAGAAGCCAGTAAAACTGTAGCTTTAAAAAGAACCATATTAAAATATTATCTAAAGCGACTGAACTTTCAGCCCTTGCATTACAGCTCTTACCATTCACACACTTCATTTCATTTTGCTTCAACCTCTCTTCCAGTCATGTCAAGATAATGTGCAGAGTGTCCTCCTTAGGAAGAGAGGATATTGGCAGAAAAGGGAATTTGAGGCTGGGTCTGCTGCTTCCCTGATCACTGGAAGTGCCTCTGCTCTTACATTGGTGCATCCCCTCCACTATTTCTGGACAACCTCCCAGAAAGTACTCCAGTTCAGGTGGAGCATTTTACGGAATAATGAGATGAGGAGAAAAAAAAAAAAACAAAAAAAAATCCCCAAAAACTGATGAACGCTTGCAGCGCCCGAAGCCACAAAGCCTGTGCTGCAGAAGCTCGTGGAGGTTTCCACACTCCTCCCCAGCTCGCTCTGCAGACAGGCAGCACAGCCATGGCAACAGCTTCCAAACAGCAAACTCTTCAGAGTTATGCAAGAGCCTCCAACCACTACTGGGTTTTACGTACCTAATTCAGAGTTTCTACCTTTTTGCTGTCTTACGTGCTGAAACAACACTGGGCAGTTCAGCAGGGACCGGCATCCCCTGTGCTCCGCTTTCCCCCGGGCCCACAGCGTGGCTGCCCCAGCACATCCCTCAGTTCAGCTCTTCTGGGAGCAGCTGATGCAGCAGAAACTCTTGCACCCCTCTCTCCCTTTGGCTCCCCTCCCTGCAAAAGGCTAAATATGTCCTTCCCCCGCAGGCGCCGAGCTCCGCTGGCCCGCAGCCCGCGAGCACCAAATTGTCCTTCTGGTTCAATTAATCCACCGGGATTCCAGCAGCCCGTTGCCCCCGCCTCGTCCCATGGAAGCCTAGGATTCCTCGCTCCACCAAGACCCGAAGAGGACCATCTTCCCCCACTGGAGCTTGCAGCACAAGGCATTTGCTGAGAGGCTCCGCTTCAGCCGCCAAAACACATCTCAGGAAAAAGCAGCAACATTTCTCAAGGCTCCAGGGTTTCCAGTACATCCGTGGAGGCCAAGAAGGAGCACCTCTTCTACTGCTATGGTACTGTTTCTCCTTTATTCTTAATTAAAACTTTAGAATGCTTTATATTTAACCCTCTGCAATTTTTTCCCCTACTTACTGCCAAGTAGCTGAAGCTGTCATACGGTGTCATATGTTTTAAGGATAACACATTTCAGGTGTTTATGTCTAGGACAGAAAGAAATGTCCTTTGTGAGAGAAAACAATGTGTAGTTACTGTGTTGAGGAAGACAACCCTTATCTTCCCGCTGGAATAATTGTTTTTCCAGCGATCCTGCAAAACAATGAAGCATTATGGCAGACAAGAGCCAAGGAAAGTACACACCTCCTTTGGAACCATACAGTGGTCCAGCTGAAAGCCATGGTGTGACCTAACTTCCAACACCTCAACAGCCTCTTGAAATATCAGTTTAGGAACCGTAGTCCAATAGACAAGGCCAAAAAACCAGCTTCACCTTCTTTTCTCATATTGGAGAGGAAAGAGAGAGAAACTCTGGCAGGTCTTGGAGGAACCTTTCAAAAATGTGTTGGTAGACCTGGTGAAAACACGTAGCAAACAAGGAGCCCATGAAAGAAACGTAGGATCTGGGAGAAGACAAAACCCACCAACTAATATCAAAATAATTCTGCCTAATGAGTAAGTCTCATTTTGATCCTCCTCAAATTAAATCAAAGCAGCTCATTTTGGCTTGATCTGGTCTTAAATAAAAGAGAGCTCTGGTAAAAAAAAAAAACCCAAACAAACAAAAAAACCCCCACTAAAAACTCAGATCTAAACAAGTAAAAAATAAAATGAAATGGTAGAAAGGAAACATAAGAGATTAACAATTACATGACGTTAACGTGAATGGTTTGTTAAAAATTGTTTTAACTTGTCCTGAAATACTTTTGGTTATGATCTTTTTGCACTAAGCCATCAAGGACTTATGGCTTTTGCAGCTGTAAAACTGGCAGCAGCAGAGGGATCAAATCTCATTAGCAGCTATTTACTGGTACAGAATGAGTGAAATACTTTCAACGCTTTAATATTTTCTTTCTTATTGTGATCTCTTTTATTAGTCAGATCAGATATCCACCTCAAAATCTGCCTTTTAGTTTTATGTGTGTGCATGCACACATGAACCTGCTTCTACATGTATGATGTACTCACGCTCTCACAAGGGCTTTCGAAACAGACCTGGAAAAGGGAATGTGCTATACCAGTTGTAATTTAAAAGTATCACACTTGGGCTTTTATTAAAAATTCATCTCACTGATGAGGATTTCAAGTGACTGCTGACACTATTAGAATGGCAGCCCTGTAGCCTCCTTGCCATGCAAACCCAGTACCCCCAGCTAGCATTGCTTGCTCAATAACCCAAGGAGAAGTATTGTTAAATTACTCATTTCTTGGTCAAAAAAAACCCCATGATACTCAAGAAATTTCACCTTTTGGCTGAGTTTTCCTACAGATTCTCCTTCAGAGTATAATGATTTCATTTTCCCAGGGAGATGTGTCCCTGCTCATATTTTTAAAAAATAGCTTCTTGTGTAATTGTTCCTTTCTGACAGTTCTATTAAACTTATGTGTTATCAATGCTTGCTTTTAAAAATCCTTTTCTGTAGGACATATTTGGAAATTAAAGCAAGAATGAAGTGCCTTCCCACTTAGTGTAAAAAAAAAAAAAAAATATCTCACAATCCATCGTAGGACACTCCAATCAATGTGATCAGGCTTCCCTAATAATTCAATACTTTTTCAAGACCAAATACTTAATTCAAGACTTACGCTTCCTATGGGCTGCTGTGGGCTTGCTGTTAAAAAGAAAAGAAAATCCAAAAGCCCTGTCCTGCCACCTTAACTCAGATTTATTCCAACCACTTTTTCATTATTTGAGCAAAGGTGGTAGAGGCAACTTTTACAGACAGAGACAAGCCAAATTAGAAAACTGCAATTATAAATAAAATACAACATGCACAACTTTTCATTTATAACTCTCAAACTAGCTTACCAAAACAAATATGATGACTGAGAGTTAAAAAAAAATAAAAATTAAACTCAGATAAGTGACATGCCCAGATCTGTGCTGCTCATCAGCAACAGAAAGAAATGGAAATCAAGCCTACCCGACATTCAAATCCTTCTTTCCTCAGTCACTTGCCAGGCCTTCCAAAAGCACAGTATGCAGTTTTTTAGGGCTTTACATGAAATTGGATTATTGCCCTGCATTTCTGACAAGTTGCCTGCATAACCCTCAGTCACACAGCACTTGCCTTGATCTGAACTGACTGCCCATATCCAGCCCAGTCAGGCATTTTGCATATGCTCATTAATGGCTTCTGTTGTATTCTGCCTTTCCCTCTAAAAACATCTTAGACAACTAACTGTGAATGCCAAAGAGATAATAGATAATTAGTCAAGAGGTAATTTGGAGACTAACTGCAAGAAAAAATGGATTGCATACTAGTTATGTCCCACTAATGAGTATTTTGGTCTTCATTTACGGAAAGATAATGACATTAAACGATGTTTAACAGAGGGATCTTCCCAAAGTGTGCACTTCGGGTGACAATTTCCCAGAAAACACAGAAGCAGGACTGCATCCAAAGCAGGACTGCACCCATTCTTCAAGCAGCCTGGGCAGCACTTCTGAGCTTGGAGACCTGCTGAGCAGCATTTCACCACTTAATTCTTCCTGCCAGACACGGAGGGGAGCAGCCAGGAGACACTTCAGCTGCAGAGATGCCACAAGCAGGCACTGCCTCAGACTTCAATAAAAAAGAGGCATTTTCCACAAAGTGGTATCTCAGAGGGGGGGATAACTTCTTACAAGTATTTGTAAGGATTTAAATACTCAGCCTATGTCTATTCACGCCTCTGCCTCTCAGTAACACCCACTGGAGTTTGTGAGCACAGCCTACAGCTTAATCGCTGTCAAAGGACTGAGACTAAGGTGTCCTCTAGTTAAGCTGGTCTCACATCTGAGTTCACAGGACACTGCATAGCAATTTTGTGAGTCCCCAGACTGAACAAGTTATGGCAGCCACTTCCATCAGTCATTTCTTGGTTGTTATACCCAAATCCTAACTTGTTTTGTTTTCATGTTTCTTGCAGAAAGGAAGCCTCTAAGCCCTGCCCCTGTACCATTAACTATTGTCCCCTACAAGGTCTGGAAAACATGAAGGCTGTAACTCTCTTCATTTGTCTTATAGGACCAGTTTTTGCTATTCCAGTAAGTCCTCATCATGCTATTATCACCAGAAAATTCATTTCCCATTCTGAGAATATTCTGTGTTATCCCATTGATCTATGCAAGATTTTTGCAGATGTGTAGATGTTCATATATCTGTCTTTTTTAGACCCATCCTGTAGACCACAAGCTCAGAACTCACAGACAGAAAACTCCAGAAAAGGTACTGTTCTTGTTCTTTAAACAATAGGAAGTAACTTACATTATTCATCCTAAATATAAAAGACACATTGGCACATACATACTGGTTGGCAAATTGATATATGTTAAAAAATTTTAGGTCCTCTCACCCCGTTAGTGCCGGGTATCTCTTGCCTTGCATGTTAAACAATTGCAAGCAGGACAAAATCTAAAGCTCAAAATGTAAGATTCACTTATGGATAAAATTACCTTAAATGAATCCCCACGTACCATTGCCCATACTTGTACAAGTAATAAGCTCCAGGGACAGTCAAAATTGTTGTTATCACAGCCCCAGTACAGGAGGAGGATGAAATCCTCAATTTATCAGGCCAGGGGATCACATGCAGTCTCATGTAAGAATTTTAGCCACCTTATGTTTCGTTATTGGCGGTGCAGACACAGACACAGCTTGTCCTGGCAGAGCGCTCTGTGGCTGACAGGCCAGATGCCCTGATGGCAATGAGACAGAGGATTTCACCAGCCCTGCCTATGCCACACACGTGTGTGCCAATGACAGAACCCACAGTTCTGCATTCGTGCTGACCTAAATAAAAATTCCTTTTTATTGCACAGTTCTGGTGAGCCTTTGTGGCTCAGGCACGACGGGTCTTGGCTCCAAGCCACTGGGTGTTTCAGGACTACTAAACTCAGATCGTGCTCTGTAGTAAGAGATTCAAAATCCCAACTCTTATGCTAACCATTATTATAAGATATAGCTGATCTACAAGAACCAAATTAATATTTCCAATCCTGCCTTAAAAAAAAAAAATATATATATATATATATGTGTGTGTGTGTGTGTTTGTGAGTAGAGTGCTTGTTTCCAAGTGGTCATGAGACCGCCCAAACGAAAGGAAAAAGCTATTCCAGCAACCTGGATGCTAGCCCATTCTTCCCAAATTAAACCTCCCAAAAGCTTTAAGAAAAATCAGCAGCAGGTGCTATATTGCTGTAAGTGATAAGCAACACTGAACATCCATAGGAGTTGTTCAGAAATACGCACGGCAGCAGAAAGGTAATTGCTTCAGCAAAGACCTGACAGTCATTTTTGTACCTCTTTTCTCCTCAAGCAGCTGAACCATTTCCACTGAAGGTACTACTTTTGCTATTGGGTTGACAGATTAAGAAAAAAAGAAAAGAAAAAAAAATGGCCCCTCAAACATCTATTGTTGATCTTATAATTGTCACCACACACAATGGTTCCTGGTGGCTTCAGCCAGTAAACAATGATGTATCTGAGTCAAAGTAGATGAATGTATGGATTATGAAATCAGTGCAGGGCACTCCTCAGGAATTGCCATCAGGACACCTTGTGAAAGGCGCCCTCTCTTTGAAGCCTGCTCCTCTTTTCCCAGGTCCCTTATTTTTTGCTTATCTGTGCTGTTTTTCATCTGCCTTCTCTGAGATAAGTGATAATTACTGCAGCCTACAAGTGCCTGTAGTTACGACTAAAATACCAATTAAGCACTTTGAGATTTCACAAGACACCCATATGCATCTGTCTCTGAAGCAGAGTTGCACAGACCTCTCCAGAAACTCCAGCAATAAAGGAAGGGACAGATAAACAGATTTCCTGAGAAAGATAAGGGACACCAGCTGTGAATTTCATGCCCTGGGCTAGTGTAAGAGAAGCAATACAAAGAAAACAAATAAAGCCGGTGCCATGCTTTGCAATACGAGGCAAAAACAACACAGCATCCACTTCAAATAAATCCTAAGATTTATTAATCTATTTTTTTAATTTTTTTTTTTTTTTTTAGAGTGACTATATTCATCCTGAAGCCTCAAAGGACGAGAACACAGGGTATGTAGACAAGGGGGATTTGCTGCCCACTCACAGAAACTTAAAACCAGAGGTATCAGTACCAGGCACTGAAGACAGGGATGAGCCCCAGACTGCTAGGAAACAAGGAAGAACTGGGAGCGAGCATCAAGTGAAAAACAGCCTGAAAAGCATCGATTTCCTTGCTCTGCGCAATAAACCAGGCTTGGCTTCTGATAACCAGGACAGTGACCCCGGGAGCAGCGGCAGAGAACGGTCCAGCCCCGAGCGCGACCGGCTCAGGGAGCACGAGAAGCGTGGGAACACGGCAAACCGACAGGCGGAGCGGCCCGTGGGTGCTTTCAGCCTTCGTCAGGAGCAAAACATGTGGAAATACAACAAAAATGCCGTTGGCCTGGCTGGGAAAAACGGTGAGAGCGATGAAGAGGAAAGCATGGAAGAAGAGGAGGAGGAATGGGGTGAAGAAACTGGCTACAGAGACACAAAGCACAAAGGCCGTCAGACACGTCAAGGTGACCGATACAAAAGGCAGCAACGTGAGAACGGCATGCAGTCGGATGAACTCCTGAGAGATTCCAGCCAACCATCCTGGAAAACCAAGAGACACAGCGAGAAAGTCGACCTAGGGGAAGAAGGGAGGGAGAACAGGAAGAAGAAGTCCTATGAAGAAGAAATCCCCCTCTCTCAAAAAACCCACAATGAGCACCAGGATGGCAAACAGCAAAGTCAAGAGGGAAAAGACAATATTCAGGTGAACTATCAGAGGGATCATGACACAGTGGTGAAAATACAAGACAGGGAAGATGGTAATGATGATGGTCACGACAGTGGTGACAATGATGGTGAGGAATATCTCAGCGATACCTGGAAAGAAGCAGCCTATGAGGAAGAGGAGAGAATCCAGAGTAATGACCAGGAGAGCACCAGTACTGAGCCCGAAGGGGAAGGAACCACTGAAGATGACACTGCAGTTCACAGAGAGACTGAGGATTACCAAATTGTCAAGATTAAAGACCACTCTGAACAAGATTATTATGACCATGAGCCACCTGATTCTGACACCAAGCAACAACTGAAAATGAGTAGCTCTGTTCAGAGCATAAATTCAATGGAGAGTGAAGATAAGGTAAATGATCTTTAAAATAAAACTTGAATACCACAAAAAGGGGGAGAGGGACTAGCTGCAAACCCAAATTCCTGATGATCGAAATGACCTGTTGGAGAAAAACAAGTGGCTGCTTAATATGCAGAAGTCCCATCTCCCCTTCTACTCACTATTCCTCTGGTTCATGCTTGTCACTGCACCCAGAGCATTTAGGTGAATTGGACCAGAAAGGAAGTGAACACCATTCAAATAAGAGCTCCAGCCCCAGCGGGGTGTGTAATGAAACTCACAAATAAATACAGATACACAGATACAAAACCTGAAACCCAGTCTCCAGCTTACTGGGCCAGCCTGTTCACTCCGCTCTCACAGAGATTTTAAATGCTACTACACAAAAGTGAACGGTTTGGAAAGGCAGGACTGTAGTCCACAGAATAATTATAAGAAACTCAGCCCTTACTGAGCTTCCACCTCTCTCTCTCTCTCTCTGTCCACCTCCTACTCTATTTTTTTCCCCAAATAACAAGAGCATGGTAATACTACCAGAGGCTTTATGCTCTTCTCACATATTTTGCATAGCAACCTCTCTCTGCTGCAGGCAGAGCCAACTGCGCCTCAGTCAGCTCTATATTTGGATCTGAAAAAAAATTGTCCAAGTATTTTTTTCTTCCCGAGATTTACCACAGCTTTCTGCTTATGCCTCTGTGACTGTGCAGGTTAAGACTACAGGCAGTTCCCATGGTGAGATGGAAAGTGGCAGCAACAGGAATGAGGATGCTCTCCTTGGTAAGCCCCAAGCAAAGCTGTCATGTGACTCCCAGCTCTCTGCAGCTGGGGAATCTGCTGGTCTGCATTTCTTTTCTGCCTTTTGCAGCACAGGATTTCATGTGACTGAACTGTGCTTGTGCCTAATCCTGTGTTCCCAGAATACCTCCCATACTCCCTTGGATTTAGTAATTTGCTTGTGAAAAACATTTGTAGGCAATGCACAATTTTTTGTGTCAGCTGTACAGAAACGGGGATTACCTTGCACTGAGAGCTTTCAGTTTCAAAACAGTAGCTTGAATTCAAGTAAGAGTGGGACAAAGGCCAGTGCTTGTTTCAGCAAAGACAGATGGGATATGTTTCACCAAAGGAAGCTGAAAGTGAATGTCTCTCTACAAAAAACAGCTTCTTAAAAAATAAATAAATCTCCATCCAATTCAAGCCTGGGACTGCTAGAAGTCTCACAAAATTCCTCCCTTAAAGTTTGGCTCGTTTTTTTTCAATACAAGATCCAGCTTCACAACAAACTTAAAAATGCAAATTTAAAAATGCATTTGAACTTCTTGCCGAACACCGGTCTGTGTTTTGCCTTGGCTGTCGGTAGCATCTGACACACACTCGGCTTTATCCCATCACCTCTAACAGCCCCTCTTTCCTGCTAGGATTGCCAGACACATGTCGGAACTTCCACTGCAAAAGAGGCAAAGTCTGCCGTGCAGACAAACAAGGGAAACCCCACTGCATTTGCCAAGATCCTGCTGCTTGCCCTCCCACCAAAGACTATGAGCATGTGAGTATTTCACCCCGGGCACAGGACTGGGAAAAGCTGCCCAAAGTATTCACAAGGTAACGTATTCCCCTGCTATTATTGAGAATGATTCTACCCTAAAAAGCATGAGAGTAAATTTGAGTGATTCCAGTATTTGCAAAATTAAGTACAAAGCACCCAAACCCACTGAGAGTGGCTTGAGAGCAGTATGGACCCACACAACTGCACAGAAAGTGACTTGCTTCGCTCAGTCTCTCAGGGATTGTAGCTTTTCCCTGTTACTAAGAGTTCTACCATTATCCATTCGGTGTTTTAGAGCACATGCTGAGTGCTTCCTGAGTGAAATAATCCCACAGCATCTCAGAGGCTTTCTTACAACTACAAAATGAAACTCAAGCGTTGCAAAAGTGGGTGTACAAGTACTGACAACTAGTCCTGATGCCGGCACGCAACAGCTAATAACTCCGATGCTCCTGATCACGTGTACTCCCTGTGGGTATTGGTCACAGGTTAATGATGCTTTTATGACTGTAATGCCTCTTGAGTGACAACTCATGAGTTGTTAACTCAACCCAGTGGTGGGGTGGTGGTTTTGCTTCCTCTAGGTCTGCGGTACGGACAACAAGACTTACGATGGCACATGTCAACTCTTTGGCACCAAATGTCAGCTGGAAGGGACAAAAATGGGACGCCAGCTACACCTGGACTACATGGGCTCCTGCAAATGTAAGCTTGTTTTCCTTTGAAGAATTCACTGAGGCGTAAAGAACCAGCAGCCTTAACCCATCTGCCAGCCCTAAAGTACCCTTCTTCCTGTAATCTGCCACTTGTGCATCGATTATCTGCTAATTAAGACCTTCAAAACCCTAAACATGGTTAAAAAGTATCCAAAACCTAGACATCTTTCCTGTGCTTACACCAATTTGTCGCTGACCTTATCTTCCCCCTGCAATGTCTTCTATGTTCCTATTGCTATAGCCTCTGGAGATTTTTTGTGAATCCTTGATCAGAAAAACAGTGTTTACAGAGAGGTAATAAATGAAAATGTCCATCTCAAACCCCCATGGAAAACAAAAAAAAAAAACAAAAAGCATCAACCAAACTTAGATGCCAAATGCAGAAGTCAGGATCTAAAAGCCAGAACAGATTTCCAGCCTCTTTTACTGCTGCGTATGGTAGGAGGAAAGTGCATTCCCAGCCAGAACATCCCTTTGCTGTCAAACACTCTGCTTTCGTGCAACTGACCAGTTAGAGCTTCATTGCACACAATTGTGCTCAAAAGCTGCACAGATATATAAAGATTGTGGCTTGCACAACTGGTTAAGCAAGGAATTGCAGATTTATAATTTAACATATTAGGTGCATTCACAGTTTTATGTATTAACAGCTCCATCAATTTTAATTTTAACTGGAAGCAGATCTCAGAGATGCTTGAATGGGGACTTAACAGATGAGTTGTTAACAAAAGCTTTTCTCTTTGGCACAGACATCCCCCCCTGTACTGATTATGAGGTGGATCAGTTTCCCCTCCGGATGCGAGACTGGCTCAAGAACATCCTTATTCAATATTATGAACGTGACCTGAACACTTCTGGGATTCTAACTGAAAAGCAAAGGAATAAGGTCAGCAATCCTTTTCAAGTAAGACCATGCAGTTACGTGGAGCAGCCCAGAACATCTCATACAAAAGGGCACGAATTAGATGACTTCTGAGATGGCTTATTTCACACCAAAACATGAGTTGTTTGCCTTAGGACAGAAGATGTGACAAAACTGGTATAATCTCCTAACACGACAAGGCTACTGCCCCCCTTAGTCTGACAATTAAGCCACAAGAATCTCACTTCCTTTCTAGTTACTGCCAAAGGTGACATGGACAGCAGCAAAAATGTCCTGGACTACCTGAGGCAAGCTTTTCATGCTGAGTATGGTCACCAACACTAAAACACATTTCCCTAGCGGTATTTTATTATCAAGTTTCATTTCTCCAAAACACCTTCTTGCCAGATGGTTCCCTTCAGGACAGATCTTCATCCCGAAACAAAAAAATAACAATTTTTGTGTTGAGTTCAGGTCAAAAAGATCTACCAGAACGACAAGCGCCTTGTGGCTGGTGACCACCCGGTTGAGCTGCTCCTGCACGACTTTGAGAAAAATTACCACATGTACGTGTATCCTGTGCACTGGCAGTTTCACCAGCTCGATCAGCACCCTGTTGACAGGTAAAAAAATATCCGTGGTTCAGTTCTGATTGCCTGATTATTAAACTCAGGCTGTTTTACTTTTCTAAACACCTCAAGGGATTCTCTACGTATAGAACCAGTCCCTTAGCTGTTAGAAGCCAGTATCAACCCCTCTCTAACACAGAATTTTTTCCCTCGTTGTTTTCCTGATCATATCCTAGGTCAGAACCTGCTATCCTCCTGCCTTGCATGGTAATGTATTACACTGTAAGCTCTACAGTGTCTTAATACCTACAAATGCTCTCAGCCAGGAAGAAGTCCTGTTATTAATGAAGCTAAGAGCAAGAGGCTAAATACAAAGGACAGAGCCCTGGCAGCAAAAATCCGCTAGTGAGGTATCCATAGTGTTCAACTAACACCGCAGAGGTCTCTCAGTTTAAGGAGCAGATACAGTCACAGTTCAGAGGAAGCCTCCACCTTCTGATAACACGACTCGGATTTCAAGTTTTTGGCCATATCAGGACCCAGTGATGGGATCCGTGTTTCCAAGTTCAGACCTTCAGTATCTTGGGACAATTACACCGACAGTTTCAGAGCACAGTTAAGCTCTTTAGCAAGCTTGATATCCTGAGGATTAACAGCAAAATTCCACAAGTGAAGACTTGTGAGCAAGTTGCTCCTTGCCATACTTGTAATTACTACACAAGCAATACTTGTTCCAGGAAAAAAGATGTCAACAGACGAACGTGCAGCAAAAGCATTTTAGTTCATCAGATATTGGACATCTTTATCATGACCTGGGACAGATTCACTACAGAAGCACCGTAATAAAATCCACTGGGGCATGCCTGATAAAGCCATTGTTGTTGTCTTCTAGCACCTTAGATCAGTTTTATAATCCTGCTGATTCTCTGAGGAAATACAGCTCTCCGTACCTGTCCTTTCTTGCAGGTTATTAACACACTCGGAGCTCGCGCCCTTGAGAGCCTCCCTTGTTCCCATGGAACACTGCATAACCCGCTTCTTCCAAGAGTGCGATGGAGACCAGGACAAACTTGTCGCTTTGAAGGAATGGTGCCACTGCTTTGGGATTAAGGAAGGTAAGCCTAAAAGAACAGGCAGATGTACCTGAGAGAACGTTCCTGCCAAGAACATTACTCAGACCTCAACGTAAAGCGAAGAAATTGTAAGCAGAAGCCCATGGTTATTGTGCCGAGAGGAAAACAGAACACTAACAACGAGAGTGCAAAAGGTCAGTGGGGTTAACAACATAGCACAGGTTAATCCCAGAAGAGTTAGGGGACAGAAGGCATTTGGCCAAACAAACAGACTGAAGAAGTGTTCAAAATCCTATTAGCAGGTCCCTAATTTTAAGTGGAGGCTGATTTTGGTCATAGGTCAGACACACGGAGCCTTCGCTTTTCCCAGAATTTTTCCAGCTCTTCTGATGACAATTTACCAGTCATGAAGGAAGAAAGCTGCAAGAAGTTATCTTAATACAAATATACTTCTGAGCCAATGATTTCTCATTCATAGCATCAGTCACTTTATTGACAGTGATACAGCATAAAAATGTCTCTTTGGCATAAAATGTTAATAATGTTTTCTTCTTCTTCGTTGCAGAGGACATAAATGAAAATCTCCTTTTCTGAGCCCGGCTGAACAGACTCCCAGTACTGCACCAAAATTGGTGAAACCTGCTTACTTCCATAATTAACAGCTTAACAGCTTTCAAGAAAAAGGTGGAATAAGGTTCACTGAATTCTTATCAAACAACCCAAGTGCAGGAAATTTCTACATTTATTAACAGCAGAAAAATCTTACTACTTCAAATGGTTCGTAGCTAAACAACCAGTGTTTGCCCCCCACATGTATCCATGATCTTTCTGAACCAATAAATACTACTAACCTAGTAACTAAGCTGTTCACAAAACTCTTCAGTAGAATTATAGGATGTAGATTCTACCACTCACTGAAATGTGACCTGTTTTCTTTATTTACTGTATCGTCAGCCTGACACTCTGCATAGAAGTCTCAAATAAAATAGAAGTCTAATTGGATATATGGGTTTCGTCACAATTTGTCAAAGAAAATTCTGTTTCTTTCACCTTTGTCCATCTTTTGCTCTCCTCAAGAGGCACAGTTTAAGTATAAAAAAACCCAGGACAGGATGAGATTATTCCTGAATCCACATAAATTTGTGATTTTAAGGTAAGCACTTCACTGAAAACACTCCAGACATGTTCTGCTTTAAGGAAAAAAGCCTCAAATGCTATTCCTACAAAGGACGATCAGCAAACATCTTTCACCTAAACCATGTCACCTCTCCAAAGAAAAGAAGATGGGAGTAAGAAATGCTATTTTGGTAGCTTAAATAGTGGAAGTCCCATCACCCCTTGCTAATTTGCTGTTGAACCAGCAAAGGTCAATGTTCATAGTCCAAAGCCAGCCCGATGCCCTGGGATACAATTAATTAAGCTGTGATTATTTCCAACACAAGAACTTCTTACACAAACCAGATTACTTCCCAGCAAAACCAGTTCCACTGCCAGTTTTCTCCCATAATCCTGACTTGTTGCTCACTTCACATTCTGCAACATCACACAGCAGTGTGTAAATAACTCAACCTGGATTGCATGTACAAAAGCACATTTCTCTATGCTCGTTCCATTTGGAAAAAATCTTTTCTCCAGAACTTCAAATGTCTCAAGGGAGAAAGTAATTTTGACAGGACTTTTCCAGCCTGGCTGCAGCCTATTGCTTATTTGCTCTTTCTGCTTTTTGTTTAACCCTCACCTAGCTGGGTGGCAGAAAGCACAGCTTTCAAACTGCAAGTACACTGCCAGTACATGGCTGGCCTCAAAAGGAATGACTTTAATCCACAGGTTCCCGTTCTTTCAGGAGAAAGAATTTATGCTGCCTCTCAGTTTGCAGCTTCAGTACTCTCAGTATTATCACCCGAGTACTCCTCCAGCATCGCTACAGTCAGAATATCGGCAGTGGAAAAATAAACAGATATTCCTTTCATAACACATTTTCACTGCCAAACCTCTCAATCCTCCAAGGATCCTACTAATGTAGGAGTTGTTACAAAAAAAACCCTGTCGTTTTTATCAGCTGAAAAGTAAACTAATCACCCAAAACATCTGAGGAAGGCATGATTCATAAAATTTTATGGTTTTCTGATGCAAGCCAGAGTATTAAAAACTGGATATAGAGACTGCAGATCCACATCCCCTGAATCCGTAAGAAGGGGACCCACTCTTGTGGGTCATGCTTTCAAAACTCAGCTACACTGCTGGGAGTCTGCTCTGCATAATGCATCACACCACAGTAGAAATCAGACGGGCAGGAAGAGGTGAGCAGGGATTGAAAGAAATATTAATACCTCTTGGCATTACCTTTTCCTTTGAAAGGAATCTCTGCAAGATTCCCAGGGTTTCCTGCATAAACACCCATGACTCCTCCAGGTTTCACTAGCTAGTTGGGTGGCAGGGGTAGGGTTGAAAAGAAGAAAGCCCATTCATTAGTTAAGGGGGATGTGGATAAAGTCTCAACAGTGCATGAGTGTGTCTGTTACACAAGACCATGTCTGTTAATTCCAGACCACGACACTTGTCACCACCTTACTTCAACACATGGATCAAAATTCCTGAAGTCCTCAGGTCTCAGCATCAACTTTCGGCTGTCACTGTCACCAACTCCTGACAGTACAATTAACAGCAATTGATTAAAAACACAGGGAGAAATGCCAGCCACTGTTGTGCAGCCCGTGTTAGCAGCACAAATGCCACAGAAAGCCCCCATCAGCTTCCTGACTGCAACTTACTCACATCACCTGAAGGGTAAGAAACCGGCATTTACAGCATTATACTGCAAGGCTGCTCTTTCCAGTGATTCTGTTTATGCTGCAGCCTCCACAACAACTTTACTGCCATAAGCCATGGGAAGAAAAGGAACCTCAAAATTCAGCTCCTCCAATCAGTCACGAAGATTCATCTTCCAACAGTTTCGACACAGAAGCACACTCACACATTTGGATGTGAATCCCAGCCATACTGTACACTAAAAAGTAATTAAATGTCAAAACTAATCTCTCAAAGTAGAAAATCACTGAAAAGGTATGTTCAGTGAAATGACTCAGAAAAGAAATTTCACTTTATTATGCAGCACTTAATTTAAGTCATTCAGGTTATCCCACAAGTCTCTCATTCCTTAGGGATGCATACTCCTGCAAAGTAATCAGTGCAAAAATACAGAGACTGTGAACTACCACCAGTCAGGATGCTAGTGCTGCCATGCAGATCTGCAGACATTATGGAGCAGCTGCAAATAATGAAGCCAAGAAAGCAAAGTGAGAGCGCCACATACTTCTCATTTCACACTAGCTAAAAAATCAAAAGAAGCAATCTGACGTCTCTGAAAAAGCCTCTGTTTATCACTGTCCAGTGTTTTTCCCAGCTGAATCTCACAGAATTTTCACTGAGGATGACATCTGTTTCAAGGCTGGAAAATGTATTCTCCTCTCAGAGTCTGCCGGTTCCAAGTTTCCATCACTCGTGGCACTCAGAGCCAGGATGCTCACTCCAGTGGGCTCCCCGTTCCTCAGTCACCAGCCTGATGAAGTAGCTGTGACTCGCGTACAGCTCCAGCTTCTCACTGATGTCAACCCACTTCACCACTCCAGCATCATCACCTGCTTCCAGAGGCAAGTTATCCATCGTCTCACCTGCTCACAAAACAACAGTTAGAACATGCTATCGCATCTTTTCTTCCTGCTTTTTCCCCTCTCACATCCTATCACTTCTGCCTTGCCTCAATGCTCCTTCACAACCTTCAACGGCTTCTCAGAGAAAAACCTACTCAGTCTCTCACAAGATTCTGTGCCAGAAACCCTTTCATTCTTGCACTATTTTAAGGCAAATCTGAAAGGCAGAAGTGTCACTGTCACCACTCCTAGGGTATCACCAGCAGCATGAAAAGTTTACTGGAAACCGTGACAACAATGACAACATGTACTTATTACCCCAGGTTTAGCCAATAAATCTGCCCGGATTTTTGTTTCTTTGCATAACATCTGACTGCTCCTTTTCTCACATACTATTCTACAGGACAGACTGAATTCTGAAACTTACATACACTTATGAAAAAAAAAATTTAAAATTTTACTGAGGGCCCCAAAATCAATAATACTAGTTTAAGAGGGGATGCATATAGGCTTCTGAATTGCCTTTTTTTTTTCAATCCAAGTTTTCACTCTGTTTTTAAAAAGAATCTCAGGACTTCTTAGACAACAACCAAGGAAATGTTTTTCTATCCTATACTGGAAACAGCGACAAAAGATAAACTATCTCCACTACTTCTGGGGACCGATAAATCTAGGACCAGTGACACGTGAAACTTCACAACTGGCACCTGCTACCCAAAATTCAGTGGAAATGTCATTGCATGAAGTTGCTGGCTTGAACACGTCAGAGGCATTTAAGTAGATTGATTTATCTTACAGGTGAAAAATGGGAGTCCAAGATCAATTTAACAGATCAATTTAAGAATCTAGTCCCATATTTCACACCTGACTTTCATGCTCCCCTGACTTCACCGACATTCTCAGCTCAACAACAGTCCCAATTACAAACCAATATATGGAGTAAAAGGCAACTAAGAGCAGGCCTGGGGGGTACATACCTGTTTCATCATGATAGTTCACAGCCTCTGTCTCCATCCAGGCATTATCAGTGTTACGAGGGTCATCCACATATCCTCTGTATACCTACAAGGCCCCAAACAAACCAGAGCAAGCTCAGTGTCACAACAAGCAAGGTGGAATCAGTCATACTTTTTTCTTTCCCTCTGGCACATTTGCCCTTACAGAGTTTTCAACAGTTCCTTCCACTTCCTACACCCCAAGAACATCAGCATCACAACTTATTTTCATTTCAGCTGCCCTTCTTCAGGTTCCATCCAACTGTGAGTTACATGTTCAAGAGGCTACCACAAGAGACACCGAACTCACCACTAAGTGTTCCTGGCTGAAGAGCTTCTGGAGCTGCTTCTCCAATTTTGCTTTCTCCTCAGGGGATTTCTGCAGAGAGTTCAAGGCCTCCTCCTCAAATTCTCGCTTCAGGGTAGCAGTGATCTTCTCCCCTGGATCCACCATCCCCTTAGAGGGGAGAAAACAAACAAACAAAAAATACTATCCCTCAGATTCTACACATTTTAACTTCCTGGCCTCATCCACCTGCAGCACACACGTGCCATATCTGCCTCATGGCCTCACCAGCAGGGAAATGCCAGCTGCCTCTGGAGCTTTGCCCTTACCCCTGGAATGGCCCACTCCCCACAATCTCTCCTCTTGATGGCTACGAACTGCAGTATGTTCTTGCCGGAAACTGGATGAGCAATTTTATTGCCACTTCCGTCCCTTTTCCACCTGCAGAAAACGACAAACAAGAATATGTTTTGCTGCTTCTTGACACATGGGCCTGAGAGAAGAACAGCAAGGCACTGCTACCTGTGAGTGGACAAACAAAGCAGAGAATGAACAGTCGGGAGTGACCGACAGAGGCCATCCAGCAGGATCGCAACCGAGGGCAGAACACCGAGGGTTTTCCTCAGCCAAAGGGGCAGAAAATGCCCATGAGGCACGATTTCTGCAGCCAGGCTGGAAGCACCAGCTCCTCTGAAAGCTCTCCAAGCTGCACTTGTGCCAATCCATACTAAGAGGATGAGAATGTTTCTGCTGGAACAGAATGGTCACATGGGCTACAGCAGCACCAGGACAAAGCCACAAGTAGCCACCATTGCCTTCAGTAAAGAATTAAAAACTACCAACAGGCAAAGCAAAAAGCTGTCTAAACAAAAACTAAAACAAAACCAATGCCAGCATTTACTTTCAAGGAAGCAACTCAGTAACATCGGCATCCTTCTGGAAAGGGGAAGAAGTAAAATGCATCAAGACGATTTTCCACAATGGTTCTGCATTCAGCATGGCACTTTCTGTGAACCACACAATCTTTTCTGAATGCTTTGTGCAAAATGGTTAGCATGTACGCACACACCCTGCTGGGAAAAGCACAATGAAACAAAGCACACAGAGACAAAAACAGCATCCTAATCCCACCTCCTCCCATCACAGACTAAGTCAGGTTAGTGTTTCTTACATAACTAAAGCAGAATGGGCTTACACATAGAGAACACACAGAGAAAAGGGCCATGAAAAGTAGTATCCTGTCCAGAGCTGCAGAAAAGAAGCAAAATGCATGGATGTTTTCTTTACTGCAGGGTACCTGGGAGTCACCTGTTCCTCACCTGGTTACAACAGGATCAGCAGCATGGTTTGGTCCCCAGCGCCCCAACAATCCTCTGCCAGTGAGGCCAGTCCTTCCCACTGGATTGCTGAAATAAATGCCAAAGTACATGACTCATATAGTCATGAACTGGTTCCTACTGGAAATCAGGCCAGCCACACCCAGCTCCTCTGATCTCTGAGGACCAGCTGAAACAAAAGCGAGTTTATTTTCTGCTCAATTTCCAAACCCTCAACACAGCAGTACATTAAACGTATTTATTTCCCCACATTCAAAATATTCTGCAAAAAAAACACCCCAAACAACCAAACAAACACCCAACCAAAACAAAGAAACCAACCAAAACAAGCTCAAAAAAACCCCACAAATCAAGATTAAATAACAAAAAAGGGAAGGACAGCAACATATATTTGGTGCGAAGGCACATACGTGCTTTAAAGGGCAAGAGACATGACACATTCTTCTCCTTCATCAACGCAGATTCATAAAACGAGATTCCATTTTTCTCTCTTGGCTTTGTCCTAGCAGGTATCAGGTATCAGAACTGACAGACCTGTAAGAGCACTGACAGTGCATCACTGAAATGAATATGCAAACAAACACCCCACACTCACCGGGGTCTCCCATTCTCGACCATGTACAAGCCGTTCAGACTCTTCCTCTCCACTTCTCCATCTCTCTCATTGAATTTGGGAGAAAAACCTTCATCGCTGCAAGGCAAATAAGAGTTTCAGAGACAAACTGTAAAACACAAAAGCTTGTACGCCAGCCATCAGGCCAGCAACAGCCCTTTGAGCGTGTTCGTGAGCAGTTTTTACCAGAGCTGGAGTTGCAGGCCCTCCCTCCCCTAAAGGAGCTATGAAGTCCTAACCTTTTCTGATTACAGCCTCTATGTATTTAGTTCTGCTGGCAAAAGTGCAGAAGCATTTAATATTCCATCTCTCTCAGTCTTCATTTAGACAACATGTTTCAAAGGTAATTTTAAGATTAGAGTTGTAGAATCACAGAATCATTTTGGTTGGAAAAGACCCTTAAAATCACTGAGTTCAACGCAGCACTGCCAAGCCCACCCCTAAAACACGTCCCCATGTGCCACATCCAGATGTCTTTTACGTACCTCCAGGGATGGTGACTCCACCCCTTCCCTAGGCAGCCTGTTCCAGCGCCTGACAAACTTTTTTAGCGAAGAAATTTTTCCTAATATCCAATCTAAACCTTCCCTGGCACAACATGATACTATTTCCCCTTGTCCTATCCCTTGTAACTTGAGACAGAAGAACTGACACCCCCATTTTTACACAGCCACAAAAAAATTCTGCAACTAATTCAACCTTTCACATTTCCTGAGTCAGAGTACTCCCTTCAAAAACTACATTTACACTTTCTTTTTTCACGTTGCATTCCAACTATGAACAAACAAATAAGTGTATTGCTAAAATGCTCCTCAAAATTCTTAAGGAGAATTAGATTTTTATTAAGCTCACAACACAGAGAAACACTTGCACAGCATCAACAGCGGTCCATTATTCCAATCTCAGCCATCAGCTCAGTAAAATCATGTGTCAAAGACCTTCACAACAAACCCAAATGACTCAGTTCTCTAACCACCACTTTCCTTAATTTTGACTTTCACACAACACTGCAGAATCACGCATCACTTAAGATGATCTTGTCAACTCAATTCATGACTGCTTCCTGCTTTCATGTTCACAGAGGAAAAGACCCATCATTCCCACTCACTTGATTTGGGGATCTGCCCAACTGGGTCCGGCCAAAACAGACTTTGCAGTGTACTCCACAGGATTATAATCTTTCCACTCAGTTAGCCAGTCCACCTTATCTTCAGGAACTTGGCTACGCTCAATGTGTGATCCTGGATATGGGGAGGTGAGAGCTTTGCTGTGGTGCAACTTCAGATTATAACTGTTGAACATGTTTACAGGATGAAGACGGGACCAACAGCTTGCAGATAAATTACTAAAAGAAAACAACAAACAACAAAAAATAACCATCTCATTCATTAGGTTTTAACCTGCCCTTTAATTCCCGATCTGCAAAGAACATTATAGCAAGCAGAACAGACTCAGCTTTTTCACAGAATGACAGAATCGCAGAATCAATTAGGTTGGAAAATTCCTTTGAGATCATCGCGCCCAACCTAAGACCAAATACCACCGTGTCACCTCGACCGTGGCACTGAGCGCCCTTCCTTCAACACCTCCGGGAATGGTGATTCCACCACCTCCCGGCGCAGCCCATTCCCAAGCCCAACGAAAACAGAAGAAATTCCCCCTAATATTCAACTCACGAAACGCCTGGAGTTCACCAAAAAAACCCCAAACCCGTTTAACAGAGAGGTGGGAAGGGGCAAAACCGCTCTTGTACTTTTCAGCGATTGCATCACTTTAGGGGACAGCTCGGCTGTCAGGGACACGCTGAGGGACACCGCACGCTCCGGGAGTTCCGCTCGGCGGGCAGGGGGTGCACGGCAGCCCCGGGATGGCGGCCGGGCCAGCGGGGGCCTGCTCCCGGCGGAACAGGCCGCCGACCGCCGGCAGCGACGCCGGGGCCCGCCCCGGGCTCCCGCGGCTCCGCCGCCGCCGCAGCCCGCCGTACCTGTGGGCCGGGCGGCGCTGGGCAGCGCCCCGGGCGCTCAGCAGGACGGAGAACGAGAGCACGGCCACCGCCCGAGGCAGGGCTCCGGCCGGCAGCGGCATCGGCCCCGCCGCCGCCGCACCGCCAGCACCGGCTCCGCCTCAGCGCCGGGGCCGGGCCGGGGCGCTGGGCCGGCGATGCGAGGCAGCCCGCTCCGGGATCCCGCTCCGGGATGCCGCCCCTCGCTCCCGCTCCTCGCTCCCGCTCCTCGATCCCGCTCCTGGCGGCCCCGCGCTGTACAAGGCGGACCCGCATTGGCGGGAGCGGCGCCAATGGCAGCGCCCGGTGCCGGCTCTGGCCGGGGCGGAGCTCGGTGCCCGCGCAGCCCCGCGGTGCCGGACGTGCTCTGGGGCTCAGGGAGGGCTTGGTCACACACCCGCGTTCCGGCTGCCGCCCGGCACCGCTCCCGCGGCATCAGCGCTGTGCGCCCAGCATTCCCGGGCGCATCGGTGGGCAAGATCCTGGGAGGGGACACGACCGGGCCAGCTGACCCGAAGCGACCAAAGGGTTATTCCACGCTACGTGACGTCAGCTCAGACATAAAACACAAGGAAAGAAGGAGGGGGAAGGGGAGGGAGGGCATTCGTTGTTTACAGCGTTTGCCTTCCGGAGCGACCGGTGTGCGTGCGGAAGCCCTGCTTCCCGGGGGAAAGTGGAGAATAACCTTTTCTCTTTTAGGTCTTTTACTTTAATCCCAACCTAAGAGTCGCCATTTCCTATGGTTTTTTCCCTCCCCTGTGAAACGAAGCGGGACCGACAGCGCGGCTCGGGCCAAACCCCCGCACGCCCCCGGCCTGGCCCCGCCCACAGACGCGCCCCCCTGCTCAGCCACGCTCTGATTGGGCGTCGAACTTCATGGGCGTGGCCTCGGCAGCTGTGGGGCGGGCGGCGGCGGCGGGGCCCCGGCGCAGTTCGGGCGCCGCAGGAGCTCCGGGAAAACAATGAATCTGTTCCTGGAGCTTCTCCTCTTCCTGGTCACGCTTGTCTACTCCTACCTGGAGGCTTTTGTCAAGCTCTTCTTGCCCGTGAGGAGAAAGTCTCTCAGCGGGGAGCTGGTGCTCATCACGGGCGCCGGCCATGGCGTCGGGAGAGCGACCGCCTTGGAGTTCGCCAAGCGCCAGAGCAGGCTGGTTCTGTGGGACATCAATAAGGTAATGGCACGCTCGCGTCCTCGCTCCGCCACCTCCGCGGGATGTAGGGGCGGAAGAAGGGCAGCACCACACTGCTCCCCATCGCCTCCTCGCAGCCCGCTCCCGTCGGCTCCCGCTCGGCTCCTCCGGCGGGGATGCCGAGCGCCGGGAGAGGCTTTGGCCGCGCTCGCAGCACAGGACGCGGGGCTCCGGTCCCGCAGTCCCTCGGCGCTGCTCGGGAGGGAGCGGGCAGCCGCCGGCAGAGCGCCTGCGGGAGCTGCTCGGGAAGCTGCTGGTGGAGCCGCTGCCCGGGCTGGCAGAGAAAGCCCGCTGAGGGCAGAAGGGTGTTCGCAGAGAGGAGCGGGTCTGCCTTCACTTGTTCCCTCCGTGGCCCCGGGTGTTCTGTGTGCGCTGCTGGGAGCTGTTTTCTCTGCACTGTTACCAGCAGCATCGCTGTGCCGGGCTGTGTGTGAGCCCGGCTGCCCTCTGGGCAGCTGCACGCGTAGAGGGCACCTGTCTAGACGTTTACACTGCTCCAAGCTCTTTATTTCAGATGATTTGACTGGAATGCAGAAAAGCCGTGGCAGGGGGAGGATGGGCAGATACGAACATGCAGCATGGCATTCAGAAGGGATCCGGGCCAAGTGCTGGGCGTAGGTGCAGCAGGGTGGGTGAGAGGCTGGGCTTCCTGTTTCTGACACTGGGTCAGCAAAGGAGTTCATCATGAAGCTGCAAAACAGAACCCAGCCCACCACAAGCAAAAATACACCAAACCCGAGACAAGCTGAGTGAGAAGATGGAAAAACAGGGGAGATAATGTTGAACGTTTTCCATGTCTGTTTGTGGTACCAATTATGCACAAGACCAAACATTGGAGGGGTGGGAGGAAGCATGGCACAGCTCTCCCAAGGTGTACAGAGCTGCAGTGAAGCAGAGAATTGTTCACGTTCACTGGATGGAATGGGGGGATTAAGGTGTAAATTTAGTAGCGAGCGACACCTGGCTTTAGTGCTGGGAATCAGAATGTGAGCGTGGGTGTCAGCAGGAACTGAAACACAGTGCCAAGGGAGGTTGTGGATTCCAGAGGATTTAGGAGTACACTCCTCCAACACAGCTGCCTTGACAAGGACTCCTTCTTGGGAGCTCTCAGCATTAACCAGCAGCTGCTGTTGAGGAGAGCTGCCCAGATACCCACCACAGAGACTGCTGAGCTCTCCCAGGCTATTTGTGACCTAGAACTTTGCACTGCACAGGTTCCCACTGGCACGGCCTTCTGACACGTGGGAACAGGGACACAACCAAGCCACTTCTGCTCTGGCTTAGCAAGTTAATGTAATGACTTCGGGGAGCTTCTGACCTATGTGTATCATGGGTCATTCTAAAATGAAAATCTTTCTGCATTGTGTCTTTCTCTTTGCCTCTTCCAGCACGGCGTTGAGGAGACGGCGGCAGAATGCGAGAAGCTGGGAGCCACTGTTCAAACCTTTGTGGTGGACTGCAGCAAACGGGAGGAGATCTACAGCACTGCAGAGAAGGTGGGGCAGCAGGGGCACGGCCAAAGGCTTTCCCAGCCATGCCTCATTTCCAGAGAAGGCAGGAAAACTAGACAAGAGGTGTTATACACAAATCCTGCAAGCCCTTGGGAAGCTCCCCACTCCTCGCTGCTCTCTGCACACAGAGTGCTGCAGCACTTCCAAGATCACAGCCAGTCTCATCCTATCTGGGAGGCTCCAGCATATCACATCCTGTTGCCAAATTTGCCCTCTGGGGTTCCAGCCTCTGAAGGAACACAGACAGCAGCACTGAGGACATATGAAACATTTTACTGTAATGGCTGTGGTCCGGCTGCCTCAAAACAGTCTGTGCCTCCATGGTCCCAACTGTGACTACACGGTCCAAAGTGTGCACAGTTTGTGGAACAGGGTAAATACTGGAATTAATTAAAGAAACAGATCTAAACCAGATTACATGGCTCTGCTACTGCAAAGCTCCTGCCATATCTGGAAATGTAGCATCATCTCCCTCTCCCTTAAAGATGCAATGTTAAGAATTTAATTAATTATGGCTCCTCTTCTCCACACTTGCATATCTTTTTTTTTTTTTTTCCCTGAGTGACAGACACAATTTTGGGCTTTTTTCTTCTCTCCAAAAGGTGAAGAAGGATATTGGGGATGTGACCATCCTGGTGAACAACGCTGGTGTGATTACAGCTGCCGACTTTCTCTCGACTCAGGACCACCAGATAGAAAGGATGTTTGACGTCAACATTCTGGGTCACATGTGGGTAAGGGCCACCAGGATCTGCACAGCTACAGATTTTTGGGAGTGTCACTGAGGAGGCGTATTCAGACCAGCCATTATTAGCAGTGATTTACCAAATGAGCCGTGTAGCCCAGGGGCACCCAAGCAGACTGTGTGCTGGGAAACTGGAATGGGCTCTGGCAGATGTGAGCTGGCTGGGGACAGCCTCCTCTGCAGCACACACTGGCCTCTGTCAGAGGTGTCGTGGGGCTGACAGGGTGGGAGGCTTTCAGCAGTCCTTGTTGGTGGCAGAAGGAAAGAGAAGCCATAGGTTGACAAGTGGTTCATTGTATGTGCTGGGGGTGAGACCCTGCCCGCATTTCTGCTGACACCTGAAACCTTCCAAGCAGCAAAGGAAAGGTGTGAAAACCAGCTCCTGTTTATAGGCAGGTGCTGATGTCTCTGGAGAGCAGGTTGCCAGCTGCACCACTGGTCACAGAGCAGGTCTCCCTGTGGCTCTGGGCATCTGAGGGGCTGTGCAGCTCGCAGCTTTAGGGATAGCTTTGGCCCCTAGTGAATGACATTGAGGGTCAGTGCTGAGTATGCCTAAGAAAACAGTGTTCTCTTCCTTCTTCCTGCCCCCTGCATTTTTGCCTCTTGGTTTAAATGACTTCCAAGACCACGAGAGCCTTTCTGCCAATCATGATGAACAACAACTACGGGCACATTGTCACGGTGGCTTCGGCAGCAGGTCATTTTGTGACTCCTTTCATGGCGACATACTGGTAAGTGATTTTGAAATCAGCTTGCTTTTTTTTTTTTTTTTTTTTTTTTTTTTTAATTGCATCTTCTCCATCAGAAAGTACTGAGTTATTAGCTCTGACTGAATCCTGAGCAGTGTTTGTGTGAAAGAACTGTCATGTGACACATCTACTAATGAAAGACTCTCCTGTTTTCTCTCCCCACCAATGCAGACTTTTGCTTAGCAAAAAAGGTATCCTCTTCCCTCCTCCTTCTTAGAATGTAGTTATTCTGTGATTTGTTGTAGTGTTGTCAAGTAAACCCTTAGTGAGTAACTTTTGATTTTTTTTATCATTGTGGCATTGACTGTAGAGTATAAAAACAGAATCACAGAATCATCAGGGTTGGAAAAGGCCTATGAGATCATCCTGTCCAACCATCCACCCAGCACTGCCACTGTAACCCCTAAACTGCATCATCCAGTGTCAGATCCAAATGCCTCTTAAACACCCGCAGGATGGGGACTCCCCCACTTCCCTGAGGAACCTGTTCCAGTGCCTGATCACCCTAACAGTGAGAAGATATTTTCTCCTATCTCATCTGAGTTTCCCCTGTCTCAGCCTTAGGCCATTTCCTCTGTTCCTCTTACTGCAGGCATGGCAGAAGAGACCGACCCCACCTCCTCCAACCTCCTTTCTGGGAGCTGTAGAGAGCCGCGAGGTCCCCCCTGAGCCTTCTCTTCTCCTGACTAAAGAAAGCCAGCTCCCTCAGCCATTCCATATAAGACACGTTTTCTAGACCCTCCATGAGCCTTGTTTCCCTTCTCTGGACCTGCTGCAGCACCCCAATGTCCTTTTGAAGTGGGGGCCTGGAACCGCGCGCGGCGCTCGAGGCGTGGCCGCACCAGCGCCCAGTGCGGGGGAGCAGCCGCTGCCTGTCCTGCTGGCTGATCCGGCCAGGGTGCCCCCGGTGCTCCTGGCCACATGGGCACAGCCTGGCTCGGGTTCAGCTGCTGTCAGCCAGCACCCCAGGCGTCCCTTTCTGTCCCAAGCCGTTCCTCACCCAGCCTGTGCCGTGGCACGGCTCGGGGGCAGAACCCAACACTGCACCCTCTTGAGCCTCCTGCAGCTGTGTCCTGAGCCCGCTGATGGAGTCTGTCCAGGTCTCCAGCAGAGCCTTCCATCCCTTGAGCACATCTGCACTTCCGCCCAGCTCTGTCTTCTGCCCAGTTCCTGAGGGTGCCCTCGATCCCCGTGTCCAGAGCATCCACAAAGAGGTTAAACAGGACGGCCCAAAGCAGAGCCCTGGGGAGCACCCGTGGTGACCAGCTGCCAGCTGGAGTTATCTCCATTCACCACAGCTCCCTGGGCCCAGCCATCCAGACAGATTTTCACCCTTTGGAGAGAGCCCACCCACCCAGCCTGCAAGCAGCCAGTTTTTCTAGGAGGATGCTGTGGCAGATGGTGGCAGACACTGTACTGAAGTCTAGAGAGACCCTGGATAGACACATCCACAGCCTTCCCCTCATCTAGTAGGTGGGCCACTTTGTCATGCAAGGAGATCAGGTTGCTCAAGCAGGGCCTTCATTTCATAAATCCATGTTGGCTGGGCTTGATCCCCTGCTTGTCCTGCGTGTGCCTTGTAACGGCACTGAGGATGATCTCTTCCATAACTTTGCCTGGAACCAAGGTTAGGCTTCTTGTAGATGGGTGTTACATTTGCTAATTTCCAGCCAGATGAAACTTGTCCAGTTAAGCAAGACTGCTGATAGGTGATAGAAAGTGGTTTGGCGAGTTCTTTCAACAGGTCCCTCATTACTCTGGCATGGATCCCATCAGAGGTCATAGACTTGTGGTTGTCTGATTGGCACAGCAGGTCACTAACTGTCTTCTCCTGGATTATGGGCCCTTTCCTTAGCTCTCTGTCCCTAACTTCCAGCTCTGGGAGCTGAGAATCCTGAGGGACAACTGGACAATATTAAAGACTGAGACAAAGAAGGTATTAAGTTCCTCTGCCTTTTCCTCATCCTCTGTCACTACACTACCTTCTGCATTCAACAAATGATGGAGACATTCCTTGACCCCTCTGTTTACTGTGTTTATAGAAAACTTTTTTGTTGTCTCTAAGGCCCAGTTCTAGTTGGGCTTTGGTCCTTCTAATCTTCTCCCTATGTGACCTCACAACATCTTTATAGTCCTCCCAAGTTTTCTGACCCTCCATCTGGAGAGAATACATTGTTTTTTTTCCCCAAAAATTCCAGACCAAGTTCTCTCTTTAATCAGACTGTTGTTTTTTTCCTGGACCACTTGTCTTTCAACCACGTGGGAACAGGCTGCTCTTGAATATTTCACAATTCCTTTTTAAAGCATATCCAGTCTTGCTGGACCCCTTTGCCTTTCAGGACTGACTCCGTCAATCAGGGTCCTAAACAAGGCCAAGGTTTGCCCACCAGAAGTCCAAGGTGGAAGTTCTGGTGCCCCTCTTTACTTCACACGCTATTGAAAACTCTGACATTTTGTGGTCCCTTTGCCCAAGACTGCCACCAACCACCACATCACCCACCAGTCTTCTGTTCACAAACAGATCTACCAGGGCACCTCCTCCAGTAGGCTCTCTTACCAGCTGTGTTAGGAGGTTGTCTTCCAAACACTCCAGAAACACCCTAGGCTGCTTTCTCTCTGCTGTGTTGTATTTCCAGCAAACATCTGGCAAGTTGAAGGGCTGGAAACCATGAGACTTCTGCCAGCTGCTTGGAGAACACCTCCTCTGCCTGTTTTGTCCTGCCTGGGTGTTCTATAACAGCCTCCCACCATGAGGTCCTCCCTGCTGACATCCTCCCTGACCTTCTGCCATCTTGACATCAAATTACTTTTCTACTTGAAACATGTCAGGAAAATCATGGTGCAGGCCCCAAAAACCTGTTAGACTGCGTGCTGCATCACATCCAGCCTTCTATAAAGGCAGGTCCAGCTGCAGCAGTCTTCCCTGGGAACACTCCTTCTTAGAGCAATCTTTTCCTGGGAATACTCCTTCTTCGGGAGTCACTCACTGTCAGCAGTGTGAGAGCTCTCCAGCCAGTGATTTTACTGGGACTACACTGCCAAATCCATAGTAATCAATAAACTGATTCTGTGGTTTTCCTTTCTTTGGAGTTGATTTAAACCTCAGGCCCACACCTATTTCCATGGCAGGCTGTTCCTCAGTTTTGCTTGCATAATGCTCCTCTATTTCAAAAGTCACACAAACTGTTACAAGATGCTCCTGTGTGGTACAATGAACAGTAGAGGGTTAATCTCCATTTCTACCCTGCCCAACCTTCTTAATTTTAGAGATTCAGGCTGCATTCCTTCTAAGACTCTTCTCCTAGGCAAAAGAATAGGATGTCCATTGTTTGATAGGCTGCAGTTGCAATTTTTAAGAATTCCTGATGTTTGTCTGTCTGTTTGCAGCTAAAGTGCCCTTTTTTGAGATACCTGCTACGCATTACAGTTACTCCACAAGTTTTAATATCTAGTCCACCACTACACTGTGGCACAGAGAAAGTTAGAATAGTCCCTGCCCTGTCTCTCAGCTGGATTATATTTGGATGTTTCCGCCTCCAAGCCTTTTACTGTATGTATATGATGGTTTAGGCCATTTGCAGTGGTAGAAAGGTGGAAATATGATTTCTGCTTTCTCATTTGTACTTCTTCCCCTCCTGCAGCTCAAGCAAGTTTGCTGCAGTTGGATTTCACAAAGCTCTGACAGAGGAGCTGTCTGCCCTGGGAAAGGATGGAATAAAAACAACGTGCCTTTGTCCTGTTTTTATAAACACTGGATTTGTCAAAAACCCCAGCACAAGGTAACTCTCAACACTCTGCATTCCTGTGCTTCCCTCTTTACATCAAGGCACTGCATATAATGCCCATCTTGAGGCCTCTGTTCCAGCTGGCTGTATAACAGCAGTGTGTATCATTGGCTGAAGGAAATCTGCAGTGTCCTTTAACCCACGTAATTGTTGCATTTGAGTTACCTGAGTTTGTGCCTCCTCGATCAGCTGGTACCACCCCTTTTTCCCTCTTGCAGCTCTCATGTGTTTGCTTTCCTGTGTAGGCTTGGAAAGATTTTGGAAGTTGAAGAAGTTGTAGAGGCTCTGATGGAAGGAATAGTGACCAACCAGAAAATGGTTTTTGTTCCACCACAGCTAAACATTGCTTTGCTGTCTGAAATGTAAGTACAAAGGAAAATGAAACAATGGGTGTGAAAACAACAGTACTACCTGAGTATTGTTACAAAGTTCAAACTTGTAACTTCTGAGTGAGCAGAAGTTCTGGAAGGAGCCGAGGATCTGCTGCTTATTACTGTTTGTTTCTTCATGTCAGCACTGAGGCGACAGAAGCTGAGGATGTTCCTTCAAAAGGGCTCTACTGCTCTCTGCTATGTAAAGCAAGATTTATCCTCTCACACAACTTAACTATCCAGTGCAGCTGCTGTGCTGAGGAGGTGTTTTTACCAGAGCCCTAGCTCCAAATCTGGAATTCACATCCAAACAACAAAGTTAGCTTCTCAGTTAAATCCTACAGTATCTCAGGAAACACTTGGTATTTTCTTGTTTGCTAAACCAAACACCGGACAGTGGGAAAAATATTTTAAGTCTTTTTGCAAGTCCAAGAGCTGCTTGTTGATACTGCAAGCATGCAGAAGCATAGGCAAGTCAAAACTAATGCTGTCAAAGCACTTAGAATCCAAGGAGGACTTTGGGGGTTTTTGTCATAATTTAGGACATGAGGATAAAAAGACAAAGGTCTTTAAGAGAAGGAATCCTAAGAGTGGAAATTGCCCCTCAGTTTTAACATCTCATCCTTCCACAGGCCTGCTGCTTTTCAGAGCATGAAATGTAATACACACTTATTACATCCACAGAATGCTGAACCTTCCTGCATCCTGCAGCAATATTGCAATTCACATAGTGCCCATAGACACCTGGCATTGGAATGGTCATAAAAGGCTGGGACTGGACTTTAATTAGTTAGAGATTGATAAGAGCTATGGAAATAATGCCCAGTTTAATATTTAGTCTCAGTCCATGTGTGAGCATGCATTCTGTTCCCAGACCAGCTCTTCCCTCACCTGCAGTGTCGCTTTCTCCCATAATTTAAGTTTCTATCCCACTTTTAATTTCATGTTATTGTCTCTTTCAGGGTGGTTCCAGAACGTGCTCTGAACCTTCTGAAGAAAATGACCATTCCGAAGTTTGATGCAGTCATTGGGCAGAGAAGCACCCAGTGAAAAGCAAGAACTGATTCTCATTTCCCAGAGGCACCAGCAAAAACAGAACATGTGCTGAGCAAAGTTCAGCTGCCTTGATTCAAACAGAGCTCAGGCAGGTGCTTCCAGGCCACCATTCCCACCTAAGAGCTTATCCCAGACCTGCAGCTGGAACACACCTGCACAACAGGGAGTGTTAGCAAAGCAGGGATGCAGCTCTGGGAGGGCTGCATTGAATGTACATCCCATCACCTCTATCTCGTTGTGCTGGGGCAGGCAGGAATTCCCACAAAGCCCGTGTTCAGGACAGCACAGCTGCCTCGTTGAGTGCAAAGGGACTGCCTGAGAACACGTTAATCTGGACTTATCCCTGAGCAAAAGCATCTTGCAAGAAGCAATTTAAAGAGGAGGTGGGTGGCCTGTTTCATCTCACTTAATAGTTTTAAGTTTAAACAAATGTGCTCTAATGAACACCTAAAGTTTCGTGTGCATTTGTAATGAGCATTACTGAATTATTTGTATTATTGACACAATTCAGCCTTGTTTGTAACATAATGCCTAAGTACAACATTTATCAATTATGCATTAGTGCCATCAACACTCCATATCAGAAATAAATGCCTTTTTCTAACCCAAAGGTGTCTCTCAGCAATGAAAGTGGTAACCAGGTCCAGGCAAGGACAGTGGAGCAGGTGCCGCAATGCTGAAAGGATCAACCAGAGTCTGCCAAACACCAGCCCAGGCTGCAGGGATGAGGCAGTCCCCGGGGAAGCCACATCAGGGTCGGTGAGGTGCAGGGCCAGGCAGTGCAGCCCAAGCACGGGCCAGGCCTTAAAGGCGGTGCCAGGGCCGGGGGAACGGGGGAAGGCTCCAGACGAGCCTCCACACAGCTCCTCATCACAAGCCAGGGGCCTGCTCTGATGGCACAGGAGGTGCAGCCCCTACAGGTCTTTGGCCTGGGCTCCAAGAGGGCAGCAGCTGCTGACACACGGGTCAAAGACCCCTCCAGAGCACAGAGGATCCGTGCACCCGCTTGTGCAACTCCCACCCGCCGCAGGCGCTGCCGGCCCGCAGCCATGCCAGGCTGGCCTGAACGCGCTGCCACCTTCGGCACAGTTGGAGTCTGTCCTGTTCACCTGAGCCTTTCGAGCTGTTCTGTAAACAGGTTCTTCAGAAAAGGGAGAGCCCTCGACAGCCAGCTCCTCCTGCTCTCAGCTGGCAACAGGTAGAAGGACTGTTGACAGCTTAAATAGCTGTTTTCCATTTTGCCCATGGAACATTCATGTAACAGGACACTTCCCAGCTTCAGGTCTTGTGCTTCACAGAGCAAGATTCCTGCAGCTGAGACAGGAAAGGAAGAAGGGGGTTCACAAAATTCAGGACATATGAAAAAGAAGATTATAAGCCGATCAAAGAATACCTAGACACGGTTTCTATTTTAAAAAACAAGCCAAAATGGGGGGGGTTGCATCTCTGCTTCTTTTTGAGCTTTATATTGCCCTCCTGCTACCAGGACAGTCCTGTCACACATGTGAGACACTTGAAGCCACACCTGCACGGCTTTTGGATTATGTTCACTTCCACCTATTCCTACCTAAGTAAGGAATCAAAAAGCCTAAAAATAGAGATGCTTCAAAAGTTCAAAAGACCTGTCAGAGCAAGCAGCACACCAGCCAAAATGTTTGTGCTTAGCACTTACTGGAACATAAGGGCAAAATCAGTACTTAACTGCTTTGTAGGTACTTGAGAGTTTTCTCTTGTATGGCTGGCAAGCATTCCTTAACTTCCCACCCAACTTAGCCTCTCCCAGTACCCATTTTCCACATTTCTTCTATTTCATGACTTGAATCCTTGCTCAAAGGAAGGTCACATTGCAGTGACTCAACAGAAAAAAAGTTTTTAAAGACCCTGGAGAAAAGTCAGCATTGGACAACTAGATCCTTTTCTTAGACTGGGGAAGGACTGGCTTCAGTAGGACACACCAGACAAGATGCCTACCTTCTGGCACACCATTCCTGGCATTCCCATTCCAACAGGGCACATAGCCCTGTGTATCATTCTGATTCTGATGGCAGCATTAAGCTGGAAGTCAAAGATCCATCCAGGGGATGACAGCACTCTTCTGCAGAGTCTGGAGTCTTGCTCCTAAGGAAGGGAGACTATTGATTCCTGCTTTGCTAGATCTAGTCCACGGTCTCAGAGCCCAGAGGAATTACTGGGCAAGACAACTAGTGCAGTACTCCGTATGTGGCTGTGGTCCAGTTCTGTATCTCCTATGGCTGCAAATCTTCTGCTTGGCATCAAGAAACATATGCAAAAGCAAGGATTTCAGCCTTATCTCCTGAACACCAATGACAGAATTGAGTCACCAAGCCCCCCAGGCTCCTCAGCTCTCTTTCTGGCCACAGCACCCAACTGAAGCTCAGCCCAAACTCTGGTCACACCTGGGTGCTCAGCAGGAGTCCATGTGAGCAGGTTTCATGCAGCCACCTACAGCTAAGTCCCAAATTTGCAGAGCAGTACCTCACACCCTGGTCTAGGACTCCTTATGAGTCAGGTTCGTGACTCTGGCGCTGTGCTCTGCCTCCTGCTGAGGTGTCTCTGGGAGTCGGTGCTTCCATGCCCTCCCTGCCTCCTCTTCCTTGGCCCCAGCACTGACTGGAGCCCTGTGCCAGGAAAATGACAGCACTGCTGAGCCGTGCAATTGGGGTCTGGCCCAAACACTGATGTGTTAATTACGCAGAGAACTGAGTTCCAAGAGAAAAGTAGGAAGCGCTTAGCTCAGAGTCTCTGTGCTGGAATTGTTCTGGTCTCTCATGGACAAGGTGAGCTGCAGCCAAACCACCAGGACAAAAATAATACTTTTCAAAAACTGTAATCTTAAATGGACACGATTTTGGTCAGTTGTTAGATGTTTGTGAGCCTGTCACACTTCCCCAAGCAGCTGAAAAATATCCTTAAGTAAAATGATGAACATGACTGTGATACATCAGGTTCTCTAATTGAAAAACAAATGAGTAAGGTCAGCAGTCCTTTCCAGGAAAGGCCGTGCAGTTATATTGATAGAGCTGGAAGAGACACCTGAACATACTTTTCTCCTATTTCCTATAAGCATTCCTGGTCTGCTTAAGGTACTGGATACGCCATTACAAACGAGTCCAAATGTGATTTAGACTAAATTAAACAAAAATTACCCCATTCATGCAGTATAATGCCATTTTTCAAAGGACTTACAGAAACTAAGCAGCTGCAGCATAAGATGGAAGGTTGGAGCATGGTAACTAAATAAAAGATATAGTAAGACAAACATCTAGGCAAGAGCTCACCGTGATGTGGAGTTCCAGAAGTTGAAAGGACTTGTCTCTTTCAGCTTTCCTTAGGGGACCTGGAAGAGGACGGTGGGGGACAAAGCCTGCTGACAACGCTCAGAGATGCAATGGAAGGAAGGACCATGAAGAAAACTGCTCAAGGATCTCATGGCGCTGAGCAGCTCGACAGGCACAAGGCACAAAAATTGAAAAGAATTACAACACAGAGTTGAACGGAACTCAAGATGCTTTTGTCAGGAACTGGATGGGCAATTTTATTGCCACATCCGTCCCTTTTCCACCTGCAGCAAATGACAAACAAGAACGCGTTTTGCTGCTTCCTTGATACAATGGCCTGAGAAAGGGACAGGAAAGCACAGAAAACGCCCTAAAAGCCACGTTTCTTTATCCACGCCCGGCACGTCCTGTCAGGTTCTGCGAGGACAGGTTGGAGTGCAGACCGCAGCTTCTCCTCACCGCTCACCCAGCGCCAGCACAGGGACACCAGCACAAGGACAGCAGCACAAGGACACCAGGACAGGGACACCGGGAGCTCAGGGTGGGACAGCTGGGCGGAGCAGCCGCCGGTGCGGGGGCGGATCCTGCGGGAGCGGACGGGACCAGCGGCGGGCACCGAGCCGGGCAGCGGATAAATCAACAACCCGCGTCCTCTCAAAAGAGATTAAAGTTCAGTTCGCTCCTCAAAAGAACTCCGGGAAAACAATGAATCTGTTCCTGGAGCTTCTCCTCTTCCTGGTCACGCTTGTCTACTCCTACCTGGAGGCTTTTGTCAAGCTCTTCTTGCCCGTGAGGAGAAAGTCTCTCAGCGGGGAGCTGGTGCTCATCACGGGCGCCGGCCATGGCGTCGGGAGAGCGACCGCCTTGGAGTTCGCCAAGCGCCAGAGCAGGCTGGTTCTGTGGGACATCAATAAGGTAATGGCACGCTCGCGTCCTCGCTCCGCCACCTCCGCGGGATGTAGGGGCGGAAGAAGGGCAGCACCACACTGCTCCCCATCGCCTCCTCGCAGCCCGCTCCCGTCGGCTCCCGCTCGGCTCCTCCGGCGGGGATGCCGAGCGCCGGGAGAGGCTTTGGCCGCGCTCGCAGCACAGGACGCGGGGCTCCGGTCCCGCAGTCCCTCGGCGCTGCTCGGGAGGGAGCGGGCGGCCGCCGGCAGAGCGCCTGCGGGAGCTGCTCGGGAAGCTGCTGGTGGAGCCGCTGCCCGGGCTGGCAGAGAAAGCCCGCTGAGGGCAGAAGGGTGTTCGCAGAGAGGAGCGGGTCTGCCTTCACTTGTTCCCTCCGTGGCCCCGGGTGTTCTGTGTGCGCTGCTGGGAGCTGTTTTCTCCGCACTGTTACCAGCAGCATCGCTGTGCCGGGCTGTGTGTGAGCCCGGCTGCCCTCTGGGCAGCTGCACGGGTGGAAGGACCTTGGCAAGCGGATGATGGGCAGATAAAACATGCAGCATGGCCTTCAGAAGGGATCCGGGCCAAGTCCTGACCGTAGGTGCAGCAGGGTGGGTGAGAGGCTGGACTTTCTGACACACTGGGTCAGCAAAGAAGTTAACTGTGTCATCCTGAAGCTGCAAAACAGACCCTAGCACAGGGCCCCACTGGCACGGCCTCCTGGCACCTGGGGACAAGACAACTGCAAAATCACTCCTGCCCTGGCTTAGTGAGCTGTTCCAGTGACACAGGGAAGCTTCTGTTCCATGTGTCAAGTGCAATTCTGTAAGGAAAGTCTCTGCATTGTGCACTGTTGTGGTGGGTTGACCTTGGCTGCATGCCAGGTGCCCACCAAGCTGCTCTATCATTCCCTCTTCTCAGCTGGACTGGGTAGAGGAAATAAGATGGGAAACAATGACTTGTAGGTAGAGATGAAGCAGTTTGCTAAAGCAAAGCTGAAAGGTTGTGCACACAGAAGCAAAGAGAAAAAAAAATATTATTCTCTACGGCCTATCAGCAAGATATGACTGCCCATGTGCTGGAAAGTGCTTGATCTGGAAGGCAAACATTGTAAATACCGGATGCTCCTCCTCTTCTTCCTCCTTTTCTTGGCTTTTACAGCTGAGCTGTCATCATATGATATGAAATATCCCTTTGGTCAGTTTTGCTCTGCTTTCCTAATTGTGTCCCATCCCAGGCTCTACTGATGGGGCGGGGAATGTTGGGAACACAGTGCTGATGCTGTGCCAACACTGCTCAGCAGCAGCCAAAAAATGGGTGTGTTTTCAACCCCTCCCTAGCAACCAGTGCAAAGCGCAGCGCTGTCAGGATGCTCTGGGGAAATGAATTCCAGCTCAGCCAGACCCATAGAAACTGTGGCTCTTCTCACAGCCAGCATGTGAATACTGAAATGCAGAGCCACTCTCCACACCTCAGGGTGTCAGCCAGGCCTGTGTTGCACAAGCTCTGCTTACACTCACAGTGCTGCCTGCTGTGCTGTGACAGGCACCGTGTGCCCTCTGTCTCCTGCTACATGTGCCTTTCCAAGCCAAGCTCACTCTTGTTGCCACATTCCTAAGGCTAAGGGAATTTGAGATTGTTCAGCCTGGGAAACTGATGGCTTTGGAGTGACCTAATGGCCACCTTTGAGTATGTGAAGGAGGCTTACAAAAAGATGGAGAGTATTTCCAGGAGCATGTAGTGACAGGACAGAGGGAAATGGTTTCAAATCAAAAGAGAGGAGGTTTAGATTAGGAAGGATAGGATATTAGGAAGAAATTCTTTACTGGGAGGATGATAAGGTAGTGGAACACGTTGCCCAGAGAAGTTATAGATGCCTCATCCTTGGAAATGTTCAAGGGCGGATTGAATGGAGCTCTGAGAACTTGATCTAGCGTCTTGCCCATTGCAAGGAGGTGTTGGAACTATATAACTTTAGGGTCCCTTCCAAGCCAAACCATTCCACGATTCTGCAATTTCCCTTCTGGTTGTGGCTCTACACAGGTCCAAATTTCCCAGCTGGAAAAACTGTACTCTCAACCCTACCTACAGCTCTTTCCCTGGGCAGCCATGAACTGTTCTGGGGCTGAGCAGTGGTTGCCCAATCCAGGGACATCTTCAGCCTCTGCTGCTCAGCCATGGTGAGGGGACAGCTGTGCACAGTGTCTTTCTCTTTGCCTCTTCCAGCACGGCGTTGAGGAGACGGCGGCAGAATGCGAGAAGCTGGGAGCCACTGTTCAAACCTTTGTGGTGGACTGCAGCAAACGGGAGGAGATCTACAGCACTGCAGAGAAGGTGGGGCAGCAGGGGAACGGCCAAAGGCTTTCCCAGCCATGCTGATTTCCAGAGAAGGCAGGAAAACTAGACAAGAGGTGTTGTACGCAAATCCTGCAAGCCCTTGGGAAGCTCCCCACTCCTCCCTGCTCTCTGCACACACAGTGCTGCAGCACTTCCAAGATCACAGCCAGTCTCATCCTATCTGGGAGGCTCCAGCATATCACATCCTGTTGCCAAATTTGCCCTCTAGGGTTCCAGCCTCTGAAGGAACACAGACAGCAGCACTGAGGACATATCAAACATTTTACTGTAATGGCTGTGGTCTGGCTGCCTCAAAACAGTCTGTGCCTCCATGGCCCCAACTGTGACTACACGGTCCAAAGTGTGCACAGTTTGTGGAACAGGGTAAATACTGGAATTAATTAAAGAAACAGATCTAAACCAGATTGCATGGCTCTGCTACTGCAAAGCTCCTGCCATATCTGGAAATGTAGCATCATCTCCCTCTCCCTTAAAGATGCAATGTTAAGAATTTAATTAATTATGGCTCCTCTTCTCCACACTTGTGAATCTTTTTTTTTTTTTTTTCCCTGAGTGACAGACACAATTTTGGGCTTTTTTCTTCTCTCCAAAAGGTGAAGAAGGATATTGGGGATGTGACCATCCTGGTGAACAACGCTGGTGTGATTACAGCTGCCGACTTTCTCTCGACCCAGGACCACCAGATAGAAAGGATGTTTGACGTCAACATTCTGGGTCACATGTGGGTAAGGGCCACCAGGATCTGCACAGCTACAGATTTTTGGGAGTGTCACTGAGGAGGCGTATTCAGACCAGCCACTATTAGCAGTGAATTACCAAATGAGCCGTGTAGCCCAGGGGCACCCAAGCAGACTGTGTGCTGGGAAACTGGAATGGGCTCTGGCAGATGTGAGCTGGCTGGGGACAGCCTCCTCTGCAGCACACACTGGCCTCTGTCAGAGGTGTCGTGGGGCTGACAGGGTGGGAGGCTTTCAGCAGTCCTTGTTGGTGGCAGAAGGAAAGAGAAGCCATAGGTTGACAAGTGGTTCATTGTTTGTGCTGGGGGTGAGACCCTGCCCGCATTTCTGCTGACACCTGAAACCTTCCAAGCAGCAAAGGAAAGGTGTGAAAACCAGCTCCTGTTTATAGCCAGGTGCTGAAACCTCTGGAGAGCAGGTTGCCAGCTGCACCACTGGTCACAGAGCAGGTCTCCCTGTGGCTCTGGGCATCTGAGGGGTTGTGCAGCTCGTAGCTTTAGGGATAGCTTTGGCCCCTAGTGAATGATATTGAGGGTCAGTGCTGAGTATGCCTAAGAAAACAGTGTTCTTTTCCTTCTTCCTGCATTTTTGCCTCTTGGTTTAAATGACTTCCAAGACCACGAGAGCCTTTCTGCCAGTCATGATGAACAACAACTATGGGCACATTGTCACGGTGGCTTCGGCAGCAGGTCATTTTGTGGTTCCTTATATGGTGACTTATTGGTAAGTGATTTTGAAATAGGCTTGCTTAATATTAAAAAAAAATATTCGTGTCTTTCCCACCAGAAAGTACTGAGTTGCTAGCTCTGGCTGAATCCTGAGCAGTGTTTGTAGGAAAGAACAATCACATGACATGTATTTTCTCTGGAATTCATTTAAACTTAAGGCCCACGCCTATTTCCGTGGCAGGCTGTTCCTCAGTTTTGCTTGAATAATGTCCTTCTATTTCAAAGCACACACAATTGATTTGAGATGCTCCTCTGTGGTACAATAAACAGTAGAGGGTTAATCTCCATTTCCCTGTCCATCCTGCTTAATTTCAGACATTCAGGGTGCATTCCTTCCAAGAACCTTCTCTCATGGGAAAAATGGGATGTGCATTGATTGACACACAGTAGTTAATGTTGTCTAAGATTTCCTGACATGCTCCAGTCTGTTTTGTCTGCCTGTTCACACCCTCTCTGCTTTCCACAATTACTTTATAATCTTTCAAAATCTTACCCACCACTACACTCTGGCACAGAGAAAGTTAGACTAGTCCTTGCTCTTCCTCTCAGCTGGATTATATTATTTGGAGGTTTTTGCCTTCTAGCCTGTAACTGTACATGTATGTACATGTTTAGGCCATTTGCACTAGAAGAAGGGTAGAAATATGATTTCTGCTTTGCTATCTCATTTGTACTTCTTCCCCTCCTGCAGCTCAAGCAAGTTTGCTGCAGTTGGATTTCATAAAGCTCTGACAGAGGAGCTGTCTGCCCTGGGAAAGGATGGAATAAAAACAACGTGCCTTTGTCCTGTTTTTATAAACACTGGATTTGTCAAAAACCCCAGCACAAGGTAACTCTTCAACACTCTGCATTCCTGTGCTTCCCTCTTTACATCAAGGCACTGCATATAATGCCCATCTTGAGGCCTCTGTTCCAGCTGGCTGTATAACAGCAGTGTGTATCATTGGCTAAAGGAAATCTGCAGTGTCCTTTAACCCACGTAATTGTTGCATTTGAGTTACCTGAGTTTGTGCCTCCTAGATCAGCTGGTACCACCCCTTTTTCCCTCTTGCAGCTCTCATGTGTTTGCTTTCCTGTGTAGGCTTGGAAAGATTTTGGAGATTGAAGAAGTTGTAGAGACTCTGATGGAAGGAATAGTGACCAACAAGAACATGGTCTTCGTTCCACCAAATCAGAGTGTCGCTTTACTGCTTGAAAGGTGAGTAGGGCAAAAAAATATATCAGCTGTAACCTGCTGAGTGTACCACCCTCAAACTTGTAAAATCTCATTCAAGATTATGTTTTATTTTAGAACATATCACAAAGTAGTTAATAATGCAGTGATTCTTTCCAGTGACAACAGCAAACATCATCCAGAGATTTTTTTGAGCCCTCTCACAGGCAGGCCCTTGCATAGAACCACTTGCTGCACCTGACTGGTGTCAGTACAGAGCTCCACTGCTCTATGGGCCACCACATGCTCTGGAACAGCAGCTCCAGCATAGTCCCAGAATGAGATGAGGACTTGAGTATTTGTTTCTCCATGTCAGCACCTAAGATTCAGGCAATGGAGGCTGGAAAGTTGCTTTAAAAGGGCTCTGTTGCAAAGAAAGAGCAAATGCTTGTGTCTGTGCTCAGTATGAAAACTTTCTGGATTCTGCAGCAATATTGCAACCTAAATCATGGTTGGTACATACCTGTCCTGAAGCTGTCATAAAAAGAGATGGGTGGGATTGGAGTTAAAACATGTCTGAGATTGACGAGGGCTACATGTCCTTGGGAAGAAACGCCCAGTTTAAGACTGTCTCAGCCTTAGTCTCAGTCCACGTGTGAGCATGCATTCTACCCCCAGACCAGCTCTCACCTCACCTGCAGTGCCACTTTCTCCCATAATTTACGTTTCTATCCCACTATTAATTTCATGTTATTGTCTGTTTCAGGGTGTTTCCAGAACGTGCTCTGAACCTTCTGAAGAAGATGTCTGAGGTCAAGTTTGATGCAGTCATTGGGCAGAGAAGCACCCAGTGAAAAGCAAGAACTGATTCTCATTTCCCAGAGGCACCAGCAAAAACAGAACATGTGCTGAGCAAAGTTCAGCTGCCTTGATTCAAACAGAGCTCAGGCAGGTGCTTCCAGGCCACCATTCCCACCTAAGAGCTTATCCCAGACCCGCAGCTGGAACACACCTGCACAACAGGGAGTGTTAGCAAAGCAGGGATGCAGCTCTGGGAGGGCTGCATTGAATGTACAACCCATCACCTCTATCTCGTTGTGCTGAGGCAGGCAGGAATTCCCACAAAGGTGGGTGGCCTGTTTTCACCTCAGTTTATACTTTTGAATTATAAAATGCTGCAATGAACACTGAATTTCCCACATTTTTTAAGGAAGTACCTGAAATAATACAGGTGTATATGTAACATACCTAATTACTTTGATTATCATTTACACATTTGCACCATCAATATGCCTTTATATGAATAAACAGAGTTCTTTAACACAAAGAACACAGTGTCTCTTGGCAGTGAAAGTCATAATCAGGTCCTAGAGATGCATTTAAGGCATGGTATCAAGGAATACACCTTTCCCTGTGTCATTTCTCACACTGCTCCTCTGCACTTTCCAGACATCTTTAAAACACCTTCTCATGAAAAAGATGCAGCATTTCTCTACAAATGACTGGGTGCCACAAGTGCAGCCCACGCAGGTGCCAGGCCAGGGGAAGAGTGCAGGTACGGGGGAAGGCTCCAGACGAGCCTCATCACAAGCCAGGGGCCTGCTCTGATGGCACAGGAGGTGCAGCCCCTACAGGTCTTTGGCCTGGGCTCCAAGAGGGCAGCAGCTGCTGACACACGGGTCAAAGACCCCTCCAGAGCACAGAGGATCCGTGCACCCGCTTGTGCAACTCCCGCCCGCCGCAGGCGCTGCCGGTCCGCAGCCATGCCAGGCAGGCGCAGTTGGAATGCATCCTGTTCGCCTGAGCCTTTCAAGCTGGTCTGTAAACCGAGGTTCTTTTTCTTCAGAAATGGGAGAGCCCTCGCCTGACAGCTCCTCCTGCTGCTCTTAGCTGACAACAAGTAAATGTTCTGCTGCCATCAGCACAAATTGTTGCTAGATGAGCTAAATGACACAAAAATAGTTTCCTTTTTGCTCATGGAACATTCATGTAACCGGACACTCAGGAGAGTGAAGCTCAATTTCCCAGCTTTAGATTTTTAGCTTCATAGAGAAAGCAAAAAAGACAAGAAAAAAGGGTTAGCTAATTTCAGAGAATTTAAAAAATCCAAAAAGTAGAAAGTCAATTAAGGAGTTAGATGTGGTTAGTATTTAAAACCCACACCCTCCAACCCCCAAAACATTTGAGTGAAGCATGCTTTGAGTCCCGCAGGATAAAGGAGTACAATTTGTATGCATTTGCAGTAAGCTATTTTGTAAGTCTGTTTTCCCTGCCTCAGTGGCATCCCCCAAATCTGAGAAGAGTGACTTAGTGACTTTTGTCTACTCTGAAAGACGTTGTTTTGTCCTGCTTCTATTTGAACTACATATTCATCTCTTTCTGAGAGGACAGACCTGTCACAACTGAGAGCTACTTTCTCTTCTCCATGTTGCTTGAGCTTCCAAGTCTTCTGCTTGGCATAAGAACTGGACAAAAACCAAGGACCTTAATTAAGCCCTCACCTCCCAAACACCAGTGACAGAATTGAGTCACCAAGCCCCCCAGGCTCCTCAGCTCTCTTTCTGGCCACAACACCCAACTGAAGCTCAGCCCAAACTCTGGTCACACCTGGGTGCTCAGCAGGAGTCCATGTGAGCAGGTTTCATGCAGGCACCTACAGTTAAGTCCCAAATTTGCAGAGCAGTACCTCACACCCTGGTCTAGGATTCCTTATGAGTCAGGTTCGTGACTCTGGCGCTGTGCTCTGCCTCCTGCTGAGGTGTCTCTGGGAGTCGGTGCTTCCATGCCCTCCCTGCCTCCTCTTCCTTGGCCCCAGCACTGACTGGAGCCCTGTGCCAGGAAAATGACAGCACTGCTGAGCCGTGCAATTGGGGTCTGGCCCAAACACTGATGTGTTAATTACGCAGAGAACCGAGTTCCAAGAGAAAAGTAGGAAGCGGTTAGTTCTTCACCTTCGTGCTGGAGTCAGCCCAGTCTCCTGCAGACTTGATGAGCTGCAGCTCAGCTGAAAGCACCATGATGTTGGCTAGAGGTCTGTGGAGCTCCTTCCTCAGCTCCTCCAGCTGTTCCACCTAAAGAAGTCACAAGAGAGTGAGGGTCCCACCGGGATTTCATGTGCCAGGTGCTCTCTGTACTCCCTGAGGGGCTGCAGCCAGCAGGCAGATGCCTCTGCTGGGACCTGGTGTCTCCCTGCCAGTGACAGGGGCTCCGGTCCCCAAAGCAAGAGGCATGAAGGTGAACTACTTACAGAATCTGTGATGGCATGGATTAAAGCTCCGCAGGGCACTGCCACCTGACCTGTCTCTTTAGCAAAGTTTGAGGGTACTTCTTCGGAGACTGGCTCTGCCGCATTTTTCCAAAGTCCTTGAATCCTACTCAGAATGTTAGGAAAATCATCTCAACCTGCATTTCTTGGCACAAACCTAGGCCACTTACAAGAGAAAAATCAGGGCTGTTCCTCTTAGTGCCACGGTCTGCTAGCACCAAGGCCCCAGCCTCATGCCTTGGGCAATACTTTTTAATGCTTGCAGGTAGTACCAGTTTGCATAAAAAAAACATTTAATGAATACTTTCAGCCAAAAAAAGCCCCAAACAAACCCAAACCAAACCAACCAAAATCAATCAGGACACTAATTAACAGAGACATGGTTACAGCTAACAGCTTCTGAGATACCGAGATTTTTCTGCACAGGACTATGGAGACACCTTGGAAAAGAGACTCCTTTTATATGGATCAGTTCTAATGGATGTGACACTAGGAATGAGTGACTGAGAATCATTAAAATGCAACGTTTTATGAAGATAGCTTATTGTCACTGTTCACAGGTTCATTTTCTAGATAAAGAATTCCTGACTCACAAGCATTTGTGCCTAATCGATATGGTTAATCAGTAACCAGTTTAGGGGCAGGAGAGGCTGAGCTCACTTCATGCTCTCCCTCCTCAGGAGCAGGGAACAGATAAGAGGGAAGAAACATGCCAAACAGAAGTGTACTCTCCTTCAGCAGGGTGACGTAAATCCATGTATGCCACAGGCCGGTAGATAAGGAAGCAGCAGCACAGATTTTTCAGGTAGTTATTTTTCAAGACACGGATTGTTTCCATTTTGCCCTGTCACACACAACACATCTGAAGCCTTGGAAGTCGTGAAACTTGGGACGCTCCATGCACAGTTACATTAAACAGGGATCTTTCCAAGTGCTTACAAACACAATATGGATCACAGGCAGACAAATCCTAAAGCATGATCCTCAATACTCTAAAGGCCATTTTAGATAATGCTGTGCAGTGCTGAGCTACCTCAGCACTAGCTAGCTCAAGGGCAGTAAGAAAGAGGTGTTTTGCATGTATGTGTAGCCCCATGATTACCTGCTGCCTTGGAGCCTGGCAGTGGGTATGGCTGTGTTAGTGCTGTTGTGGACTAACAAGGTTGGGAGAGGGATTGTTCTTCATGCAGTAGTTAATCCAGGATCTCTGGAAGCTGTCAAGTGACATGGTGCAAAGCTATACTCAGTGAATGACACCTCCTTGGCAAGACACAGCTACCTGGCATTCATTTTCTCTTCAAAGCCTCCTCAAGGAAGGTGTTTATGCTTCTGTGGGTTTTCACTTTGCACGCATATCTGTCACTTGCTGATGTAGCTGAGATTAGCACACAAAGCTACAGTCACTCAACACCCAAAGATCTCTTTCACCCAAGGTTATGCCCTGTCTCTGAGCTGCCAGGTCATGATTTGTCTTTTAGACCAAGTGAACTTCCTCTTTTTCCCTCTGAAACAGCTGAAAAAAACAAAACAAAATAACACACACGCAAAAATCCGGCTATTTAAGTTTTCACAGTTGGCTCTTTTCTCTTTTCTTTTCTTTTCTTTTCAGAATTGTTACTATCAAGGAATAGCAATATTTTTAAATTTGCTGCCTTTAGAGCAGGAAGATAAACTATGTAAGTCTTACAGCTTTCTACAACTGCTATTCCAAAAAGCTACTACAGTTTTAAACTCAAAGCTTTAAGAGAATGCAGACAAACACCTACTTTATATTTACTAAGAGAACAGAGGTAAAGCATTTAGCGGAACAGTCACAATAGATCACTAGGAATCCAGCCTCAAAGTCTGCCCACATCCAGGAAAAGGTAACCTCTTTCTGTCATCTGGGATTATACCTCACCCCTGGTAAAGCACTGCTTGTGAGGACTTGTGTATGTATGTATCTGAATGCATGAGAGCAGGAGCAGCACTATGCCAAGCACTGCAATGGCAGTAAAACCAAACAATGGCATCTTTGTGGGTTGAAGGCCTGATCAAACTACGACTGAAGTAAATCAGAGCCTTTTTTGTGGTTTCCAGGGGCATTGGATGAGAGCCACAATACATTGCAAGCAGTATCACTAACTCTCAAAGCCAGAAATAAGAGCACAAAGTTCCTCATTTAGAACAGAGTCTGCCCACTGATGACTTCTGCCTTTTCATAGACCTTGCTTCAACCCCCAGCACTTGTCTGAGGAAGCTGGGAGGTAATATTTCCTGCCTTGGAACTTCTTAAGTGTCAGGTTTTCATCTTGAAGAGAACCAGTTTGGGGAAGTAAAACCAGAAAAAAAGGCATTGCTGAACAGGAATTTTCTGAGATGCATTTATGCAAAACCTAAAATGTGCTGGGTTGATCACAACTAGTGCAACTTTTTGATAAGCACGTCATATAATCAATTCAGCTGTTTGTGACTGAATTTTCACCGCCTCTGACCTCTATGGAATAAATGGCACAGGGGTGCAGAATAACAACCCAAACCCAACAGATATATTTGAGATAATAACAATGATCCCCATATTTTCGTGGACAGTGTTCCACCTCTTTGTCAATCAGGCCACCTCAAACAGAAGTGTTATTTAGTTGGACATTTTGGCCTTTAAAGATTCCTAAATAGATGTGCATTTCCTCCTAAAACCAGTATATGTGTACTCTGTGTGGAACTGCAAAGCTCCAGCCACTCATTCTCAGATAAACATGGATTTATAAAACACCTTCCTGCTTTTCAGCAGAATTGTGTTGGGTTCAGGAACAAAGGAAATCCTAGAATTATTATGCACATCTGTAGAGGTGAACTTGGTATCCAGTGTGACTCCAGCTTTCAGCTCTGCAGTGTGGAACTGGGAAATCTACTGGGCTCTTCATCTGTGGGGCTGGAGGTGACGGGCAAGCTGTGCCTGCTTTTGTGTGAGGAAGACTCCACACTCCCCAGGGCATCTATTTCTTTCATAAGGTCTTTCTTTGGTTCTAACAGCCTGCAAAAATTTCACGGCCAATGCTTTTCAAGTTCCGAAATCAAGCTTTGACCAAACGGGACCAAGACTTACTCCTATTATTCCACAGGCAGAGAAGGGTACTACTAACAAAGAGACTGAATCAAGCCAGGGGGACATGTGTATTGGGGAAATGTATTCCTGCACTGGAGAGGCTGTATATATCTCTCTGTATGAGTTATGTATATATTAAAAATATACTCTTGCAGAGACCAGAGCTGGTGGACAGGTGGAGGGGAAGGAATTGGTGCAGCCTTTCCCTTTCTGTATTACATCCTTCTCTCTCTGAATTCATGGAGAGCAGTTCCTCCGAAATCTGAGGCAGGATCACTTCCAATTTGTATTGCAGAATCAAAGAACCACGGAACATGCTGATGTGGGAGGGACCCACAAGGATCATCGAGTCCAGCTCCTGGCCCTGCACAGGACATCCCTCAGAGTCACACCCCGAGCCTGACAGCACCGTCCAAATGCTTCTTCTCTGGGCTTGCTGCTGTGACCCCTTCCCTGGGGAGCCTGTTCCAGTGCCCAGCCACCCTCTGGGGGAAGAACCTTTTCCTGACACCCAACCTAAACCCCCCCTGACACAGCTTCAGGCCGTTTCCTCGGGTCCTGTCACTGCTCAGCAGAGGGAGGAGCTCATTGCCTGCCCCTTCTCTTCCCTTCACGAGGAAGCTGTGACTGCAGCGAGAGCTCCCCTCAGTCTCCTCTTTTCCAGGCTGAACACACCGGGTGACCTCAGCCACTCCTCACACGGCCTTCCCCCAGGCAGGGAGATTGCACGAACTGGGTGAGGGGACAGGGTGCCGGTATTTCACGGCAGTTGCCCTGCCCGCCGAGTGCCAGCCCTTTTGGCTCCCGGCGGGTCTCTTTTGCCCACTCCCGCCGAGCGCAGGGACACAGGCGCCTCCCTGTGGGAGCCCCAGGGGGCGGGAGCGCGGGAAGCGCGGCCGGGCCCTCGCCTTGCCCCCGCCCCTCGGCGCATGCGCGCCGCGCGCCCCCTGGCGGGCGGCGGGCGCTCCGCCGGACCCGCCGCGGCGGCAGCGGCAGCGCAGGTGAGCGGGGCGGGCACCGGGCGGGCACCGCGGGGCTCACCCCGGCTCTGGCCTCTCGCTTCCCCTTCTCCCGCAGCCGGAGGGCTCCGTCCCACTCCGCACCCTTCCCCCGCCGTCCCGCGCCCTCGTACCGCGCTCATGCCGCCATGGCGGCTCCCCCGCCCTTACGTAACGCGCCCCTCGCCCGCGGGTCCCGCTCAGGTGTCCCGGGAGCGGGCTCGGCGCGGCGGGCGCTGCCGCGGGCTCGCCCTGCTCGCAGCACCGCCGTGGGCTCCCACCCCCGGGGCGGCCCCGGAGCCGTTCCCGGGAGGGCCGCGGGGCCGGCCCGGCTCCCTCCTCGCCCACCGGGATCGCCGTGATCGCAGCCCGGGAGCCGGACCGAGCGCCGGCGTGCGGGGAATTTAAGGTGGGTTACCGGGTCTGGGCTGGGCTCAGGGAGCGCAGAGGTGGCACCGTGCCCGGGCTCGGCATCGGGAGGCTTCTGCTGCGGAGGCACCCGCAGAGAGAGCCCCGGCAGCCGCGCCGTTCGAGAAGGAGATAAGTGTTAATTTAAAACTTAACCGAGCCGGGATTCCACGCGATTCAGGGTGCTCCATCTGGAGACCAAGGCCGAAGGTAGTGCCTTGGTCAGCTCACTGCCGGCATCTCGTAAAGGATAACGAGTAGTCACTTAGCTTGCCCCAAAACAAGTCTTTGTGTTTAAAAAAACCCAGCACGAAATTCCCCGTTGCTGCTGGAGAGAAACTCGGGAGTTCCTAGCTTCTTCCTTCTCAAATAAATAAGAATTCAAGGTGTCACAGCTCCCCCAGCTCTTGAAACTGCCTGCTTGCTTGGCTTTCCTTCCTCCTCTGGTAGGTTGGTTCCTCTTCCCATCTCCACTCGAGGCAATTGCTTACCGGCCGCTGGGAAGTGTATCTGTGCTTCCTCCTTTGCCTAAGCCGTTCCTGTATATCCTACACTTGTAAAAGTTGCAAAACTCAGAGAAAACCTGGATTTCTGTGCTGGTTGCTGAGGTTTCTTCAAGGATAATCAAGAAACGAATCACACTATGGAGAAGTACCACAACAAGTAAAATAGCTCATCAAGTGTCAAAACCACAACAGAGGTGTATGGTGTGGCTTTGCTGGAAATGGAGGTTGGGCTGCAAAAGGTTCAGCCACCTTCAAGCAATGCGGTCTGAGGTTTTTGAGTTAGTTTGGGCTGAGTCCCCCTGTAATCTCCGTGCAAACTCTTGTGCTGTGGAGGAAGTGTGACTGCATTGTTACATGGGGAGGTTATGCCTGGGGTTTCTGTGCAGCGTGCTCATGACCTCATTTATTTTATTAGTTGTCCGTAGGATGACACTAGCCTGGCATCCAGTTTTCTAGCTGGCTGTTTGTTTGTAAAGGCGGATGTAATCAGTGTGGTCACACGAAGACAGGATCATTGTGTCATGACTGCCGGTAATTTGATGCAAGGCAGCACAGTGCCACATTAGCCAGTGCTTTAGTTCTTCCCCAGCAGGTTTCACAAACAGATTTTGTAATAATCATTTCCTACAATGGTTGTAGCATCTTGGGTTGTGAAGCCTTTTTGTCTTGTATTACCTCTGCCACCTCTTGGTTTCAGATTTTGAAGGAGCCTTGGGAACAAAAAGAAGGTGGTACTGCTGAATGGTTGGAGCTGTTTGTCTTGTGAATCTCTGCTCTGAATGAGAGAATGTGATGATGGTTGGCAGCTAAGGCAGAGAGTCCTGGGAGGAAGGGACTGGTGTGTGCATGGGAAGCATAGTTTGGCTACAGTTCTGGAATGCTCTGGTGGGTACCATGCCTTGATTTACATGTCCAGGATAAAGGAAGCTGCCAAATGACTTTAAATAATTTTACTCTCTGTTAATACTTCCTGGGAATGGCTGGACTAAATGCTGCTGTGGAGACTATTAAACTATTGTTATTTTTCATATGGTCTATCAGAGATGACAATAGTGCCTCTCCTTGGTAAGGGGCTGTTCTGTGTTCTTGTGAATGTAGTAGGCTAGTTAAATTTTTGTATCTATACGTCAGCACTTCACTATGCTCCCACTGCACTGTTTTCAGTGGTTTTTATTTTGTCCTCCCAAGTCTACGTTGCATAAATAAATCATGCCGTAGTTACCCCTCTATCTGCAAAGCAGAGCCCTGCTTTGCTGTTTTGTGACTGCTGAGGGATTTTGCTGGTTGTTCTGAAGTAAAAGCAAATGAAGCATAAATAAATCACGGCAAAAGAGGTTTTTGTTTGTTTTTGTCATGCAAAATTGAACAAAATTGTCAACCTGTCATTCTGTAAATCCCAGGAGACAGGTGGCCTTTCTGGTGTCTCATGGAAACTGGGATTAAACCTCAGGAGAACTTCACTGAGCATTGAATCAAAGGGAGCTGGGAAGAAGCTGTCTCAAAACAGCATGAAGGGACTGCCAGGAAGAATTATTTCCAAAATGAAATTTTACCTGACTATGCTTTTCATTCTCTACAAAACAACTTTTCTGTTGCATTTTTCCAAGGAAGAGCACTCCCCGTTCACAGCTTGTGTGTCTGCAGCGCTGATGGGGTTTTCATTATACAAACAGATGAGAGATGGTGACAGCTGTACCCATTTCAGTGTTGCTGAGCTACCTGTGCGACAAGTAACACAAAGGAATAATGTCACTTTTTGCTGCAAAGAACCTTGGAAATGCTGGAAGGATTTAGAAATTGTATATTAGTGTTGTCTAAGAAGCTTTTCTGTGTGTTTCTACAAAAGCAAGCCTGGTGGTTTTAAACAAGCTAAACCAGTTAGATGGGTGGTTTCTGACTATTTTCTTTTCTTTCTGTTAAATAACTTTTGCTGAAAAGTGCAGTAGGCTTAGGTCTGCAATACAGTGTGTAGTTTGAATGTTCCCATGTTTTCCAGCCTTGTCTAATTTGACCTAATTAGTGTGGGCATCTGAACAGTTTTGCATAAAGTTTACACATCGACTTTAATAGAGTTAAAGATGAGAGGGGAGAATGGGAGACAACTGAGGATTTTCTACCCTATTTTGTCTATCAGTTTTTTCTCCCCGTGTTTCTTCTCGATGGTGCAGCTGTAGCCAGACTGAGCAGTGAAACAGCTGCTGGCACAGTCCTTGCCAAAGCTGCTGCTTGTCTGCAGTTTGCACTGCAGCTGCCTCCTGCCCTTCCCACTTCCCTCCCTCTGTGTCTTCCTTAGCTCTGCCAGCTGTCCTTTCTCAAAGTGTTCAAGTTTTCTTAGCACAACACAAGACAACAACTCCAATTGCTCTGTTTGCTCTGGATTAAACTGGAGAAGATCTTGTTGCTGCCTCTGCTGTTGTGATCTTGTGGGCAGCAGTGAGAGCATTTCATTACCCACAGAGACTCACCAGGCTCTGTGTTAGATAAGTTAGTTTTACATAGCCACATGCAGAAAGGCAAATTTCTTGTCTCCTTCAACTAAAAGGCCTTTTTGTTTCCTGAGGGAGGCTGACCACCCTTCTTTGCACAGATCGTGATGTGATTTTAGTTCATCTTGAGGCTAGGTAGTCAGAATTACATACAGGATACCTGGGGAAACTTCATCTGTATCTTTATTTCTCCTGCACTTCTGCCACCTTTTTTCCAGCTTCAGTACCGCTGATCATAAGGAGCGTCGGATTTACAGGTATCATAATACCTCTTGTCTGAACACTGCCTAGTTTTTGTTATCGTGGCAATCCTGGTTTTGTTTGTTTTATGTCACTGAAGCGGCTTCCTTCCATGTGTCAGAGAAGGAATAAAGGATGTTCCTTTCTTTCTGGGACACTGCCTCCCAAGGTGCTCCACAGGGCAAAGGAGGCTGTGTACTCCAACATCTAGATTGGCTTGTGGGCCAGGATTCCTGGGATTTGATTTCATAATGGGGGAAAACAGCAGTGTTATTCATGTCCTACCACTGCCTATTGTCTTCAATTTCTTTTTGCTTCGAAATGGAGGTATTTTGTCTCTGCTGAACATAAGTACTCAATGTGACTTGAGAAATTTTACACTTTATTCAGTTTTAGATTTAGCTAGAATGTCTGCATCAAAATCATGTCACTTTGAGATGCTACTGAATTCAGATGTTATCTGAATCAGGGCAGTTGTAAGATAGCCTGTTAGTGCTCTGCCCTCCCATCTTTCTTGCTTTTATAAGTTTGAGGAACAGCTAGGAGGGGATCCTCAGTCCCTTGCCTGAGGGCCAGCACTGATGGCCAGAGCACAGACTTTGGGGTCTGGAACAGCAGCACCTCGAGAACAGCAGACATCATCAGTATTTCTAAGTATTTATCTTGAGCAAGGAAATTGCTGACTGGCTCTTGGCAAAGGATAGTGAGCTGTAAACATGTGTGGCGTTTGTTTGTTTGGGTTTTGTTATTCAGACAGCTGCTTCATGGAAAGTGTCAAGTAACTGTTTACAAGGAATGATAGATGATGTTATGAACGAGGTGCTTCCTTTAGTTTCCTTAGAGGCAGTCACTTGCTGTGATGGTCACTTATGCCCTTAATGTCATCAAAATATTAAACTCTGTGGAGGCTGGAAGACTTAATTGCCAAGGTGAAAAAGGGAGCATGTTATTGAAGTTCTGAATGGCCATGGCAGTGTTTCGTTCTAGAGAGGAAAGATTCTCTGTGTGTGGGGCATTCACCCAGGACTAAACTAATCTCAAGTAGCTGGATGTTATTATTGAATTACTGCTGATTTGGGCAGTAAATCTGTAATGACTCCTCTCGTAGTTTGTGGAGTTGAAATATACTGACCTTCATGAATTTGGAATGATTGTCACATTTTCAGACCTTAGTATCTTGAGCCAAGTGCTACTAAAATTAATTTTTTTTTAATTTAAAATCTGAGAACAGAAAAGGCTTCTGGCTCAAGATGAGCCCAAGCCATTATTTTCTGCAAATGAAACATGGCTACAGCTACAGTACAGAACGCTGCTACTTTCAACAGGAGGTGATGATTTGTTTGAAGACTCAAATTCTGAGATGCTGTAATTAAGACCAGTGGAGTATTTGGCAATAGGTGTCTAAAAAGACCTGCATGACCAAGGTGTATGACAGAAACAAGATGCTTCTGAATTGGTGAACTGGGGGAAGAAGAAAAATCTACCTGCCGCCAAGACTCATCAGAAGAAAGCTGAATTATGTCGGTCTATTGCTGTCTGAATATTTCTGAAGGTTATATTACACATGTTAATTTCTAACATGTTGCAGAGACTTCTCCTTACCTGAGGAGCAATAATCGACTTGTTCTCATGTTCCCATACCCATACTTGATATCACAGTACTGGGCACTCCCTCATAGATGTGATTTTCTTATCTATGGCTGTGTGCCCGAGTCTTGCCATTGGTTTCCTCTGGTGTCATTTCTAGTTTCTTCCCCTGCAATATCAAGTGGGTACTCAGTAGGTATCAATGCACTCAACTTCTTTTTTTTACAGGCAAAAGCTCAGAAAATCTCCAAGACCTTTATTTGCTATGAGCATGAGATATGAATGAAGAGCATTGTTTAAAATCCATTATGTCTGGCTTTTGTATTATTTCTTAGTTCATTTGTAGCATAAAAAAATTCACCCCCACAGCACTGATATTTTCTTAAGATTCATGGGGTTTATGTTGGTGTTTACAGTGGCATATCCAGAGTAGGTAAAATGTACACATCAACCTTTTTTTACCTTGAGACACAGAACAGATGAGGAAAGTCTGTGTGCAGCTGAAGTTAAAGCAGGAAGATAAATGTAGCATGTGTGTCAGATGGAAGAACCTTATGACTGGGGAGCTGTGAACTCTCATTTAGCAGTCAGTGGCAGTTCTGTCTGCAAGCAGCGTCTCTACTCGCTGTAGCAATGGTTGGGTGTGAGTAAGCAGGGAGTGGTGAAGCGAGTGTCAGTCAAAGACCAGAATAAGCATGAGGTCCCTACGAGTCTAGGCTGGAGGTGCTGTATCTTAGCTACATTATCATGTGGATGAATAACACATGATGCCTTTCAACATCCCTGTACAGCATTTCAAGAACATCAGTCTTTTCCCTCTTGCTTGTCCGTGTTAGTTTTTATAACCTCAGGAGATTGTGTCTGAAGCTCAGTGTCAGCTTCAGATCTCAGTGACCTCTTTGAAGGGCGTGCTAAACATGACTACCAGTCATGGAGGATTAATTTGGGAACCAAAATACAATGAACTAGAAAAATGTCTTCGTAATTTGTCAAATCTGGCATAATGAAGCTAAGTTTTCAGCAGAGAAAGGTACTCATTGCTACAAACTGTATAAAGATCCCCTGATCCAGAATGTCTTTGAGCTAGTTTGTAGTTTTTGGAAAAACTAAGATTTATCTCTTACATTTCTTTTAAAGGAAGAATAGTTACCTCGCTTAAAGCGCCACAGGCAGATATTCCATGTTTGATCTCACTTGAACCTGCCTGGCCCATGCAGCCATCAGCTCTGTCACCACACAGGATGTGGAGCTGGCAGCAGCCCTGTGACCTACAGCAGGAACGATGAAGGTTGTCTCAGGTCACTTCCTGCTTTTTCTCCAGTACTGATGCATGAAGAGCTGTAAATTTAGTGAGGCACAGACACAGGGAGAGCTACTTCTTACACATGCAGGTGGGACAAATGGGAACAGTTCCAATGAAAAGAGAAGAGATTTAGATTAGATGTTAGGAAGAAGTTCTTTGCTGTGAGGGTGGTGAGGCACTGGTCCAGAGAAGCTGCAGATGCCCCATCCCTGGAAGTGTTCAAGGCCAGGCTGGATGGGGCTCTGAGCAACCTGGTCTAATGGAAGGTTGGAACTATATAATCTTTAAGGTCCTTTCCAATCCAAACAATTCTGATTCTGTGGTACCTGTCTGCCTTTTCTTTTTCATGTCTTTATCAAGAAGTGTGGACAACAAGTTCACATATAATGGCTTTTCCTGAAGGTACCTACATAGGATTCTTAGCTGTGGGTTTCTTTTCTGGTCCCTTCTCCTCTCAGCTTCCCCAAGTAAGATCTTAAGTAGTATTGTAACATAGTCAAAGTGTTGTGTACTAGCATTACCTAATGTCTCATTTTCTTTTTTTTGTGTGTGTTTTTAAACAGGAAGATGAACAGAACTGAATTTTAGGACCTAACTCCTGAATGGGCAGGATTTTATCTTGGCAGAAGTTTTCGAAGATTGATGCAGTGAGAGAAGCAGCAGCCAATGGCTTCAGAATCCATGGTCCCTGAGCAGGCAAAACAACATCTGGCAAAGGGAAAAAGGCGGCAGCAGCAGCAAACTCGGCCTTCCACCAGTGATGGGGATGAAGATGTCTTCGTGTTTGAGGCACATGAGGCTTGGAAGGATTTTCACAGCTCTCTCCTTCACTTCTTTGAAGCTGGAGAGCTCTGTGATGTTACACTGAAGGTGATGCTTGTCACATACCCATTGCACGTGTCAGTCTGAAGATTAAGCTGCAGATAAGTGTGTTGGGAGTTGGCTGTGAATATTGGCAGGGCTGTGGAAGCCACAGAATACCTCTTGGATCTGAGGCATCTCGTGTTTTTTTTCCTTATTTAGGAAGTTTACAGCTGAAATTTAAACACTTAAAATATTGACAGTCCAAGAGAGGAAGTACACGACTTGGACCTCGTCCAACTTGCCTTCTAAGCAAGTTCCCACAGTTGGTCACTAATTACTGTGCAGTTCCAGCTCCTCTAAATATACTTTCATCCCTGATTTTACCTCCGTGTCTGCATTTTGTGTTGTTCTGCTAGACTCTTCTCAGCAAACAGGATTTCTGGAACAAATCTAACTTCCAGCATTCTTCAAAGAAAGAAGGAAAAAAAAAAAACCCAGACAGTTGTGTTCTACAGCTGATAAAAGAGTAAAGGAAGAGAGGGAGGAAGCAAATGTTATGATTCTTGCATAGCATTGCTTCAATGCATTATTTGTAACTCAGCTGTATATTACTTATCTCCTGATCACAATAAATTTGTATTTAGCATGCATAGAAGTGCGTGCCAGCACCTTTGAATATTAAGTATTGCTTAGCTAAACAACTTACTAGTGCAAGGTAGTTATTTAAGGAATAGTGATGAAGCACATTTCCTAAACCAAGAACAGATGCCAGATGCCTTTAGAAGCTGTTAGCCTGCTACTTTGTTAGATACGAACAGGGAAAATCCTTGACAGGTGTATGTCCCTGGTGTTACCAACCCTCCTCATCCCTTTTCTTGTTGACCTCATTCTTGCCTTCCTTCCTTTCCACCTGCCCTTGCAAAAGGAAAAAGGCAGAAATTCTTACTTTATAAACACAGTTAAATGCATATTCCTGCTAGGGAAACTTGCCTTGGAAAAAACACTTTATTGGGGCTGCAGTTAACTTCCCCTAAGTTAGGCTTGTATTAATCTTCATTTGTGTGATCTGTGTGGAGCTGTTTGGGTAATTTAAGAATATTTGATGGCATGACTTGGCTTCCAGTGAAGGCTAGAGCAACCCATGGACATCTTATTGTATGGCTTCCTAAATAAGGGGTTTTCAAGTAGCTGCTAACTGTGTACTTGAATTGGAATTCCCTAGGGGGCTTGATTTTTCTTCCTGTAGTGCTCAGGCCTCACTCATATTTTAAGAATAATCAGATCTCTACTGAACTTTCTGCTTTTGTGTGTGACCTGAGTTAGTGAGCAGTTCTGGTGTTGCTGTCATCAGACCAGTTATTGTTCTAACTGCTGGCTCTTAAAGTATGATAGTTAGTAACTGGAGGGGAACTCTGTTTTCAAAATAGCAAGAACATGCTAGATAACTGGTGGAAGGTGTCCCTGCCCGTGGCAGGGGGTGGAATGAGATGGCCTTTAAGGTCCCTTGCAACCCAAAGCATTCTGTAATTTAAAATTGAGCAGATTTGGGTAACATAGTAAAGCTGCTTAATTTAAAAAAAAGGATTAATTGGAGAGTGGGATGATAGGCAGAATAAAAACAAAGGTAAGGACGGCCTGGGAGCTTTCCCTGATACAGCAGACCACTGGTAGCATCTTTCTGTATCAGTACTGTAGTTGGAGTGCTGATGCTGTAAGAGTGATAAGCCGTGGGAGCACACAGGAAGACTCCTTCTGCTCCAAAGAGTTCAATCCTGGAATTTCACCTACTCTCCTGTTGCTGTCATATGAACAGTCTGAGGAGGCTGGTTGGTTGAAGGTGGAGAATGGCAGATGAACACCATCTGCTTTTCTCCTGGTGGTTTGCTTTTTGTTCATTTGGTTAAGTTTGAATTGTTCCTTCTTTGGTGATCTGAAGTAATCACACTGAACCATCCATCTTTTCCTCTTTTTTAATCTGCATTCTCTTGCTTGTGTGTTTGCTTTCTGTACTCAACTCGCTGCTCACCACGTGGGTGATCACACTTGTGTTGATCATACTCTTTAAAAAGGTGGGGCAATTGAGTATGGAATCAGAGCTAGAAAAAAATCCAAATTATCCTTTACAATTTAGTATCTTTTTAATTTTTTAAGTGCACAACAGCTCTCTGTAACACCTTCGTCTGAAAATGAACATGTAATTTTAGTCCGTAAGGGAAACTGATTGCTTATGTCAGCCAGCCATCCCTTCATGTTAGTGCAGAATGACAAAGGCTGTAAGAAAGCACTCCTGGAACACAAACAAACAGTGGATTGGTCATTTACCTTCAATACTTAAAATTCTTTTTTAATGTGGTGGAATTCTCAAATTTTGTACATGAAAAGCTTATTTTACATTTTCTGATCAGAATTTTGAGAAATACCTTTATGGGGAGTACACTGTCTTTTGTGGGTAAACATTCTAAAAATATTGAAGTGATTGGTAACTTCTAATAATCCCTGAAATAGCTGTTATTCTTACGTTTTTACATAAATTTGCTTCTATAAACATCAATTCCTCAACAGTCGTAAAAGTCCAAAAGTCTAAATTAAGTAGTCTAAAAATGTCTCTTTCTAATTTCCCCCCCTTAAACTCTCTGAGTACATGTAAAAGAAGTGTCTAGCAGTCTCCTCCTGTCTCCAAGATGCATCTAGAATATTTCTAAGGATGCTCATAAGGCTTTTAAAAAAAGGCAAGTCCAGTGCATCAGTGTTGTTGCTTTCTTGTGTTGGGGCTTGGCTCCACTCTCGTGGCCAGGCTACAACTCAGAATTCCTTGGCATGCTCGGATGTAATGTCAGTAGTAAGGGACAAATGGGGTTAATTTGTGTGGACAAAATACAGACAAAACACATGGAGTCCAGAATTCTTATTTCAGCTTCACTGTTCCTGCTTTCACAGGCAAAACTGACGCTGCAGTAAACCACTGGGGGTTTTGTTGTTCTCTCCTCTTTCAGGTGGGTTCGAAGCTGATCTCCTGCCACAAACTGGTGCTAGCTTGCGTCATCCCGTACTTCCGAGCCATGTTTCTTTCGGAAATGGCTGAGGCCAAGCAGAAGCTGATCGAGATCAGGGACTTTGACGGCGATGCCATCGAGGACCTGGTGAGGTTCGCGTACTCCTCGCGGCTCACGCTGACGGTGGACAACGTGCAGCCCCTCCTGTACGCCGCCTGCATCCTGCAGGTAGAACTGGTGGCAAAGGCCTGCTGCGAGTACATGAAGCTGCACTTCCACCCCTCCAACTGCCTGGCAGTCAGGGCGTTCGCCGAGAGCCACAACCGCATCGACCTGATGGACATGGCCGATCAGTTTGCTTGTGAACATTTCACAGAAGTGATGGAGTGCGAGGACTTTGTGAGCGTGTCACCGCAGCACCTCCATAAACTCCTGTCCTCCAGTGACCTGAACATTGAAAACGAAAAGCAAGTTTACAGTGCTGCTATCAAGTGGCTGCTGGCCAATCCGCAGCATCATGCCACGTGGCTGGATGAGATCCTTGCACAGGTAGGGCAGACCGAGGCACCAAGCGCCTGTCTCATCACTGGTTTAGTTGTGCACTCGGCTCTTTGTACTTGGGTAGATCTGAAGGTGAAAAATGTTCGTAGCTTTTGGTGCCTCATCCGGTATTCAGGGTTGGGAGTCGACAGTGGAAGCGAGTTAGAGTTCTTAAACATCAGGGAGAAGTGATATTCTCCTGTTCCTGTAGAGAGAAGAGTACTCACTTTATGCTCATGGCTGGGAGGTGGGGAACCAACAGGAAGCTACATCTGTGGTTGAGCAGAAGTGTTTTATGCTGACACAAAACAGAAGATAAAGCCATCACTTCACTTGGCCTGCCACTCCTACAGCTTGATATGCTCGCTGCCCTTGCTGTTACATATTTGTACTTAAGAAAGGAGGCAAAGCTGTTGAGTTTTCTTAAATGGCTAGGAAGGGAAACTCGGAGAGATGTGTCACATCAAGTAGTGTCACAGTATTTGAGACAGGTGTGGAGAGCCTGTACTGGGAAGGATTTGCATGCCATGTGCTGCAAAACATTCCATGTGTCTTAGCAGGCAGGATTGGCTGCACAGTTTTAGTTGTCTCTGAACTCCAGCTTGATTATTTTGCATTTGGCTGAATTGATAATATTGGCATTATGTGAGTAAGGAGAGGTCCGCTATGATGCTGCTGTCATTGCCTTCATGAAACATTTTTCATGTTTCCTAGGAAAAGATCACAATGGTCTATTAGCTGTCTTCCAAAAACCTTCAGTTTCATCTAGACTGTCATGAGGTTTTTGGTACAAAACCCCCTTCTTTATTATGCTGTACTTAGACTTACAGGTGATATAACTAAAGATTTTTAAAAGAAATTTATATTTATTGCTCAGTTGTGCTAGCAGATGAGATTAACGGTTTTAGTCTGGTGATGGAAACCAGACACTAGATTCAAGCAGAGGAAAAGTAAACCCCTTCTTGTAAATATGGGTTATTTGCCAGAGCATATGGAGTCATCAGTTGACTTGGACACTACTGCTAGCAGAAAGCATGCCTGGGTTTCTGGACAGTGATTATCCCTGTCACATTCAGCCTTATGGGTTTAACTGGTATAATGAGGTTCTGGATTTAACAGCCTGGAGTTCTTACCACATCACTAATCATAGGAGCCTGTCAGCAGGGCTACAGTGGTGCTTTTAAGTATCCTCAAATAAGCTGGGCCAAAATAAAGGAAGGAGTGGGACTGAAAGCAAGGAGGTGAGGAAGAACAGGTAGAGACACATGCTTGCTTCAAGACAGGAGTGCTTGTCAGTGCTGTAACAGCCCCATCCCGCTGCTCTGAGAAGCACTGGAGCTACTGGACTTCTGCACCATTGCTGTTGAGCCAGCTGAGAGCTGCTGGACAGTGTTGACTCCAAACCTTAGGAAGTCAGGTGGAGATTTGCTTCAGTTCCCCCCACTAACATCTGTCCCACCTTTGCCTCTGATTGTACTTTGTATTCTGCACTGTTTGTCTTACAGAGGAGGATGAAAGGTTTGCTGAAATAAATGGCAGGAAGGATTTAGAGAAGGAAACAATTAGCTCTCAGTATTTATTCACTTTTTTTTAAGCTTGAAGTCTGTCAAGTCTGCCTTAGAGAAAGCTGTTACTGCACTAGCAGTGCCTCCTTCATGGACACTTGGTTCACGGTGACTAAGTGTTTCCTTTTTGACTTGCCACCCAAAGAAAACAAACCATTTTAGCACAAGCCCTCTTACACTGTCATAGCAGTGAGCTGGGGATTCACACCCCACAGCAGACTAACCCAGTAAAGCCGTGGTAAAGCCACAGGCGCCGCCTGCATCGCGCCGGGCAGGCGCGCGGGCAGCAGCTTGTCTCCTTCCTCAGCACAGCCTGGGCCAGGGGACGCTTCTCCACCGTGGCTGAAAGGCAGACGGCTGTAGCAGACATTATCACCGCCATGAACTGTTCATGTTGCTGTCTGGAAGAACTCTGAGGGCTGCTCTCCTCGCTGAGGAGCGTGGGGCTGCCGGCTGGCTCCGGAGCTGCCGGCCGGTGCATGTGCCGCGCTGCATGGTGACACTCGGCAGTCCAGCCGCTCTCTCCAACTGTGTTCATTTCTGTGTCAGGTACGGCTGCCTCTCTTGCCCATTTGTTTCCTTATGGGTGTTGTGGCAAAGGAAGAGATTGTCAAGCAGAATCTAAAATGTAGGGATTTGCTGGATGAAGCAAGGAACTACCACCTTCACCTGAGCAGCAGGGCAGTGCCTGACTTTGAGTACTCCATTCGCACAACACCAAGGAAGCAGACTGCTGGTAATTAAATGTGTGTCTGGTTACCCAGTAGGGAGTGGTGTGGAGAAAAGGCAGCACATCTGTGCAGGTGTCTTGATATCAAGCGGGTATAGCTTGATATCAAGGATTATTGATGACTTAATCCAAAATTGGGTAAAGCCGTTACGTACCTCTCTGGTATTTCGGTGATGTGCTGCATTTTCCTAGCAGAACTTTAGCAGTCATTTTCTTTCTTTAAAGCATTAATAATTTATCCTGGTTGGCTCTATCTGTATTAAAGGCAGAGCTGCTACATATGTTATGACCAGGCAATCTGTTCAAAGCTGTACTGAGAACAGTGGACAGTTATCTTTTGGTGTTGAAGGCTGAGCTAACTTCTAAAGTCTTTGACTAATCTACACCAAAAGTGAGTGATGAGTGTTGACCGCCGATCATAATTTCTACGTCATCATATTTAACAAACAATGGATTTATCTCCATAAGCCAAATGACAAAAAGCATATTTAAAACATGCATTGTTTTTACGAGAGCATAGATAGCTGATTGCCGTAGCAGCATGTCAAGCAAAGGCCCAAATCCAGTATCCAGTTATGAAGGGCAATCACTGTGCTCCTTGAAGTGAAATACAGCTTCCCCCGAACCACGTAATAATGTTCTAAATGCTCTGCTGTACAGCTGTTTTTGCCCATCCTCCTGCTGGCTGGCTGGAAGCCTGTTCTGTGCTCTGCAGGTGTGCTGTTCTGTGTCGGTGGCAGAGGCGGATCCGGTGACCCCTTCCGCAGCATCGAGTGTTACTCCATCAGTAAGAACAGCTGGTTCTTCGGCCCTGAAATGAACAGCAGGAGGAGGCACGTGGGCGTGATCTCCGTGGGAGGTCAGTAACCCTATTCGTCAAGCAACCCCAGGCAAAAGGCGCTTGTTTGCTCCTTTTGCTGAGTTGGTACTTTTACCAGCTGGACAAGAAGTAAATTAATCGCTGAATTGTTGGATAGCCTTCAGTTTAGTAAAGCTTCCCCCCCTTGAAGGAGTGTTTGGTCCTGAGCCAGTCTGAGACTGTGCTTATGGAAAAGATGTTACTGGGAACTGACAGGGTTGGGCTGTTCAGACTTGGGAGGGCTCCGTGGAGACCTTATGGTGGCCTTTCTGCACTTTGAAAGGAGCTTACCAGAAAGAGGGAGACAGGCTTTTAGTGGGGCCTGTTGTAAGGGGACAAGAGGTAATGGTTCTGAGCTAAAATAGGGTGGATTTGGACTAGATATGAAGCAGAAGATGTTTACCGTGAGGCTGGTGAAAACCTGGAACAGGTTGCCCAGAGAGGTGCTAAATGTTCCACTTCTTTGGAAGTGTTCAAGGTCAGACTGGATGGTGCTCTGAGCAGTCTGAAAGTGAGGATCTCCCTGCTCATTGCAGAGGGGCTGGACTAGATGGCCTTTAAAGGTTCCTCCCGGCCCAACGGAACTGTATATAGCCTCTTGCTTTAAATAGGCGATTTACTTTTTTACAATCCAGTTATAAAGGAGTGGCCTTACACAGCAGTCACCTAGAATTTGCTAGTACTCATAGTGGCTCCCTTCCTACTTAAATCCATCCTGGAAAGTTACTAAGACCATAACTCTTCCAGGAGCCGACCTAGGTTTATTTTTGGGTCTCCATCTCTTGAAAACAGGTCTGTGCAGTCCAGAGCAGCTTAGCTGCAATAATGCAGCTTTCTCTTGTACGTGGCAGCCGCTCTGTTGCTGCAGCAGACCAGAGATCATTTTTCTCCATAGAAAATCTGGAGAGACTGGTACATGTGTCCAAACTGATTTGACCTGCAGTACTTAAATTATGGGAAGATTTTTTTTGTGTACGTAATCTCAAGCTTTGTGTAAAAGTTCACTTTAGAACAGATTCCTGGTTGAGTACAGGATATAAAGCGCTGATGTTGAAAACATTTTAAAACTTTAACCTTTATTTGACCTCTTCGTCTCCACATAGGCAGGGATATTATATAAATGAAAAAACTGAAATGTTGCCAAGCAAACTCTGTATCAAAAGGTGTCTTTGTGTTCAGGTAAAGTCTACGCAGTAGGTGGACATGATGGAAATGAGCACTTAGGAAGCATGGAAGTATTTGATCCTCTCACAAACAAGTGGATGATGAAGGCATCAATGAACACAAAGAGGTATATCTGTCCCGCGCTCCAAGTCCTAGTCCGTGATGTGCCATTTCTTGCTGATGCTGAAAAACATCCTGTTTGTCCTGCCTTTTTGGGGGGTGGTTTTCAAACTCCTCTATTCCTAGGAATTTCTTTCCCCTATTTTGGAACTTTATGCTGTGAATGTACTACCCTTCTGTCCTTTTTTTGGAGGAGCTGGCTTCTGGACCAAGGACCTCTGCTACCCCAGCGGTGCTTGCATTCTAATATCCAGGGCCTTTCTGCTGTGCCCAGTAAACAACTTGGAACTGATGAACTGGTTCTCTGGGGCTTTTGCTCTTTTTAAGAATGAGCGAGATAACTGCCAGCATAACATGAGAAGCGAAATGCTTCGTAGTTAAAATTATAAAGAAAGTGAAATATTACACCAGGAAACAAATAGCTGCCTATGTTTTCCACACAAAAGGCCAGAAGCACGCAATCTGGAAATCAGATTGAGGACTTCTTTTGCCTTGACATTTAAGATCCTTTTAAGGGGTTACTGGACCCACAGATCTTTAACTTTTTGTTTCTGCTGTTATTTAAATCAATGTTCCTAATTCTGCATTCCATTTTCAAAGCATCATGTAGGAGTAGGAGTGAGATATCAAGTATGGCTTAAGTCCAAAAGCTATTTTTGTAGCTGTGACCTAATTAAAGCAGAAGACCCAGACTCCTGGAAGTGGCTTGCTCTGCTTCCTCCCTCCTGCCACCACCCCAGGGCATAATCTCAGCAAGAATCAGCCCTAGATTTCTGTGACATTTATTCTGCTAAATGAAAGGGCTGCTGTGCCTTGGCTACCTCCCAGCTCCATTCACTGAGGTCTTGGAATACTTAGTGGAGAAAAAAACCTGCCACCATTAAGCGGTGTCTGTGTTATCTGCTGAGGCAGTTTAAGATAAGGCCATGGTATTGCCACAACGTTTGTTCTGCAGAAAGATTGTGCCTCCCTTGCTCCTGCCTCGGTATCTCTGAACCTGCCCTCTTTAGTGAGACAAGAATATCGTCAGTAACATGGTAAATCACCTCTCTTGGTGGTTAAAGCAGAAACTTAATGCTCACATTCTAGACCACACTTTTAATTTTATAGTACTGATTATGGTACTCTCATATTGGTAGATTTAGTAGAAAAAAATCTGACTGCCATTTTAACACTGAATTTAAAAAACCACCAGAATGGAAGAAACTGCAATTAAATCTTCCTAGAGTTCAGCGATTTAAAACCAGCACAAGTTTGCCTTTTAATATGTATTAGTATCACCCCAGTCATTCCCAAATGGTAGCAGCCAGCTATACCAGTGCAGTTGAAACCAGCAGACTTTTGGTCATCTTCAGATCTATTAAAATAGAGAAATCATATCTAAGACACTGTCATGTATCCAGGTATGTGAGCAGAGGACTTGGCCTTAGAGTTGACTTTCAGTCGAAAGGGACCCAGGTGTGCAGAGGGCCAGCCACGTGATTTACTAAAAACTCCACCTGTAAACTTTGCATTACTCTTTTCCGCCTGGTTTGGAGCGGGCGCCGTTCACGTACCGCGGCCCTCGCCGTGTGTCTCCCTCTGGTTAAGGACCCGCACTGAGGTGTTGCTGCTGTGGTTCCCCAGGAGAGGCATCGCCCTGGCGTCCCTGGGGGGCCCCATCTACGCCATCGGGGGCTTGGATGACAACACGTGCTTCAGCGACGCGGAGCGCTACGACATCGACTCGGATCGCTGGAGCACCGTGGCCTCCATGAACACTCCCCGGGGAGGCGTGGGCTCCGTAGCCCTGGTGGTGAGTCGCTGCTTCCTCCCGGCCTGGGGCCAGCTGGGGAGCCCTGCTTTTCACAGCTGCCTTCGGCGGGTCTGAGACAAAGTGCAGCTGGTGGGTCTGAGCACCTCTGGTCATCAAAATCCTCTGGCGTCAATATCCTGAGCATATTTAGGGTAATGCTCATGCTGGTACTGGTTGGAGTACCCTTCTAATGGCAGCTGACTGGTTTGTCACGGTCACTGTGTTTAAAGGTACCAAATGCATGCTCTACTTCAATCCCTCTGGGATGAAATCGGCTCTGAAAAAACAGCTGCAACACTACAGAACTGTTGCACTCCTTTCGTTGGAAGAGGTTGCATTTATGTTAATTAAGTCTGTTGTTGAAATTCTTAAATGAAAGTGGATATATCACATTTTCCTGTAATTATAACACTGCTTATGAAAAGCTGAAAAAAGGCAACTGCATCACAAATGATCTTTGTACGACTGTTTTCCAGAACCATGTTTACGCTGTGGGTGGCAATGATGGTGTAGCATCTCTTTCCAGCGTGGAGAAATACGATCCCCACTTGGATAAGTGGATAGAAGTGAAAGAGATGGGTCAGCGAAGGGCTGGGAACGGTGTCAGCGAGCTCCACGGCTGCTTATATGTTGTGGGTGAGTAAGGATGTGGCATTTTGTAGTGCTGCTGCTGCTGCCAAGTGCTGGGCTTCGGAAGAGGCTGTTGTTGCTAGAGGAACCGGGAACAGATAGAGCTGAGCTGTATTTGGTGTTCTTGGGCAGGAGAAGGAGGCGAGCACAGCCAGGGCAAACACACAGCAAACAAACAGCACAGCTCAAACGAAGGTACGTTAGCAAGGAAATGAAAAGCAGCCCCGAACCCACATCTCAGGAGGGCAGATCTGTTCAGGACAGTATGTCTGTTTTAGAAAATCCTCTCAAGACTCACTGCTCTTGAGTTGCCTTTTAGGAAACAATTCTTAAGTTCACATGCTTTCAAAGCATGTTGTGTTCCAGTTGTGTTCTGAGTGTAGACAACAGTAGCTTTTTTTGCACTTATTCTACAGCTGCTTGTCTTGTGTGCTACCTTGTATTTACCTGCTTTCGTGAGAGAGGAAGATGCCAGGTAGGTGTGCCACAATGGTAGTTTAAAAAGCTCTGACTTGTGTATTATCTGAAGTGCTTAAATAGGTTTTTAACAAAATGCTCCTCTGACAGCTTCCCCAGCAAGGGGAATGCGTCAGTGGGTCTCAGATGAAATTTTTTTTTCCCTACTTAAATATTTGCCAATGCTGTAATTTGAGAACACTGCTAGAGTGTTTTGCATAAAGTAAGTTTAAGATTGAGACCGTCCTTTTGCCGGTGTTAGGCTTCTTTCTCTTCCAAGTGGGAAGCTGTTTCATTATAAGTATGGTGAACTCAGGGAGAAAAATTAGATAAAATTAGAATCCTTGCAACTTGAGTAGAGGAAAAGTATTGCTCTGGGTGGTGCTCGTGCAGTGAGAAGAGGGTGAGCTGTAAGGTGAATTTTTAGGAGCTTGTAAAATCCTGGTAAATAAGAGCTGGACAGGACTCCCTGAATGCTGAGAATGATCTGATTATGCCAGCCTTGGATATCCCCTGCACCAGGAGTGCCAAAAGCTGACCCTGTGATGGTTGTTTGCAGGTGGCTTTGATGACAACTCGCCCCTGAGCTCGGTGGAGCGGTTTGACCCACGCTGTAACAAATGGGAATACGTGGCAGAGCTCACAACTCCAAGGGGTGGTGTTGGCATAGCAACACTGATGGGAAAAATTTTTGCAGTTGGAGGTCATAACGGCAACGTGTACCTGAATACAGTGGAAGCATTTGATCCCATAGTGAACAGGTAATTTCAAATGTTTTGTTTGTCCTAATCAGACAAAGAAATCTGTGAAAACGCAGCAGCATAGAGACAGTGTGCAGGAGGAGCCTAGCTGTTGTTTCCTGGTAATAATTGAGTAATATCCATGACTATCAATGCAGGACTGCTGCTTATATCACTAGGGCAGTCTTGTGAATAATTAAACACCTCCTCCTCCTCTGCTTCTCTCTGTCCCTTGCTGTCGCCCTTTGATTCAGTAACAATCTACGTTCTTCTGCTTATTTCAATCTGATTCTGCACTAAATGGGGTGCATTTTTGTGCGGAGTGAACAGCTAGGCAGTGTAATAGAATTTCAGGCACAGAAAATACTTAGAGGTTGCTCAGAAAGGGCAGGAGCTGATTTTTCTTTTCTCCCGTAGGTGGGAGCTCGTGGGCTCGGTGTCACACTGCAGGGCAGGGGCGGGCGTGGCCGTGTGCTCCTGTCTCAGCAGCCAGATCCGGGATGTGGGCCAAGGATCCAGCAACGTTGTGGACTGCATGTGAGCTCTGCCCCCTCCTCCAGATTCCAAAGGAATAATGCCACAGGGGAGGCACCGTGGAGCTTCTAAACGCTGTGTTTTGGATGGTAGGTTAAGGAATAAATCCAGTACATTTTCTTTGTGAAAATGGTATCTTCTGCAACTGTAAAGCTTTTGGTGGCTTTCTATCAATAGTGATACAGAAAAGCCTGTGAAAACATGGAATAAAAGTGTGACTCACAGGAACAAAGCCGCCAAGAACTGCAATCATCCCATTTTTGAGAAGCTGTAATTTCAGAATCATTTGAGGCAGCTGTTGCAAGGACTCGATATTGAACTGTCAATCAGGCACGTGGTGAGGAGGGCAGCAGCAGCTACTGCTGCTGAGCTTCCCCCCAACAGCCCTGCTTCGTGTCCTCTGGACGGCTCGAGTGCCATTTCATTTAACTTATTTTCTGGAATGGAGTCTTAAACGTTTCCCAGCTGTACAAGAGCTTTGTAACAGAAGGTGTCTCAAGTTTTAGAAGTAACGGCATCGCTGATGCACACTGAGATAACTGAGGCAGAGAAGTTCACTGCTCACCTCCCAAGGGAATGCTGGCAGCAGTGGAAAACGCAGGGATTCTGTCTGAAAACTGTTGTTCAAGGTACTTTCTTGAGATAATAAACTTGTTAGAGAGCTGGAAAGATTCTTGACCTCAGTTTCCACTGAAATACTTCCATAAAATCTGTAGTTACTACGCCCCCTCTCCAAAGGAGAGTTTCTGTTGAGAGGTCCTTCCTGAAGTAACCAGTGTAATTTGTCCTATTTTCAGACGATGGTGTGTGAAAATGTACACTTCGGTGGTGTTTGAATCACCGTTTTTATACAAAATGGAAATGCATAATGAAATTTGTGGTATTCTGTAAAACTTTTTAAGTGCAGCTCTAGAGGACTTGACTGATTGAAATCAAGTATCCAGTAGCAACTCTGGTAACATTCTTGAGTTACGTGCTCTTTTAGGGGAGCAGATAAATAACCTCAAAACCTTAAACGAACCAAAGAGAGTCAGCAAGAAAGATAATTGGGAATAAACCAGTAGTTCCATCAAAAGTTGAGATAGCCACGTGACAGCCCTGCATACAAAGACGTCTTGTTACACCATTGCAAACCCTAAATCCCGAGTAGAGTCCTGCTGGGAAGACTGCAGATTCCTGTTCCGGCGTCACCTTGAACAGACCAACAACTGACAATCCTTTGTGACCAAAGTTTCACAATTGCCAAATTGTTCCAAATGCCCAGGGAGAGCAGCAAACTTCTCTGTATTCAGGAGTGGGAAGAGGCAGGACAGCAGGAGCGAGGAGGCACAGTTGTGTTTTTCTGCTGAGTTACCATCCTTTGGCTTTCCTGCCCAAAATGGCTTTGCACTTTGGTAGCCCCTGGGGACAAAGTGAACAGTACTGTAAATAATGAAACGTTGCAATAAAACATTTGTACTTCAAAGCACCTCGTTTGTTGTATGTCTGGAGCACACTGGTGCTGGGAAACATTACAGCATTGAGTATTTTTTGATTTCTGCAGTGAAGATTTCTCAACAGGAAGCTTCTGTTGGCAGAGCGAATCCTGCATTACTGCCATGGGCTGCACCACCCCGCTGCCCTCCTCACAAGGATGTGTTTACCCTCGTGGCTCTTGACCTGGCTCTGAGGGGTGGAAAGGAGTCATAAAGCTTCCCTCTCTGGGACCAAATGGATGTCCTGGCTAACGAAACCCCAGACTTTTCTACCAAATGGCCCCGACTGTGAGACCAGGTAGCCCGGCAGTGCAGGTTGCCAGCTGATCCATTTCTCCCCTTGGTGGGAATGTGTGACACCCGTGGGTGCAGCCTGTGGGTGACTCACGTGCCTGGACCACACTGACCACAGCACCTGCCAGGCACCAAAGGGAAAGTGTTCAGCAGGGAAATCAGGTTACAGCAAAAGCTCTTGGATTCTCTGCTGTGTGGGAAGAGCTGGAAGTCACATGGTACTAGCTCTGAACAGGATCCTAAAACAGGCATCTCATTTCTATTTCAATGCACACCCCCGCCCCAACACTCATGATCAGGGCTCTGGAGGTGTATTCCTAAGGACTGGCAAGAAAACTGCAAAGCAGGTTTACAAGGAACAGCCCTGTTCCCAGAACAGTGGTGTCCCACACTGTTAATCTTGGATGGCACCACAGCTAAATATGTTTTGTACAGAACTGGTTTTAGAATCACTGTTGCTGGAAATGCGCTAATGATGACAGAGTATAACAAGAAATAAAAACACAGAATTGCTGTGGTGACAAACTGCAGTGACCTACCTGCACATAAAGCTGTTGTGATTCAACACCTGTCCTGGCAAGGGGACAGTGATGACAAAGGAATATCCCCCCCCACGCCATGCTGAAGAACAGAGCAGCCACACAGTGGCAGGAGGCCCCACATCTTTATTTATGTTCAAAGGGGATTGTGGTCCATTTGGTTATACTTTTCTCAGCTTCAAATACTATTTAATACTCCTCTTTCCCAACAGAATCTCATTTCTAATAGAGCCATGCTGGCAGCAAAACTCCTTGGATTTGACATCCTGCTAAAATACTCAGAAAATTTTAGAAGGCAAAACACACGATACTTGCATATTATAAAATGTAAACCAGATAACACGTGTGCACTCCTATCAGAAAGACTGCAGACTCCCCTCCTGTCTGAACACCGGCTGGGAAAATGATTTCAACTAGAAATGCCTGCCTGCAGAGGGGGATGCAGCCCTGCAGAAAACCGGGCCCGTCCTGGCAGAGAGCTCTGCTCGCACCGTGTGTTTATCAACACAAGCACCAGGCATCCACCAGTGGCCTCGGGATGCTGCACGGGAGAAGCAGCAGGAGGCAGCAATGATCCCAGCCGGGAGGGACGCCCTGCCTGTCTCCAGGATCTTTCAGATGCGGCGGGATTTGGGGGGAGTTACTGCAGTGTCAGCATTGGTAACCCTTGTAGGGTTAACATTCTATGCCCATAGGGCAGACCGAACATGTCAGGAACAGTTTATTCATCAGAACCAAGGAAATCTTGCCTGTGATCGGGCAAAACTCATACAGAGGTGGGAAGGTAATTAAATAACAGCAGGGCCGGCAGCAGATTCTGAAACCAGCACTTGGGTGAGCGGCCTCTTCTCACTGCATTCAGCAATCCAGCAGTTCTAAGGCTATTGAGGAGCCAGGTTCTATGAGATCGTTTCGCTGCCATGAACTTTTTGTGTGCAGTCACTTAAAATCAGCATGCCTTCCTGTGTCCTGGCTGCAGGACCTCAGCTCTGTGTCCTTACCCCAACTTGCAACAGCATTTTCATTGTGGAGTGTTTCCATCTCTTCTAGGGGTTGGAAGCGAGCTTACACGAAACGCACATCAAGAAGCAAAAAAAATCTACAAAGAGCAATCACTGAGGAATGGGGTCAGGCCCCACCAACCCAGGGAAACTCCTGAGTAAATGAAGGCTTGTCAAAGATAAAATCAAGGTGTTCAGAATGCAACACTGACTGCAGGGTTTCCCAACTCCAGCCCAACCTAATTGTCCCAAACTAGGATGGGAACAAGAAGCAACACCTCGCTTGCTGTGTCTGCGCTGCCTGCTGGGACAGCTACAGGATCCCGTGGGATGGGACTGTGGCTCCCACATCAAATGAGACCCGAATTTATTTCACAAACAAGCTGTCAACAGGTGATAAAAATCCAGCCAATTAGCCCATTCAAGCTTAATTAAACAAATTACTAGGAAATTCTTAACTCTAAATTGTTCCCAGAGTCAAATGGGGCTTTCTGTCCTTAATTTAGGCTGAACCTAAACTATTTTGGAACTATTTTCAGCCTCACTGCAGTGCAGTTTTGCAAACCCAAGTACTCTGTCCCAGATACTCCGCTTAAATTTTTTTGCTGGCTGCTTTTACCACACCTGTATTTGTTTTCTAAAGCTTTGCACGTTTTCTCTACTGGAACTGGTAGCAAATGAAGCACAGCCAGCCAGGAGATGAAACTTGCATTTGTAATTCCGCCTTGGCTCGGTCTGCGAGGCTGGAGTTGCTGCCACTTTGTGGCGTTTTAATGCAACTATACTCTAAGCAGGGAACTGTGCAGCTCTGGCTGTTCTTGGGAGTAGCAGCAGGAGAAACGTTTGCTTGAGAGGCAAGACTTAACACTGGCCAAGAATTGCTCGTGTATTATCTTGCCCTGCATGCATTTTCCAAGAAAGAAAACAGGAGAGTGCAAATCAGCACGCCTAACTCAGGTGCTGGGGGAAACTGCAAATCCACACAGAGCTCTGTAAAGCCCATGGCCACAGGAGCAGCCAGCACAGCCCTGCTGAAGTCCCAGCAGGGCACTGCTATCTCCAGCCCCTTGGCATCGGGGTAAAAGTCACCCCTCTGCACGTCTGTGGCGCTGATTCACACCCACCAGTCACTGTTTTTGAGCAGAAGGTGAGTTACTGCCCTTAATTAAAGTTCTCCTCACTGATAGAAGGTCAAAGCTGGCAGACAAAATGAACAGGTAAAACAGTCATCTTGTTTATGTCCCAGAATAGGTCCAAGTGGAAACAGGGAGCATCTTTCCTACCCTTTGCCGGCCCCTGACCTGGCTCAAGGTTGAAATTCAATGGATTTTTTAAAAATTTCTATTATTTCATAGAATCATAGAATGGCTTGGGTTGAAAGGGACATTAAAGATGGTTTAGTTCCAACCCTCCTGCTACGGGCAGGAACAACTCCAGGGATGAGAAGTAAAAAAGGTTTGATATGTGAAATGGGGAGGGGGAATGTGGACCTTCCATTAGGGCAGCTTATCCCTCTAAATGCACTAAGGCTTTTAATAAAGTGAACATACAAGTCCAGTCCCTTAAAGATGCAGGAAGACCCAGCCATGATCCCAGTGGTCCTGCAGGGCCAGAAGGCAGAATGACTCCAGGCAGGAGCCCTTCCTACAAAAACCCCTTCTGGAAATGCAGGCATTTTGCTGGTATTTATTTACTGTTCATTTTCTTGAGCCTCAAACCCACAAGGAGGTATTTTACAAAGGGAGTACTGCTAAACACGTGCAGACCTGTTCCTACATCATGAAATTATGTGGAAAAGGGAAATAATTCCTTATTGTAAGCCCAGTTATTATTTTGGGATACCATGCGTCTCTGCACATTCCCACAGGTCTGTCAGAGACAGGGAAGGGATGTGACAGCAGCAGAGGGCTAAGGCAGGCACACCATCGGATGTGAGGATGGCAGGATGCTGCTGTCACACAGCAGGAAATCTCTGGGTAGAGAGAAGGGTGTCAACACACTGCACTAGCGTGGTGATAAATGAAGATTCCAGAATCTCTTGCTGATATCAAGCATCTGTGTTTTATTGACTGTCTTAGGACCATTACACATAACTTGCTTTCATATTGAAATACAGTGGACTGTGGGGGAATATGAGGGAATACAGCTGTAGTAAGGATGCTGCTCAGCTGTCTTTGAGGCACAATGAAACTACTTTTGCAAATAAAACTTTTTGTACAACAGTGTTTTGAACTTGACTCTGAATATCTTGTATAAATAACATTGATCCAAAGCCCATCAAAGTCAACTGAAAGGTGACTGCAGGATGCGGAGGGTTTGGGGTTTTTCTTTTTTTTCAGAGAAGCGTGACTTCTGTAGAAAAATAACTCCTTGAGCCACACTGCAAGATTAATTTCCAGGAATCTTTGGGTAGAGAAGGGTGTCAACTGAACATACCAGCGCTGTGGATGCTGCCTCCACTGTTGGTGTGGCAAGGGAAAAGTGCTTGCAAACAGCTAATTATTCCCTTTTAGGTTCCCTTGGCAGGTTTCTGAGTCACTGGGCCCATTTTAGAGTGTGGCTGAGAGGGAGCCCAAGTCCTCTCACAGGCAAGACACCTATTTGGTACCAAATTCTGCTCTTGGCCTCTCACTGAGACAAGCAGTGAGCAAGTGAGCAAGCAAATATCCAAATGCAAAATGTGCCTTCTGTTCCATATTCAGCCACTTAATCCCTCCTTTATCAGAAGACATTCCTCTCCATGGAAGCTCTCAGACTCAACAATATCCAAGCAATCCCAGGTACCCATTGCAGTTTTCCACCCTCACCAACCCAAATGCCAAAAAGCAGACCAAGGATGAATCCTCCCTGTGAGTGCCATCAATCTGGCACAGGAGACAGGCAAAACTGTCTCAAACCACTACTTGGTGTCATTTTGCCACCCAAACTTGAGTCTGGCAAGGCAGGAACTGAGCAAGACCTTCAGAAACACAGTCTGAGTGCAGATTTCATTGTCAGCAATAGGTATGAATACTCCCGTTAGTTATTCATAATAGACATGTTTGTAGACTATCAGCACTTCAGACCATTCAGACAATGCATTCCATTTGGTCATTTTACAGGCAGGTACCAACCCCATCTCTCCTTCTGCAAGGCAGAAGAGCATTACTCTCAAAAACCACAAAGTTTTCCAAAGGTAACAAAAAGAACTTAAAACTGTATTTACAACAAACAAACCAAAACTTTGCAAGTGCTTTGCACTGAACAACAACATAAAAACAAAACAAAACTGTTTGTAACTCTTCAAAACAACAGAGAACTTGGAACTATTTACATCCTGGACACCCAGTTAAGGCACTTGGGTTCCAGGCTGGGACATTGGAAATTCTGTTTCAGGTCCGCCGGGCTCCTGGTCACGTCGCTTGTCTTTCTTCAGCAGAAGGCTCTGGAACAGATGGAGGGAGAGAGAAAACATTTGGTGGGATCCATGCAACAGCCACACCTGGCAGAGGACAGTCAATGACTGCAGTGACTTTACTCCAAGAGGACCTGCAAAGCCTTTTCAATTTCAGCTGCTGCCTCTTTAGGGTCAGGATTCTTGCAGCCTTCCAGCCCCTCTGCCAGGCACATCGTGCTTCTTTTGTTTGCAGCTTTGCCAGCAGATCATGGCAGTGCATCCCTTTGCCAAGCGGGGTCACAAACCTTTGTGGTTTATGGAAAATGACACTGCAAAGGCCCCGTGGGATGGCAGGCTACACCTTTTGAGTATTCCCCACTGCCTGCACCACAGGACAACACAACATTTGTAAGGACTGAACTGTACAATAAAAAATAGTAGCAGCAACTCCAGGAATTTCTGCTGGCCAGTACTGGTCAAAGGCCCAGCAAGGACTCAAAATTTCCAGTGCTGCTCAGCTGCAGCCAAGCTCCTTAGCAGGAGCTCCCCTGACAGGGCAGCTCTCCCCCATCTCTCCCTCTCCTTGCTCCCGAAAGAAGTGCTCATGAGGAAGCGGAAACTGGGATGGGTGCAGGGCCAGCCCTCTTTGGTGTCTTCAGAAACTACAGGCAGGGCTGTAAAACAAACACTCACTCTTCAAAGTTGAGGTCTTGTCTTGTCTTCTTTTGCAGCAGAAGCCTCTGGAAAAGGATTCTTCTCGTCCCCTGCAGATCCCTGAAAATACACAGAGAGAAAGCTGGTCAGAGAGAGATGCCTCAAGCAATTCCAAATCCAGGATTTCCGAAATTTCCAGAGAAAATGTTCCTTTGTCCCAGGCCTATTCTATTCCCAAGGCTGTTCCCCTCTGGTCTTCTTCCCCAGCAATCTCTCCAATAATGAAATGGAACCTTGGCTTCTCACCTGGCAGCTCACAATGCTTTGTACCTCTCAGCCTTTCCCAAGCCCGGAGAAATTCAGCGGCAGGTTTCCTGGCTCCGTGGCTGAGAGTGCAGTGAGGGCTGGCAGCAGGAAAATGATCAGGAAAAAGCAAGCAGTTAGAAGGCAGCTAATACAATGTGCACAGTCTGGCATAAATCACAGCCCTGCCTGCCCCCCAACATCCTAGACCCCCCACCCTGAGCCAGCTCTAAGCAACCAAATTTTAATAAACAGCCAGGGAAATCCAATTTTATAACCAGGAAATTCAAAGTTGCAAGGGTCAGCAATTTTGTAAGCATCCTCTAAATCCTTAGGCCCAGGTTGCAGCCACACCCACAGGTTTCTTGTTTCTTATTTTTAGCCAAACCACCCTTTATTTCCATAAACACACTCCTTTTACAGCAGTGTGGTATTCACAGGGGCCTACAAACAGAAATGGTCACTTATCTGTGAGGATGTTTCTGAAGAGAATCACACAGCACCCCTGGGTTCTGAGGATCCTGGTTCCTGGCAGGGTTATCCACGGCAGGCAGCTCTGGGCCGTCGGTCTCGCTCCTGGGTCTCTGGTGGCTGTCGTGGTCCAGTTTGGCGCACGTTGTGCAGCAGTCATGGCCGGCAGCGGTGGCAGCACCACATTTTTCCTCTGGCTTTGGAATGCAGCTTCCGATGCTCTGGACAAGAGAAGCAAATTCATGACTAGGATGCACATGTCATGTAGGCATTTCTTAAAAACCTGGCTACATCCTGCACCAAATCTTGCCAGTGTCTCCACAGGACAACATTACAAAGGCTGAGAGGCTTCAAGGAGAGAGACTTTTAACTGGCAGAGACTGGCACATTCAATAACTGAGTGGCCCAGCAGATTTCTGATCATCTGAAATCAGGAGGAGCAGGGAACTCTGGCAGCCAGAAGCAGCACCTAACAGCTCTCAAGCTTGTTTCACCACTGCTCATTTCCACCGTTTTCAGTCAGCTTCTCCAAGGTTCCAAGAACACACCAAGCAGTGAATCCCAGCCCATGGACTGCAGCACCAGAAGAGCAGGAGATGAAGTTAAACCCAGTGACAAGGCTCAGCTGTGAGGCTGCACTTCTTGCCTGACTCTGCTGTGCATGGCGCAGTGCTCTCCCCCCTTTCAGCAGCACCCACTGTTCCCGTGCTTTGGTCCCCCATCCCTGCACACGTGCTCTCCAGCTGCTCTGCCTTGGCACAGAGGATGACTGGACACAGAGCACAGCACCATCCCCAACCTGATCCAGAGCCCTCTCTGCCCAAAAACACCTCCTACCCTTGCCACTCCAAAAGCCAGCACAGGACTAACACAGCTGCTCCTTTTCCCTGAGGAAAAGGGAGGGAGCAACTCCAGAATTAAAGCTCTTCCATTCCTACCACAATTGGAACATCCCTTCCCCCAGCCAAACACCAGCCCCAGCGCCTCTGTGCTTCCAGAGGATGTCAGGAGGGAAAGGCTCCCTACCCTCACCCACCTACACCTACAGAGCTGCTTTCTGCACTGCTGCCTTCCAGCAGCAGCTGAAGGTGCACAAGGCACAGCATGTCAGAAGGAAACTCTCGAGTGTCAGGGCAGGAGATACAGTTCTTTGTCTCACCCTTCTGGAGTGAGACTTAGATTTACACATCTTTCTCACATCCCTCCGCTGCATACTCACTTCAGTTTATTGGACCCTTGGCTTCCTGAAAGCTGGAATTATTTTGTTGGTTTTACTTTCATTCCTTTTTCTTCCTGGGAGTATCCCCCTTTTCTTCCCTCTAACAGGAAAAAAGAAAAAAGGACAAAAAATTCACTCAGGTCTTGAAAGTTCACCTGAAGTCCCGACCAGTCCAGCTCAGATTGAGAGGTTCTGGTCGAAAACAGAAAATAAAACACACTGGAACTCCTTTTAGGGGAGAAGAATCATGGCTGCACAAGGGTTTTTCTAACACCACCTTGGTCAATTTCCAAACCCACCTCCCCCTGCCCCTCTCACCTTCTTCTTTCCAGGGGACTCCTCAGGACTCCTCATGGCTTTCCTCTTCAAGTCTGGCTTCACTGCAGCCAAGAACAATTTCTCCTCCTCTGGAGGTAAGGGCACCTTCTCCTGGTGCACATCCCCAGGTCTGTGGCCACTGGGGATGAGAGTGTCACGTCTCTGAGCATCTCCCGGGAGCCTGGGGTCCAAAAAGCCTCTGGCATTGGCCTGGTGGGAGCCCTTGTCCTTTGTCTTCTCAGAGGGCTCGTGAAGTTCCAGCTTCAGGTCTGCACTGGCTGTGGCTTTTGGCATCACTGTTTTCTTGTCTTTCAGCTGGTCCTTGCAGGACTGGTCTGTGACCTGCCAAGGACCAGGATTGATCTCCACATTCCACACTCGCTTGGATTCATTGTGCACCAGGGGCTCACCGGGCCTTTTGATGCCTGCAGTGTTCCTGGGCACGGCCTCTTTGGTGAGCACAGGAGGCTTCAGGCAGCTCTGTTTAGATTGAAGATGAGCGTCCTGAGGAGCCTTGGACATCTGGCCACTGCTCTTCTGAGAATCCTTCACTTGGCAAAAGCTCTGGTCAGAATCCTTGCTCACCTGGCCACAGCTCTTGTGGAAATTGTTGCCCTTTTTGCCATTTATCTTGTGAATCTCCTTGGCCAGGTGTCCAGGGCTCTTTCTAAACTGTTGCGTCACCTGTCCAGAGCTCTTCTCAGGATATTTGGCTACTTGTCTAGAGCTCTCCTGAGAATCCCTCACTACTTTGCCAGAGCTCTTGTGAAAATCCTTTGTCTCCTGGCCAGAGCTCTTGTGGAAATCCTTGGACCCTTGGCCAAAGTTCTTGTGAGGATTCTTGGTCTCTTGGCCACAGCTTGTTTGAGAAGTCGTGGGCCCTTTGCCAGAGCTCTTCTCCGAATTTCTGGCCACTGGGCAAAAGAATTTCTCAGATTTCTTGTCTGGGTGGCCACAGATCTTGTGAGGAGGCTCCCTTGCCTTGGAGTGCTGCTGGCAGGAATTGCTGCTGATGCCCAGCTCTGGCTTTTTCCTCTCCTCACGTCCATTCCCACAGCCAGTGTCCCTGGGACCCTCTCTTGGCACTGCTCCTTGCTTTGTCTGGGTCACCAGGTTGTCAAGGTGCCATTTTCTAGAAGTTGATGGCTTAGGCTGCCAACAAAAAGAGAGAAGAAGGATTCAAGGCTGATGCCTTTGTGGGCTCCTTCTGTCCTAGCACAGCTCCCCAGGGCCCAGGGACTCTTGCCCAGAGGTTGGACAGTCTGGGCTTTGGCCAGGGAAGAACTGACTCTAATCAAACAGGCCACGTGCACTAACTTGCTCCTCGAGCACCATGCCTGGATATGTGCTGCATAAAAACCATACAATCCAGTCCGTGGCAAATAGCTCAGCCTTCACTGCAGTGAGAGGGCTCTCACACATCAGTATTTGCAGGACAAACCAGGCAGAATTTGGTACCCGAGGAGAAGCACAACATCTGCTTCCTTGCTAACAGCCCCGCCCTGCAGTGGGCAGGGGGCTGTGCCAGCAGCCTCTCCATGCTCCCTGTATTCACCTCACGTGCTGGCAGGACCAGCACCCTTGGAAGGTCGTCCTCCTCACTGTCACTGGAGCTGATGCCTCTGTCACAGAGTGCTGAGGAGCTGTGGCAGTCCCTGGTGCTCCCCGACTCGCACCTCCTGCGCTGGGCTGGTGCCACCCTCCTGCGCTGCTGCCACTGGAGAGCTCTGCAAGGCCACCGGGAGACAGAATTAGGAAGCAGCAGGGGGGGAAGCTTACTTCCTTATTCCACTGGCATGGCAACGTGCCAAACTAAAACTGAAACCTGGGCTGGAGAACAGAAGGGAGAAGGCCACAGGAATACTTTGCCAGACTGGAAATGCAAAGCACCAGAATAAAAAAACCCTGGAAATAATCAAACCTCCAACTCACACCCAGCCGGACAAACAGACACAATCCCAATAAGCCATGGAAATTCATTTTCACCCTGCTCTGCAGCTAGCTACGCGATTAGCATATAAAGTGAGGTTTTTAGAACATCCATCTGAAATATTATATTTCTTGGTGTGTATTTTTAAATGAAAATAAAATCATAGCAACACTTCTTAGGAAAGTTTTCCTTGGGCACAGGAGATGACTTTCAAGTTTCACTGCCAGATTTGTGTAGGTTTTGTAGCTGTAGCTTTACTCATCTACCCAGGCTTCAAAACCATTTCCAGGAATAATCAGATTCAGGTGGTATCCCTTAGCATTCATGAGACCATCATGACATAATAATAATTTTTCTGCTGGTGAAAATTCCCTTCACTGAAGGTTCCTGAGAAAAATCTGCCTGAGAACCCAAATTTTTGTGCATTCCAGTTCCTTTAAGTAACTGCCCAGCAGAGATGGGAACAGGCTCTGGGTACTTACAATTTTCTTGCCTGAGAACTCAGCAACGTCTTTGAAGCTGCTCCAGCCTGTTCTGGAAAGCAAAAATGAAAAGGTTGCATTTCTCTGCCTCACTTGTGGCGTATTTTACCCTGTGGTCTCTAAGCACCAGATTAGAGAGCCACTTTCTTCCAGGAGGGGTTTGCCATCAAAATTGTTCCTCCCTCCAGATGGGGGTTTCCTAACTAAATACTGGTTGTCCTCTGCTGAACTGCTACCTTGAGTTCTGGGTAATGATTGTTTACACTTTCTGAAGCCATTCCTAAATTCATTTCTGCTCAGCAAAGCAGAGGAAATCACGCTGATTTAATCAGTGTGAACACTTGATGGTGTGTACCACACCTAACACACAAAATTACCTGTCAGCACACAAAGAACTGGGGTTTCTTTGCATTTCTACTTACTCTGCTTCTGTGCTGCAGATCCAACAGCTTGGGATTCCTACAATTAAAGGACAAAGCAGCTTAGCACGTATCTCAACAAGACATCTACTGACACCAAAAACTGTGTTATTGGCACGTTAGGGGCACGTGCATTTCTGAATAAATATTTTTAGAGCATTCTAAGAGCTGCCAAACAGCTGAGCTGAACTTGTGCTCAGCAGAAAGATCTCTTGTCATTGATCAGAAGCCCTGGCCAAAATGGGCTGCATTACCTTTGGTGCCAGTGGGAGTTTGGAAGTCTCTGCTCTCGGATGCGTCAGGAGAGTTGAGGGGAAAGGTGGCCGTGAGCTGCTCATTTCCTGGAAAGAGAGGGAGAGAAGCAGCTCTCCAAATGTTTTCTGTCCCCAGCCATTTCCTTAATGTTTGCAAAACATGAGCAAACTCAGAGAGCTTCTAATTAAGAGCACTCACCCTCAAAATGTCTTCAATCAAGGGCTCCTCATTGGGCTTCTTTGCCTGAAACAAGGACGAGGGAAACACAAGAGAGTTTGTTTGGGATATTTACTGATGGGCAGGTACTCATCAAACCTTTGATTACCAACAGCTCTATAAATATCTTGCAAGTGTATTGAAAATAAGGGGAGAGTAAGGGTGAAAAGGCCCATCTGAAGGAGGGTTAATGATGGAGACCAGGCATGGAGAGAGCTGAAGCCACCACTGTCAACTCCTCCTTTTTCGAGATGTCTGTCCACCCTTTGGAAACTGGCAGTCAGGGAAAACTGTTCCCGTTTCTAAACTACTGCTACTACTCCTACTCTTTATTACTATGATTGTTATCATCATCATTATTCTAATTATCATTCATTTTAAATAAACATGTTCCTGCACTCTGCTCCCTTTATGGAACTGCCCTTTCCCTAAGTTGCTGTTGAAGCTCCTGAGCCTTGCCTGCAAAGCCACAGGCTTCCTCTGCATGTACTTGTGCATCGAGCCTCAAGAGTTTAAAAAAAAAACCAAAAAACAAAAAACAAACAAACCCAGTTAGAAATAAGAGTTCCTAATTCTCCTAGGCCAGTTTTCAAGAAACAGGAATATTTGCCATTCACACAAAATCAGACTCCTGGTTGCATTGAGGTCATAAAAAACAGCCTTGATATAATGCAACCCAACCCATTGTGCAGTTTGTGCTTGGTTCCTAACTCACAACACTGTTTATGGTCAGGGAACTCAGGCTGGCCTCCAGGCAGGATCCTTCTGCCAAGACTGAACTTGTGCTCAGCAGGAAGATCTCCTGTCATTTATCAGAAGCCCTGGCAAAAATGGGCTGCGTTACCTTTGCCTGCAGTGGGAGTTTGGAAGTCTCAGTTCGAGGAGGCGACTGAAGAGGTGACAGGAGAGGTGGCAGTGAGCTGCACATTTCCTGGAAAGAGAGGGAGAGAAGCAGCTCTCAGGAGTTTTGCTGATGGACACAGAGGGAGTTTCACCCTTCCCAGAGTCAGGGGGATCCACCTCCTCATGGATTTGTAGAGGCTTCCCCGTGGACATCTGGTATTGAAGAGCACCCACCTTCAATATTCCTTCAATGGACTGAACATAAACGTGCAGGATGGGCTGAAACAAGAAGGAGGGAAGCAGTGTGAGTTTCTTGGGGTGTTTTACTCATGCATAGCAAACAAGCCTGCACTCAGCCAGCATTTGCTTACCAACAGCTCTACAAGTGTCATGCAAATCCCTTAATAATGAAATGCTGCTCAGGATCAAAAGGCTCCTCTGAAGGGGAGTTAATAATGGAGGCCAGGTAGAAAACCAGCTGAAATCCCCACAGTCACTTCCTCCTCCTCTGATAAAAATGTCTGTGTTCCCTTTGGAACCTGGCAGTCAGGAAACACTGTTTCTGTTCTTAAACAACTACTACTACTACTACTACTACTACTACTACTACTTAACATTTCTGCTATTTTTATTATGTTAATATGTTTGTGCATTGTTCTTCCTTTATGGAATTTTGCTTGGAAGCAGCTAAGCTTTGTCTTCAATGCCCTGGGAACCAAGTGCCTTTGAGCTCTGGGGAGGCTGAGCCACGAGCCAGGCAGGGCCCGTGTGCTGCTCCCTGGGCCTTGAGGGACTGCCAGCAACAGAGAGCCCCAACAATTGCACTCACCTTGACAGGCCCAGGAAGGATTTTGGACGGTGCAGCTTTGACTTCTGACCTCTGCTTTGAGTGACCTTCATCACTGTCATCGTAGGTCTGCTCAGCGTTTGGAGTGAGGTCCAGAGATTCAGGTGAGGATTCTCTCCAGATGTCTGCATAGGGGTTTGTTTTGCTGGAGGCCGGCCTATGACTGCTGCTGTGGGACTTGGGTTTGGGCTTCTCTGGAATCCAGACGGGATTCCCAGGGGACTCGTGGCTCAGGAGCACCTTGGAGCCCACATCACCCAGCAAGTTCTTCATGCGCCGCGACAGCTCATCTTCTTTATCGGTCTGCAGCAGAAGAACAGAGAGCGGGAAATGGCACAAACACCCCAAGCAGGAGATCCAGCCCAGCAAGAGACACGGCTCAGGATCTTCATGGAATCTCCGTGCATCCCCACAAGGGAACTTGGGCAGGCTCAGTGGAGCGGATGGGAAGATGCTGTGTTTGCAGGGATTGGGCTCAAGTCTGCCACAGTCCATGCAGAAGACACAGCTCTCCTCTCCCACCCCAAGCCTCCTTCCTCCTCTCCTTCCAGCCTGCACCACACTCCCATTACCTTGTAGGGTTTGGCAAAGAGGGGAGTCTGCTCCCACAGTGGATATTTCTCTTCTGGAGCTGCCTGCCTCCTCCTCCTCTCTTGCTCCAGAAGGCGCAGCAACTCTCTGTTGTTGCTCCAGCTTTCAGAAAGACACAGAGAAAGGAGAGTTAACACTTGAACCCCTGTTCATACTGCCTGCACAAACTGGGCCTTTCCCACAAGGGCACGTGTCCAGGAGCAAAGCCATGTTGAAATCCACAGGATGCTGACAGTGGACAGATCGCTTCTGTCCAGCGTGTGCTGTGCCCCACAGCCAAGAGACACACGGGACGACAGCACACATCCTTCTCAGGGATTGCTACTCCTGGCTGAAAGAGCTTCCTCTGTCTTGAGGGTTATTGCCAGTTTCAAACACTGAACTATGTCATGTCACTGCATTTAAAGCAACCCCATAAATGCAAGTAACAAGGAGATCTCAGATATTCAGAAAACACCAGGTCAAATCCTGCTCTTCCTCCTCATCCACACAGGCACGTACTCAATCCCAGCAGCCCTACATCCAAACCCCAATAAAGCTGTGTCCCATCATGGAACACCAGATCCTTTCAACTGTCCCTGCTCTGTGAAAGACAACTGACAAATGAGGGAAACTCTGGCTCTGATAATTGTGGACACTGGGGAAGGAAAAGCGTGCCGGCACAGTGGATGCAGGTATCTCTTTCTACTCTACTGCACACTCTGCTCTCTACATACAATCCCTGTGCTCTTCTTCACCCATCCAACTTCCCAAGAGACCCAGATTGCCAGGAGACAGCCTTGTCTGCCCCAGCAGTGACACTTGCTCCAATACCACACCAATAATCAGCTCCTGAAAGCTGAATCATCCCTAGAGCAGAGGCACAGCTGCCTCATCTCATACCGAGGGGCTGTTATTTACAGTACATCAGGGGGTTTGCATAGGATGACATTCCTAATTCAGAGCAGAAGAGTCTGCTGTCAACACCACCAGCACCTGGGAGCCTTGGAGCAGGGGGACTCCACAGTGCCAGCCCCTCCCTCACCAGGGGACAAACAGCTCAGGATTGGAGAGTTAAAAATAGTGCTGTACTTGCTGCAAGCCAGACTTGTGGAGTCCCCAGGAAAACCCAAACACCCTAACTCTTCAAAGAGGCAGAGGAAAATGAATGTCTGCCCGGAAACATCAGTACAGTCCTCATCATCTTCAAGCATGGTTCACAAGATGGAAAAACTTGCACCCACTCCAAAAATCCGCTACTGCTTGGTTACAGACTGAAACAGCAAAATACTCCAAGGCCCAAAGCACCCCAAACTCCCATTTCCTGCACAAAGGAGTGCCCTGGCTCCAGGAATAAGAGATTGGCTTCAGAAAGTTCAGCAGAGAACCTGCCCTGACCCACACCATCATCCAGGCTTGGGTCTGTACCAGAAGCTCTGAAAATACCAACGTGCCCTGAGGCCACTCTCACTCACAGGACAATCCTTACTTTCCTTCTCCCACTCAGGGACTCTGATTCTTGCATTGGAGGGGGGGGGATTCTTTTTCTAAACCATCTCAACGTTCATCAGAGCACTTGGGAAGCCAATCTGATTACATCAAATTAATTCCTACCTATTGTCGCTGCGCTGCTTGTCTGTCGGTTCCATGACGAAGCCTCAGACTGAGGCAGCTTCTCTGGAAGAGAACAAACAGATATTCACCATCTGCACCAGGTCCTGCCCAAAGCTGGGGTCAAGACCTCCAGGGACTTGCTACACTCCCAGCCTGGAGTGCCCAACTGGGAGTCACTGCAGTGCTCCTGAACATCGACAATCCAAACATGGGGATCACACGTAGCGGGGAATGGGAGAGCCAAGAGATCCATTCTGCCCTTTCCCAGCAGTGCTGCTGCATTCCAGGTCAGCTCTTAACTCCAGATCTGGCCAAGAACATGACAAACCAGGCCGCTGCTACAGGCTCCAGGATATTTGGTTCAATTTTAAGTATGAATGTGCCCTAAGATCTCTGCCTTTAGACAACCAAATGGACCTCACATGAATGGCAGCATTTGTGGAAAGAGGAAGGAAAGAAAAGGAGGGGAAAAGAAAACAACTATAAAATAACCAGCTCTAGTTTAAAAGGTAACGAGATCCCCTTAGCAGAAGTAAACTATCTCAAACAGGTGGAAGTAGGACTCAGAACATTTACATTTTCATTTGTGAGATTCATCTCACACACCAAAGGGAGCAGAATGATTTAGCACTGGGGAGGAGGCTACAGGAGCCTTGTGTGAAGTCCTGTGAAGCAGCCCACTTAGAACAACTGGGGAGAAACAGGAGCACAGACACTTGCGGGAAGAGCTGAAGCAGCTGAGCTCGAGCCCATGGCTTTAACACCAGGGAAGGGACCAGCAGGGAACCATTCTGCCATCACAGAGAGACAGGGGCCACTCCAGAGGGGAATCCTGCCAGAGCCCACCTCCCCCTGCAGCTGGGAGGCCCAAGAACAGACACTCACACTAAGCTCAGAGGACACATCTGGAAGCAAACAAACACGGCATCTTTGTTCCATCCTCACAGTCATGAAAACCATCATGGTGGGTGGAAAATAAAGTGCCTTTAAAGAGCCAGATGCCCACTTTAATTTCAAGATCAACAAAGGTGGGAGAAGCAGGAAGTGCATACAGGGACAAGTCATTCCAACTTTCTTCCAACTTTTGTTGAATGGTCCTGGCATTGGCATGACTTGGGAGAGTTCACACGTGTGAATAAAGAGCGTGGCAGGGAAGCCTGCTCTGTCACCAGGTTCTCCTCAGCATGGCCACAAAGCACACACAGGTGGCCAGCAGGAAAATCTAGATTTCACGGAACAGCCAAAAACTTCTGCACTTGTCCTTGGCAAGGCCGGGTTTTCTCCCACACTGACGCCCCATGGATTTGGGGTTGTGTGACACAATTCCCACAAGGCACAAACGCTCTGGCAACCAGCATGTGCCACTGAACACAGCTGTGTGCAGAACTTCTGAACCAAGCTTTGCTTTCCTCACTGTGGAGAGGAAAGCAGGTGCCCAAGTGTTATAAACCATTCCATCCCCAGGCAGGAAGGAGTAAATGAAATTTAACTAGAACCTGTTACAATTACAAAGCAAAGGGGGAACAGCACTGGGAGCTTGATGGGAATCCTTCTGGCCACCAGAGATTCAGGCTCACCAAATGGGATCTGTTTTTTATACAGCGAAATTGCACCAGCCTCATTATAATCATAACACAAATGACCTCGATGTGAATTCTTACAAGCTTTTGACAGTGCTGTATGTGGCCAGGCTCAGTTCGGCAGCCCTTAGCAGGACATATCTCATTGCTCTTCTTCCTGCCTTCCCCATCCAGCCACAGGCACAGAGCTGCACTAATGGAACAAGGAAGCTGATTGGAAACCTAAATCTTGTGTCCCCATCTCAAGAGCTTTTCCTTTAAATTTGCTATCACTAAACCTCCCATGATATTTTTATGGACAAAGCTTGGTGTTTTGCATACATTCGGGTATTGGATGGACAACTCGACGTACATTCTGGGAACACACTGGATTTGTAGAACTGCAGCACCCTAAAACCACAGAACCATAGAATGTCTTAGGTTGGAAGGGGCCTTAGATTGTCACCACATTCTGCCCATCTGCCAGGGACAGGGACACTTTTCACTAGACCAGGTTTCTCAAAGGCCTGTCCAACCTGGCCTTGAAGGATTCAAATATTCTGCTGGCCAATGTGCTTATATACATATGATATACAGTTATATATAGACAAGGTCATGGTCGTCATAACGGCCTTGATTCTGAAAATTGGAAAAATAACAGCTCCATAGCTGTGGCTTCACTTTGGCGTGTGGGTGTTTCCACACGGGCTTTGCCACCTCCCTCTGCAGTCCCTGGCTGTGACAGTTCAACTGTAAGAGCGGCCCCGGGCAGCTGCTCCCACTCCCAACGGGCCAATCCCAGCCCCAGCTGGAACACCTGCTGCAGGAAAAGGCCAGAGTTGTCCCTGGCACACATCTGCTGCCTCTGCCCTCATCCCTCTCCTTCTCACCGCTGGCTCCTTTTGGCAGCACATGGGGCACAACCGAGGGGCCTTGGTGCTTCCCGTGGCACCCTCCTTTGCCAGGGATTGCCTGCCTCTCCTGCTCCTCAGAAACACTTGGGATTAAAGCTGGACCAGCAGCCAGCCCTCCTGCAACCTTGCCTCCTCCAGCTGACATTAATTGGTGCCGCTTCAGCTTGGCTTTGTGCCAATCGGTACTATTTGCATCAGGCAGAAGGCAATTTCCCTGGTCAGTGACTCTTTCCCAGCAAAGTGCTGGCAGCCGGCAGAGGCAGGGGCAGGAGCCTGGCTTTGGAGCTGTCGCTGTGCCCGGGCAGCGCTGGAAGGCGGCAGGGACAGCCGTGGCCGGCCCGCTGGGCCCCTGGCAGCAGCCAAGCGCAGAATTACCTGGCACAAGGCGGCCTTGCGGGCCAGGAATGCCTCCCCTGGGGCAGGAGAGGCGCTCCACGAGGCTCTGCGTGCCGGCGCCGCTGCCGAGCGGAGCCGCTGCGCTGCGCTCCGTGCCGCTGCAGCCCGCGGGCGCTGCCCGAGGCCGGTTCTGCCCCGGGCGGGGCCGCTGCCAACGGAGCGTCCCGGGCACGGCCGGGCCGGGCTCCGCGTGCCGCGGGGCTCGGAGGGCGCCGAACCCTGCCGGAGTTCGCCCCGTGCCCGCGGCCCCCGCTGCCCTGCGGGAACCCGGCCCTGCCCCATAGCAGCGGCGCTCGGGCTGGCCCCAGGGCGGGGGCCAGCGCGGCCCTGTGCCAGCGAGCCCCCGGGCCCTGCCCGGCAGCTGAGAAGGAGCCGCTGAGGGAGGCCTGAGGGACTGGCACTGCCAAAGGCCTTGCTCGCACACACCGTCCTACTGCCCAGCCTGCTTCCCACCCGACCCCATGGCTCCGTGGGCACCGACTGCTGTACTCGCTGGGAATAAAAGCACAGCTTGCATCTCGCTCCACATCGCCTTTGGTTTTACTACAACGTTTTCTACTTCATCCTCTTTAAAGGTACGGTTTTGTCTTAAAGGGCATAAGCTCCCGTGTCTCATTTTCCCATGCTGAATGCTGGAGTTCCGGGGAGAATTGAGGGGTGTTTCCTCCCGGCCTTGCAGTCCTCGAATAAAAGGTGTCCTTGGTGTGCACAGGAGGCTTCTGGCTGTTGCATTTTGTGCCAGACGAGTGTCCTGAGGAGCTCTGGCCTCCATCCTGGGGGCAATTTCCCTGAGGTTCTCTCTTGCCACCAAGTTCTCTTCTCTGGCTGATATCTGGGCCACTCCCTTTCCCCTCCTCCTGAATGTTTTATCCCAGAGGGATTACTGCCATCATTTGATGGCCTTGGTCATGCCCAGTGGTGGGGATGTCTTGGGCATATTTTTGAATGAACTTTTTCATTTCTGGTCTGGAAAAGGAAACTTACAAATGCAATAGACCAACCACAGGGAGTCAAATGTTTTAAGTGATGGGAAGCAATATGAAATATACGAGGTTTTTTGCACGCTAATCCGTTTCTTCATTCAATTTTATTGATTCAGGTTATTTGATTCTCTGATATGAACAATGTCTTCTTTCCTTCTGCTGCTCCTAATGTTTCAACATCACTGTGAGACCTTTGGGTTGTCCTTTAGTATCAATCCCTGTAGATCACTTCCAGCTCAGCATATTTTATGATGCTTTGACCTGTGCTGGGCGCTGCTGCGGGGGCATCTGGAATCCTGGGCTCAGGTTTGGGGCCACACTACGAGGCTGGGCCGTGTCCAGAGACGTGCCTGGCCAAAGGGGGAAAGCTGCCGGCGGCGTCTGGCTCTGGACAAGGCCTGTGGGAGCCGTGGAGCCGGGAGCGCTGCCGGGAAAGGGGCCGGGGGCAGCTGCCCTGGGCCTGGAACCCTGCCAGCCTGGGGCTGAGGGCACCTGCGGGACACCAAATGCCGCCTGGCACAGGGCGTGGCCCTGCAGCCCCGTGTGCCTTGGCAAGTGCATGGGACACAGAACGTGCCCATTGTCTGCCTTTTCCCTAAACCCAGGGCATTTCCAGGCTCCTTGGCATGTTCCCTGTGGCACAGTGCACGGAGGTTACAGGGCTCTGGGGAGAGAAGAAACCTGAACGCCTTTCATGGAAAAATCCCCTGTCCTTCCCAGCACAACTTGAGGCTATTTCCTCTTGTCCTATGGCTTTTACCTGGGAGTGAAGACAGAGAAAATGTGGCTAAATTCACCTTTCTGCCACTTGTTGCTTGGAACTACTTGAGCATGCACACTCAATGTTGTATTGATGCTGTCTTTGACTGCAATTCTGGATTGAAATTCCACAGCAAATTCTAGATCAATTATGGAGGAAAGAGGACTAAATTAATAAATTAAATCAGCTATGCCTGAAAGGTCCCCAGATATTTCTGGACATGATTGAGGGATTTGTGTATACCTGCATGGTGGTTTTTTTGTGGGAAGAATTGCATGGTTACAGGTGAACGGCTTTGAGGGTGCTGGAGGGTGTTTTGACTTGAAAGAATTTTATTCTTTTCTATACTATAAGGACTATCAGAAATCTGCTGGGATAATAGTCTGAAAACATTCTGATTTTTCTTGATGGTGTTTTAAGGATCTATGGAGGTTTTGCCCAGGGAAAATGCTTCTGTCTGTTGCTAATCTCACCATATTTTTGTGTGAGTTGTGGTAGATCATAGTTTGAATGCTCAGTATAGGGCAGAAAGCAGTGCATTTTCTCTCACAAGGTTCACTGAAGAGATTCCTGTTAAAGCTGTTCCAGCAGGTCTGTAGAGCTTTTTAAAAATGACTACACAAATCAGCAAATCAAATATAAATTTTAAAAGCAATACTCCTTTATTTACACATTCTTTTCTATTTTCGATGTAATTTTAGTAAAAGGTAAGTAATGGTTTGTGAGGATTTTAAAAAGATTTTCTGGCAGTTAGATTGAGTCACAGAGTCCCTGCCATCGGAAGGCGTTTATCAACCCCGAAAAGGAAGCCATTGGCGAGTGGAGTTCAAAGAAGCCACGCTGGAGGGCAGCCTTGGCTGCCACAACCTCTGTCAGCGCTTGTTAACCCCGAGCGTTTCTGCAGCCCGGCCTTGGGAAAGGCTGCGGGTGACAGATACGGGCAGACACCCCACATGCAGGGACCTCCGAGACAAGAATTATTGCTTTTCCCCTTCAGGAGGAACTTCCGTGGGACTCTTGCCTTTGTTCACGGCACTATCCAAAGGACTGTTGGGAAATGTGGCTGTGTGCGTCGGCACAGGCAGGCAACTGGAGCAGCCACAAAACCGTGGCCAAGAGTAACTTTATTTCAGTCCCTGGTTAAGCTGTTCCTGTAGCATGGAATGATGTGGAAAAGGGAGATCATTCGCTCTTGTAATCACTCCTAGTTTGGGATACCATCCTTCTCTCCACAGTTTCATTTCCATGGCAGGTACCACCCTCCCAACCCCATCTCTCCTTCTGCAAGGCAGAAGAGCATTACCCTCAAAAACCACCAAGTTTTCCAAAGGTAACAAAAAGAACTTAAAACTGTATTTACAACAAACAAACAAAAACTTTGCAAGTGCTTTGCACTGAACAACAACATAAAAACAAAACAAAACTGTTTGTAACTCTTCAAAACCACAGAGAACTTGGAACTATTTACATCCTGGACACCCAGTTAAGGCACTTGGGTTCCAGGCTGGGACATTGGAAAATCTGTTTCAGGTCCGCCAGGCTCCTGGTCACGTCGCTTGTCTTTGTTCAGCAGAAGGCTCTGGAACAGATGGAGGGAGAGAGAAAACATTTGGTGGGATCCATGCAACAGCCACACCTGGCAGAGGACAGTCAATGACTGCAGTGACTTTACTCCCAGAGGACCTGCAAAGCCTTTTCAATTTCAGCTGCTGCCTCTTTAGGGTCAGGATTCTTGCAGCCTTCCAGCCCCTCTGCCAGGCACATTGTGCTTCTTTTGTTTGCAGCTTTGCCAGCAGATCATGGCAGTGCATCCCTTTGCCCAGTGGGGTCACAAACCTTTGTGGTTTATGGAAAATGACACTGCAAAGGCCCCGTGGGATGGCAGGTTACAGCTTTTGAGTATTCCCCACTGCCTGCACCACAGGACAACACAACATTTGTAAGGACTGAACTGTACAATAAAAAATAGTAGCAGCAACTCCAGGAATTTCTGCTGGCCAGTACTGGTCAAAGGCCCAGCAAGGACTCAAAATTTCCAGTGCTGCTCAGCTGCAGCCGAGCTCCTTAGCAGGAGCTCCCCTGACAGGGCAGCTCTCCCCCATCTCTCCCTCTCCTTGCTCCCAAAAGAAGTGCTCATGAGGAAGCAGGAACTGGGATGGGTGCAGGGCCAGCCCTCTTTGGTGTCTTCAGAAGCTACAGGCAGGGCTGTAAAACAAACACTCACTCTTCAAAGCTGAGGTCTTGTCTTGTCTTCATTTGCAGCAGAAGCCTCTGGAAAAGGATTCTTCTCGTCCCCTGCAGATCCCTGAAAATACACAGAGAGAAAGCTGGTCAGAGAGAGATGCCTCAAGCAATTCCAAATCCAGGATCTCTGAAGTTTCCAGAGAAAATGTTCCTTTGTCCCAGGCCTGTTCTATTCCCAAGGCTGTTCCCCTCTGGTCTTCTTCCCCAGCAATCTCTCCAATAATGAAATGGAACCTTGGCTTCTCACCTGGCAGCTCACAATGCTTTGTACTTCTCAGCCTTTCCCAAGCACGGAGAAATTCAGCGGCAGGTTTCCTGGCTCAGTGGCTGAGAGTGCAGTGAGGGCTGGCAGCAGGAAAATGATGAGGAAAAAGCAAGCAGTTAGAAGGCAGCTAATACAATGTGCACAGTCTGGCATAAATCACAGCCCTGCCTGCCCTCCAACATCCTAGACCCCACACCCTGAGCCAGCTCTAAGCAACCAAATTTTAATAAACAGCCAGGGAAATCCAATTTTATAACCAGGAAATTCAAAGCGGCAGGGGTCAGCAATTTTGTAAGCATTCTCTAAAACCTTAGGCCCAGGTTACAGCCACACCCACAGGTTTCTTGTTTCTTATTTTTAGCCAAACCACCCTTTATTTCCATAAACACACTCCTTTTACAGCAGTGTGGTATTCACAGGGGCCTACAAACAGAAATGGTCACTTATCTGTGAGGATGTTTCTGAAGAGAATCACACAGCACCCCTGGGTTCTGAGGATCCTGGTTCCTGGCAGGGTTATCCACGGCAGGCAGCTCTGGGCCGTCGGTCTCGCTCCTGGGTCTCTGGTGGCTGTCGTGGTCCAGTTTGGCGCACGTTGTGCAGCAGTCATGGCCGGCAGCGGTGGCAGCACCACATTTTTCCTCTGGCTTTGGAATGCAGCTTCCGATGCTCTGGACAAGAGAAGCAAATTCATGACTAGGATGCACATGTCATGTAGGCATTTCTTAAAAACCTGGCTACATCCTGCACCAAATCTTGCCAGTGTCTCCACAGGACAACCTTACAAAGGCTGAGAGGCTTCAAGGAGAGAGACTTTTAACTGGCAGAGACTGGCACATTCAATAACTGAGTGGCCCAGCAGATTTCTGATCATCTGAAATCAGGAGGAGCAGGGAACTCTGGCAGCCAGAAGCAGCACCAAACACCTCTCAAGCTTGTTTCACCACTGCTCATTTCCACCGTTTTTAGTCAGCTTCTCCAAGGTTCCAAGAACACACCAAGCAGTGAATCCCAGCCCATGGACTGCAGCACCAGAAGAGCAGGAGATGAAGTTAAACCCAGTGAGAAGGCTCAGCTGTGAGGCTGCACTTCTTGCCTGACTCTGCTGTGCATGGCGCAGTGCTCTCCCCTCTTTCAGCAGCACCCACTGTTCCTGTGCTTTGGTCCCTACTCCCTGCACACGTGCTCTCCAGCTGCTCTGCCTTGGCACAGAGGATGACTGGACACAGAGCACAGCACCATCCCCAACCTGATCCAGAGCCCTCTCTGCCCAAAAACACCTCCTACCCTTGCCACTCCAAAAGCCAGCACAGGACTAACACAGCTGCTCCTTTTCCCTGAGGAAAAGGGAGGGAGCAACTCCAGAATTAAAGCTCTTCCATTCCTACCACAATTGGAACATCCCTTCCCCCAGCCAAACACCAGCCCCAGCGCCTCTGTGCTTCCAGAGGATGTCAGGAGGGAAAGGCTCCCTACCCTCACCCACCTACACCTACAGAGCTGCTTTCTGCACTGCTGCCTTCCAGCAGCAGCTGAAGGTGCACAAGGCACAGCATGTCAGAAGGAAACTCTCGAGTGTCAGGGCAGGAGATACAGTTCTTTGTCTCACCCTTCTGGAGTGAGACTTAGATTTACACATCTTTCTCACATCCCTCCGCTGCATACTCACTTCAGTTTATTGGACCCTTGGCTTCCTGAAAGCTGGAATTATTTTGTTGGTTTTACTCTCATTCCTTTTTCTTCCTGGGAGTATCCCCCTTTTCTTCCCTCTAACAGGAAAAAAGAAAAAAGGACAAAAAATTCACTCAGGTCTTGAAAGTTCACCTGAAGTCCTGACCAGTCCAGCTCAGATTGAGAGGTTCTGGTTGAAAACAGAAAATATAACACACTGGAACTCCTTTTAGGGGAGAAGAATCATGGCTGCACAAGGGTTTTTCTAACACCACCTTGGTCAATTTCCAAACCCACCTCCCCCTGCCCCTCTCACCTTCTTCTTTCCAGGGGACTCCTCAGGACTCCTCATGGCTTTTCTCTTCAAGTCTGGCTTCATTGCAGCCAATAACAATTTCTCCTCCTCTGGAGGTAAGGGCACCTTCTCCTGGTGCACATCCCCAGGTCTGTGGCCACTGGGGATGAGAGTGTCACGTCTCTGAGCATCTCCCGGGAGCCTGGGGTCCAAAAAGCCTCTGGCATTGGCCTGGTGGGAGCCCTTGTCCTTTGTCTTCTCAGAGGGCTCGTGAAGTGCCAGCTTCAGGTCTGCACTGGCTGTGGCTTTTGGCATCGGTGTTTTCTTGTCTTTCAGCTGGTCCTTGCAGGACTGGTCTGTGACCTGCCAAGGACCAGGATTGATCTCCACATTCGACACTCGCTTGGATTCATTGTGCACCAGGGGTTCACTGGGCCTTTTGATGCCTGCAGTGTTCCTGGGCACGGCCTCTTTGGTGAGCACAGGACGCTTCAGGCAGCTGTGTTTAGATTGAAGATGAGCGTCCTGAGGAGCCTTGGACATCTGGCCACCGCTCTTCTGAGAATCCTTCACTTGGCAAAAGCTCTTGTCAGAATCCTTGCTCACCTGGCCACAGCTCTTGTGGAAATTGTTGCCCTTTTTGCCATTTATCTTGTGAATCTCCTTGGCCAAGTGGCCAGGGCTCTTTCTAAACTGTTGCGTCACCTGGCCAGAGCTCATCTCAGGATATTTGGCTACTTGTCTACAGCTCTCCTGAGAATCCCTCACTACTTTGCCAGAGCTCTTGTGAAAATCCTTTGTCTCCTGGCCAGAGCTCTTGTGGAAATCCTTGGACCCTTGGCCAAAGTTCTTGTGAGGATTCTTGGTCTCTTGGCCACACCTTGTTTGAGAAGTCGTGGGCCCTTTGCCAGAGCTCTTCTCCGAATTTCTGGCCACTGGGCAAAAGATTTTCTCAGATTTCTTGTCTGGGTGGCCACAGATCTTGTGAGGAGGCTCCCCTGCCTTGGAGTGCTGCTGGCAGGAATTGCTGCTGATGCCCAGCTCTGGCTTTTTCCTCTCCTCACGTCCAGTCTCACAGCCAATGTCCCTGGGACCCTCTCTTGGCACTGCTCCTCGCTTTGTCTGGGTCACCAGGTTGTCAAGGTGCCATTTTCTAGAAGTTGATGGCTTAGGCTGCCAACAAAAAGAGAGAAGAAGGATTCAAGGCTGATGCCTTTGTGGGCTCCTTCTGTCCTAGCACAGCTCCCCAGAGCCCAGGGACTCTTGCCCAGAGGTTGGACAGTCTGGGCTTTGGCCAGGGAAGAACTGACTCTAATCAAACAGGCCACGTGCACTAACTTGCTCCTCGAGCACCATGCCTGGATATGTGCTGCATAAAAACCATACAATCCAGTCCGTGGCAAATAGCTCAGCCTTCACTGCAGTGAGAGGGCTCTCACACATCAGTATTTGCAGGACAAACCAGGCAGAATTTGGTACCCGAGGAGAAGCACAACATCTGCTTCCTTGCTAACAGCCCCGCCCTGCAGTGGGCAGGGGGCTGTGCCAGCAGCCTCTCCATGCTCCCTGTATTCACCTCACGTGCTGGCTGGACCAGCACCCTTGGAAGGTCGTCCTCCTCACTGTCACTGGAGCTGATGCCTCTGTCACAGAGAGCTGAGGAGCTGTGGCAGTCCCTGGTGCTCCCCGACTCGCACCTCCTGCGCTGGGCTGGTGCCACCCTCCTGCGCTGCTGCCACTGGAGAGCTCTGCAAGGCCACCGGGAGACAGAATTAGGAAGCAGCAGCGGGGGAAGCTTACTTCCTTATTCCACTGGCATGGCAACGTGCCAAACTAAAACTGAAACCTGGGTTGGAGAACAGAAGGGAGAAGGCCACAGGAATACTTTGCCAGACTGGAAATGCAAAGCACCAGAATAAAAAACCCCGGGAAATAATCAAACCTCCAACTCCCACGCAGCCGGACAAACAGACACAATCCAAATAAGTCATGGAAATTCATTTTCACCCTGCTCTGATGCCAGCTAATAGAGTATTAGCATATAAAGTGAGGTTTTTAGAACATCCATCTGAAATATTTCTTGGTGTGTATTTTTAAATAAAAATAAAATCATTGCAACACTTCTTAGGAAAGTTTTCCTTGGGCACAGGAGATGACTTTCAAATTTCACTGCCAGATTTGTGTAGGTTTTGTAGCTGTAGCTTTACTCATCTACCCAGGCTTCAAAACCATTTCCAGGAATAATCAGATTCAGGTGGTATCCCTTAGCATTCATGAGACCTTCATGACATATAATAATAATTTTTCTGCTGGTGAAAATTCCCTTCACTGAAGGTTCCTGAGAAAACTCTGCCTGAGAACCCAAATTTTTGTGCATTCCAGTTCCTTTAAGTAACTGCCCAGCAGAGATGGGAACAGGCTCTGGGTACTTACAATTTTCTTGCCTGAGAACTCAGCAACGTCTTTGAAGCTGCTCCAGCCTGCTCTGGAAAGCAAAAATGAAAAGGTTGCGTTTCTCTGCCTCACTTGTGGCGTATTTTACCCTGTGGTCTCTGAGCACCAGATTAGAGAGCCACTTTCTTCCAGGAGGGGTTTGCCATCAAAAGTGTTCCTCCCTCCAGATGGGGGTTTCCTAACTAAATACTGGTGGTCCTCTGCTGAACTGCTACCTTGAGTTCTGGGTAATGATTGTTTACACTTTCTGAAGCCATTCCTAAATTCATTTCTGCTCAGCAAAGCAGAGGAAATCACGCTGATTTAATCAGTGTGAACACTTGATGGTGTCTACCACACCTAACACACAAAATTACCTGTCAGCATACAAAGAACCGGGGTTTCTTTGCATTTCTACTTACTCTGCTTCTGTGCTGCAGATCCTACAGCTTGGGATTCCTACAATTAAAGGACAAAGCAGCTTAGCACGTATCTCAACAAGACATCTACTGACACCAAAAACTGTGTTATTGGCACGTTAGGGGCACGTGCATTTCTGAATAAATATTTTTAGAGCATTCTAAGAGCTGCCAAACAGCTGAGCTGAACTGGTGCTCAGCAGAAAGATCTCTTGTCATTGAGCAGAAGCCCTGGCCAAAATGGGCTGCGTTACCTTTGGTGCCAGTGGGAGTTTGGAAGTCTCTGCTCTCAGATGCGTCAGAAGAGTTGAGGGGAAAGGTGGCCGTGAGCTGCTCATTTCCTGGAAAGAGAGGGAGAGAAGCAGCTCTCCAACTGTTTTCTGTCCCCAGCCATTTCCTTAATGTTTTCAAAACATGAGCAAACTCAGAGAGCTTCTAATTAAGAGCACTCACCCTCAAAATGTCTTCAATCAAGGGCTCCTCATTGGGCTTCTTTGCCTGAAACAAGGACGAGGGAAACACAAGAGAGTTTGTTTGGGATATTTACTGATGGGCAGGTACTCATCAAACCTTTGATTACCAACAGCTCTATAAATGTCTTGCAAGTGTATTGAAAATAAGGGGAGAGTAAGGGTGAAAAGGCCCATCTGAAGGAGGGTTAATGATGGAGACCAGGCATGGAGAGAGCTGAAGCCACCACTGTCAACGCCTCCTCTTTCAAGATGTCTGTCCACCCTTTGGAAACTGGCAGTCAGGGAAAACTGTTCCAGTTTCTAAACTACTGCTACTACTCCTACTCTTTATTACTATGATTGTCATCATCATCATTATTCCTATTATCATTCATTTTAAATAAACATGTTCCTGCACTCTGCTCCCTTTATGGAACTGCCCTTTCCCTAAGTTGCTGTTGAAGCTCCTGAGCCTTGCCTGCAAAGCCACAGGCTGCCTCTGCATGTACTTGTGCATCGAGCCTCAAGAGTTTAAAAAAAAACCCAAAAAACAAAAAACAAACAAACCCAGTTAGAAATAAGAGTTCCCAATTCTCCTAGGCCAGTTTTCAAGAAACAGGAATATTTGCCATTCACACAAAATCAGACTCCTGGTTGCATTGAAGTCATAAAAAACAGCCTTGATATAATGCAACCCAACCCATTGTGCAGTTTGTGCTTGGTTCCTAACTCACAACACTGTTTATGGTCAGGGAACTCAGGCTGGCCTCCAGGCAGGATCCTTCTGCCAAGACTGAACTTGTGCTCAGCAGGAAGATCTCCTGTCATTTATCAGAAGCCCTGGCAAAAATGGGCTGCGTTACCTTTGCCTGCAGTGGGAGTTTGGAAGTCTCAGTTCGAGGAGGCGACTGAAGAGGTGACAGGAGAGGTGGCAGTGAGCTGCACATTTCCTGGAAAGAGAGGGAGACAAGCAGCTCTCAGGAGTTTTGCTAATGGACACAGAGGGAGTTTCACCCTTCCCAGAGTCAGGGGGATCCACCTCCTCATGGATTTGTAGAGGCTTCCCCATGGACATCTGGTATTGAAGAGCACCCACCTTCAATATTCCTTCAATGGACTGCACATAAACGTGCAGGATGGGCTGAAACAAGAAGGAGGGAAGCAGTGTGAGTTTCTTGGGGTGTTTTACTCATGCACAGCAAACAAGCCTGCACTCAGCCAGCATTTGCTTACCAACAGCTCTACAAGTGTCATGCAAGTCCCTTAATGATAAAATGCTACTGAGGATCAAAAGGCTCCTCTGAAGGGGAGTTAATAATGGAGGCCAGGTAGAAAACCAGCTGAAATCCCCACAGTCACTTCCTCCTCCTCTGATAAAAATGTCTGTGTTCCCTTTGGAACCTGGCAGTCAAGAAACACTGTTCCTGTTCTTAAACAACTACTACTACTGCTGCTGCTACTACTACTACTTATCATTTCGGATATTTTTATTACGTTAATATGCCTTTATGGAATTTTGCTTGGAAGCAGCTAAGCTTTGTCTTCAATGCCCTGGGAACCAAGTGCCTTTGAGCTCTGGGGAGGCTGAGCCACGAGCCAGGCAGGGCCCGTGTGCTGATCCCTGGGCCTTGAGGGACTGCCAGCAACAGAGAGCCCCAAGAATTGCACTCACCTTGACAGGCCCAGGAAGGATTTTGGACGGTGCAGCTTTGACTTCTGACCTCTGCTTTGAGTGACCTTCATCACTGTCATCGTAGGTCTGCTCAGCGTTTGGAGTGAGGTCCAGAGATTCAGGTGAGGATTCTCTCCAGATGTCAGCATAGGGGTTTGTTTTGCTGGAGGCCGGCCTATGACTGCTGCTGTGGGACTTGGGTTTGGGCTTCTCTGGAATCCAGACGGGACTCCCAGGGGACTCGTGGCTCAGGAGCACCTTGGAGCCCACATCACCCAGCAAGTTCTTTATGCGCCGCGACAGCTCATCTTCTTTATCGGTCTGCAGCAGAAGAACAGAGAGCGGGAAATGGCACAAACACCCCAAGCAGGAGATCCAGCCCAGCAAGAGACACGGCTCAGGATCTTCATGGAATCTCCGTGCATCCCCACGAGGGAACTTGGGCAGGCTCAGTGGAGCGGATGGGAAGATGTTGTGTTTGCAGGGATTGGGCTCAAGTCTGCCACAGTCCATGCAGAAGACACAGCTCTCCTCTCCCACCCCAAGCCTCCTTCCTCCTCTCCTTCCAGCCTGCACCACACTCCCATTACCTTGTAGGGTTTGGCAAAGAGGGGAGTCTTCTCCCACAGTGGATATTTCTCTTCTGGAGCTGCCTGCCTCCTCCTCCTCTCTTGCTCCAGAAGGCGCAGCAACTCTCTGTTGTTGCTCCAGCTTTCAGAAAGACACAGAGAAAGGAGAACCCCTGTTCATACTGCCTGCACAAACTGGGCCTTTCCCACAAGGGCACGTGTCCAGGAGCAAAGCCATGTTGAAATCCACAGGATGCTGACAGTGGACAGATCGCTTCTGTCCAGCGTCTGCTGTGCCCCACAGCCAAGAGACACACGGGATGACAGCACACATCCTTCTCAGGGATTGCTACTCCTGGCTGAAAGAGCTTCCTCTGTCTTGGGGGTTATTGCCAGTTTCAAACACTGAACTGTGTCATGTCACTGCATTTAAAGCAACCCCAGAAATGCAAGTAACAAGGAGATCTCAGATATTCAGAAAACTCCAGGTCAAATCCTGCTCTTCCTCCTCATCCACACAGGCACGTACTCAATCCCAGCAGCCCTACATCCAAACCCCAATAAAGCTGTGTCCCATCATGGAACACCAGATCCTTTCAACTGTCCCTGCTCTGTGAAAGACAACTGACAAATGAGGGAAACTCTGGCTCTGATAATT